>NC_062578.1:38967500-39287500 GCF_022837055.1 Prionailurus viverrinus | reverse complement strand
TGTCCCCTTGCAACACAGCACCGCGCTAGGGTGGCCATCTCTGAGTTTGCGCTGGCCCGAGGTGGGGGGATGTTACAGAGCGATGATGAATCTCTGGCCCATGTCAGTCAGTCTTTGGTGCAGGTTTATCTTCGTTAAAGGAAAAGGTGAAGATGAATAATATTCAGATATCCTAGGTGCCACTGATGGTCTTTAGACATACAGTCCAGACTGAGATTCTTATTTATTAGATAATTCAACCCGACCACATATTTTGCCCTTCAGTGTTAGGAAATTTGCCATTCCAGGTTTTCTCAGAACACAGTGGTTTTGAAGGCTGGCCTTTAGGCGTCGCTCAATAAACACAATGCAATAGCTTTTTCATTTGGGGTTTATTTGAGTTACAAGAAAACTTCTGGGAAGCTAGATGAACTGAGTGAAGATAGGTGTTAAGTTAATAGGATTAATGGATGGCATTTTTTGCTGAATAGTTTATCAGCCAATATTCATTCCATCAGACACTCTGCTCTCGCACCTGAGAATTCTAAGAACTGTAAAACGAAGCCCGTTCTCCATTCAGCCCTACAAAGTGGTTGTTGAATAAGGCGTTTCCGTGAAATTTCTCATGTGCCTGTTAAAATAATTTTCTTGAGGACCTCATTCTCCTATATAAATATTTTCTAATAGAGGAGTATGAAGCCTTATTAGCAGCATCTTGCATAGTATTTGTAAAAATATGGAACTGTATCCAAAGGAAACTGTATTCAGAAATGTGTTTGTCACGTGATTTGTCTCCTTTGTCTACTTACCCATTCTCTCTTTCTGCATTTCATCAGGCATGAATGTGACAGCCTTTGAGGGGGTTAACGTTCTGGCACAATTATGTTCCAGATTCATAGGAGCTTATGATCCTTGGAGCTACTCAGAGACATCTATCTGTGACCGACTTAGCTACCCTTAAATGTATTAGCTGCTTTGCAAATCAGGATGTTATTAAAAGCCGGCCAGTTTACATACAGTTATTACATAATCCCCTGTTAAGCAGTTTTTATGCTACAGTCTCTGGAATTTTTCTCCTCTCGACGTAGGACCCTTTAGTGGTTTAAAATCCTAAAGCAAAAGGTTAAACGTTAGTTTACTTCTGACATGCCGTAGACCCACCTCCAAACATGACCTGCCTGCAGTGCTGCTTTCTCGTCTTTGCAAGCCGTGTTTCCTCAGTCGTACTGCAGCATTTGGTACTTTAGCTTTTAAAGGAAGCCGCTTAATCCAGGTGTCTGAGTGGTGTCCACATGATACTGAAAACCAAGAGGCAGCCCGAGAACAGATGATTCACAGGTACCTTACTCTGATTCTAACCCATTTACCCTGCAGGAAATCAGTGCTATGTGCAGGTATGGAGATGTTCAGGCTCCATTTTTCTAGGATCATATCAAAGAATTAGGGAGAGAGTAGATGGACACTTGGGAAGAAAACATTTGAGTGGACGCTCGGATACCAGGGAAAGGTTGAGATGGCTGCCATAAAGGTAAAGATAATCCTATAGGGCAAAATTGGAAGTGGACACCACCTGTTCTAGAAACCCCAATTGCTGACCAGCAGACAAAACAGTTTCATTTCCTTCTCTATATTCCCAGCCCTTGCCCCACTGGTTTTCTTTCCAGTGTTTTCTGTTTGAAGGTGTTGTGCCTGCAGACTTTGCTCAGACGACGCTGAGGTGAGCCTTGAGCAGTGTGCTAACACTGATATGGAAACTTCCTTTAAGTTCCACAGATAATCAGCATTTTTGTTTTGGTGATCTGTAGCTGTTATGTGCATGCATGTTTGCATGCGATCAAGTAGAACTTTCTTAAAAGAGCCTCCAGGCTTATTCTCCCTTCGGTTATTCATCGAGAGTTGCTGGCGTCAGAATTCACACAGTTGCTCTTGGGCTGGAACATTCTTTTGCAAGTGGGACCCCGAAGTGTGTGTTTTAATGGAAGGATGGCAAGTGGCTTTCCTTAGACTTAGGAGGATGGGTAATGAGAACATGTTGTGTAAATACATTTGTATCTTGTGGGAATGTGAGCAGAGCCAAGAAAATATGGGTCTCTACAGTATTTTTTTGCATATATTTTCTGCGTCTTGTTTGCATATGCATTTTCCTCTTCTCCGGTTATTTATCTGTATATCCAGATCTACTATATGAAATTTTATAGAGTATGGAGCTGACAGCAGACCTTTTTTTGTTTTACTGAATGTTTTGTTGGTGCATATGGTCTGACATGGATGAGCAGCCACGGTGAGATTTTGGAGTCTATTAAACTGGCTCATTAAAAAGATCAATCTGTTTCTGTAATAACACTGGGAACCATCAGTCACTAAAAGAGGGAAAAACTGACACCTGAGGAGAAAACACATTTTGGTAATTTGTTCATGACATGTCACGAACAAAAGAGCGCTCTATATTTTGTTTACAACTTTGGGGGCTCAAATTCTGTGACGATTGCAGATTTAATCCACTGAACAGTCATCGTGAATTTCAGGGATGGGTTTTGGTGAATGTAACTTTCTTCTCATCCTTAAATGTGATTGCCACTGGTTATTTTTTCTTCTTTTCTTAAACATTATTGTTATTTACAGAGAAATGAACACTCTGGGGGAATCTATGAAATTTTTTTTTCTGTCAAAAAAACAAAAACAAACCTGAAATCTAGGCAACTTCCTTTATAAAATATCTCCAGGGTGAATTTTCTGAACAACTATACTGTGTTGGTAGGTCTGTGGTAGAATAGTGTACAGCCTGACTTAGAAAAAGACAATTTTCGTTTTAAAATCATGCCATTATTTAAAATGCTGAGGAAAGTAAATGGAAGATTCTGATTTCTACTCTTCATTGACATTTAAAAGTTGATTGGTTACGGTAGACCTTTATTTTGTCACTCTGTGAAGGAAGAAGATGACGAAGGGGATGGGGACCTTCCTTGCACTGGTTACACAAAGTGACCACTTTCTTTTCTTTTTTTTTTTTTTTTAACATTTATTTATTTTGAGACAGAGAGAGACAGAGCATGAACAGGGGAGGGGCATAGAGAGAGGGAGACACAGAATCTGAAACAGGCTCCGGGCTCTGAGCTGTCAGCACAGAGCCCGACGCGGGGCTCGAACTCACGGACCATGAGATCATGACCTGAGCTGAAGTTGGACACTTAACCGACCGAGCCACCCAGGTGCCCCCAAAGTGGCCACTTTCAAAGATAAGACTAGAAGGGCACTCTTTAAAAATTCTCACCATGAGAGTCATGAAGCCACTCACGCTTTCATATGGGGTGAGGAGGGAAAGAACAATTAGACAAGGCTGCATTCCTTTGAGACTGCAAAATGGTTAAAAAACTTTAGGGTGAAAAAAAAACCCCTGTGTTCCGTTAATTATCATTGCTACCTTTCTTTTCTCACAGCTTTGATATCGCAGCTTTGGGTCATAATGTGTCTTTTTAATACTGTGTTCACACCTGTTCATGCTGATCTTCTGACTCAGAGAATCTTTCTTGCTTAAGAAATCCAGCTGAATGATCTTTGGGTTTGTATGGGTAACACGAGTTCCACCTCCACCCCTTACTATTTCAAATGATCAGTGTTAAATATTAATCCTCTTCTTCTAGGCCATCATTTTAATTTAACTATGCTTTAAATCATTCTCACCTTAATACATCGAGACTTTATTATGTAGGCCACGTAGTTGCACTATTATATATTTCCTCCTCCCTCAATAATTAAATATTATTTTCTACAAAGACTTGTTTGACCTTTAGAATTCTGCAGCTTGTCAGCGGGGAGGGATCTTTGGGATCTACCAGGCCAACCCTTTCTCTTTAGGCTGGAGGAAACGAAGGCCCAAAGAACTTGCCTAAAGTCATAAAGCTTCTTAGTGGCAAACCCAGCATATTTACATACCTGAAATCTTGCAGTTCCACAAATTATGTTTTAATATGCAGTCTAAATAAGCTCAACGAGAAATTGGGTGCCCCCCCCTACTTTCCCCCTTTACTCATTTCTGCCGTGTAACTGCCCAAGTGGGTAAATGTGATAGTATAATCTGGGGGGTTATAAATCTTTTCAGGGACAGGATCCGCAGTCAGCCAGGTTTCCTGACTTAATGAGTAAGTTAAAAAATACTGAAGGTTGGAAGGTCAGAAGGCAGTCGTTTTGAAACCGTGTTGGTTGAATGTTAAGATGGGTCATCACAGCACATGCCGGCTGAACCTACGAGGCCCATTTTTCATTTCTGCAGAATAAGTGAGGTTTCGATGTTTTTGTCTTTCTAGAAAGAAAAGTTGATACACTTTACAGGGAGTGGTAGGATTAACTGATGATGCAAGTAAGAATTAAGTTCGTATCGTCTTTTGCATTCAGTTGTCTATGACAAAATGTAGGGAATTTATGTTACATTCATGCATTCTTGTTTCGTGTCACATCTTTTACGCAGTCTTGAGTTGCGTGAAGTGAGTAGTCATTCTTCTAGAGGTGACTTTTTGTTATATAGTCAGATCAATTGTGAAGGTTTCTACTGAAATAGGATTAAGTTGCATTTATGTGATAAGAAGACTTGCATGGTTGTAGGGGATGTTTTGGTCTCTGCACACCAACCTCGGCATGAACTTGCCAGCCTTGCTTCTTGCTGCTCTCCTAGGGTCTAGCCCTGCTGAATACTCCTCATGCTTGAGTCTGTGGTCTGGTGATTTCTGCCCTTTTCCTTGGTTCTTGTATGTCATCATTCTATCCATACTTTATAGGCTAAGTCAGTATCTACTATTTGAATGAAGGCTTCCCAATCATAACTACTAAAAATGGCTACCGTTTGGAGTGTCTGGGTGGCTTAGGTGGTTAAGCGTCCGACTCTTGGTTTTGGCTTAGGTCATGATCTCATGGTTCGTGGTGTGTAGCCTCACGTCAGGCTCTGCACTGAGAGCACTGGAGCCTCCTTGGGATTCTCTCTCTCCCTCTCCCTCTGCCCCTCTGCTGCTCACAAGCTCAATCTCTCTCCTTATCTCTCTGTATCTCTGTCTCAAAAATAAACTTAAAAAAAATGGTTACTATTTTCCTGAGCACTCGAGATGTGCCAGTCCTCACGCTAAATAACTGACATATTAATATATAGTAGGCCCCCGCCATCCGGGGGCATATGTTCCAAGCAGCCCCCCGCAGCGGATGCCTAAAACCACTCTGTATACTGTGTTTTTTCCTCTATGGACATACCTGCGATAAAGTTGGGTTTACAAATTAGGCACAGTAAGAGATCAGCAGCCACGTGAATAATATAGAACAGTTGTAACAACACGCTGTAATAAAAGTTTGTGTGAACGTGGTCTCAGAATATCTTACCCTTCCTGTGATGAGGTGGGATGAAAGAATCCCCACGTGATGAGATGAAGTGACATGGATGACGTGGGCATCGCGATGTCGCATCAGGCTATGATAACAGGCCTTCAGATGATACGTTAGAAGGAGGGTCATCTGCTCCAGGACTGCGGTTGACCATGGGAGCTGGGAAACCGCAGAGAGGGGGGGACTACCGTAGGGCACTTACTCTGACAGTCCTCCGGTGTACAGGCAGGCTGGAGAATGGGCCTGAGGTCACATGGCTTGTAGGAGGCACTGGTGGGATTCTGATCCTTCCTCCTCTGACTCAAACTCCCATGCTCTTATAGCTCAGCCACTGAATGCCCCACCTTGAACACAAAGTGACTTGGTTAAGTTATTGAATCCCAAATGCGTGCTGGGCTCCGCACGTGGAGTTTTTCAGATAGCCCTCTTAGTAGCTCTGAGACCGCCATTCTCACTTTGTGGATGAAAACACAGAGGCTCATAGGAGTTAAGCTTTCTAAGTTCCAGCAATCAGCGGTGCCAAAATCTGAAGCCCTCTCCATAGCCTCTGCTCTTTCGAGTGTCATCGTGGAGTGATCTTTATTCTTTTTTTTTTTTTTAATTTTTTTTTCAACGTTTTTTATTTATTTTTGGGACAGAGAGAGACAGAGCATGAACGGGGGAGGGGCAGAGAGAGAGGGAGACACAGAATCGGAAACAGGCTCCAGGCTCTGAGCCATCAGCCCAGAGCCCGACGCGGGGCTCGAACTCACGGACCGCGAGATCGTGACCTGAGCTGAAGTCGGACGCCTAACCGACTGCGCCACCCAGGCGCCCCGAGTGATCTTTATTCTTAACAGCCCAGTCCCCTCTTGTACTATTTTTATGCTACCTGCCAAGTTCAGGTCCTGCATGGACGTATAGGAGCCTTATGTCTCTGATGAAATTGTGTTTATTTCTTGCCAGCACGCTTCCAGATAAGTCTAGTACTGAGAGGTAATCATATGAGGAGGGTATTGGGGGGGATCGTGAGTTGTGTTTTGTCATCTTTGTATTCCCACTGAAGCTTAGGACAGCGCATTACACACACTAGATGTCTGAACCAAAACAAAGCGCCACACGCACAACACACGTAACAACAACAATGCCAGCACTACTGGAACAAAGAAAGTTAAGCTGAATGCCGTCATTTCCAGGAGTATACCAAATGGGTTCTCGCTCAAGAATCTTGCTTGCTTGCTTTCTTACTTTCTTGCTTTCTCCTGTTTTAAAAGACACCTATCTGAAACAGCCACAACCATGAAAATCGCCATGAGTAGCCCAGGGACAAAATGCCATGACTGGTTCACTGACGGGAAAAAAACTGGAGGGCTCCGGTTGGAATGTCTAGATGAGAGCGTAAGAAAGCACAGTTGCAGAGAGAGGTCAGGAGCAGGAGAACGTGAGTACCTTGCAGTGGCCAGAAATTAGGAAAGGCACGGAGACAGCCAGCAGCAAGTACCCCAGCTGCTGAGCAGGTGGCAAGCTTTAGGAGACACGGGAGGCAAGACTCAGATGGCTCTGCGAACCCGCAGATTGTAATCTTTGAAGATCCAGGCGTGGTGGGTGTCTGTCTGGAGTGGCAAACGCCCACCTGCATCTTATTCACTCCTAAAAATATTAGCATACTGCTCAGGAAGCTGTCTCCTGGGTGCTGCTTTAGCCGTTGGGAGACGAAGGCGCTTCTTGCCATATGGCCCAGCGGTGATGGTCCTGTGTCATCCAGCTCTCTGTGCTTCCCCATCTTCCTCCAGGGAGATGGCAAGAACGTTGAAACCACCCTGGGGTGTCATGAAGAATTAGCTTTGATTTTCCTTTTAAGGAGGCAGGGTAATTTGTTAATATATTTCATTTCAGATACATTACTCAACACCAGTGGAAAGGTGTTCTGTAAAATTTTTACCTAAACTCACCTAGTTCCTAACAATTCCTGAAGAGACCTTTGGCTGATTTGTGTTCTGAAAATAGGATGTCAACAATGATATCCCTCCACTTTGGTTCAGCGTCCGGTTAGTCTCTGGGAACCTCAACAAATCACACGTGTTCGAAAAGGGAAGAAAGATGTATTTAAGTTATTAATGTCTTTGGGCTTCTTGAACATACAACTGTTTACCTCCTGAGATGTAAGTGTGCACTTCTGAAATAGAAAAATACACGCGTATGTTTTGATTGTGACAGTCTGCTGGCATCTTAGCCCTGGCTCTGGCTGAGATGCTGGTTGAGGGAGACAGTGGTGGGAGCAGCCCGAGATGAGGTGTCCTGGGGTAGGGCAGGGGGGTCTGTGCCAGGGAGTCAAGCCCTTGGCCGCACTTGATTAGGAGAGGAAAGTTGTAGCATGACTTCCAAGTTTCTGCTTGGGCGACTAGGTAGAAGGTGGCAAAATTGACCAGCACAGGGAGTACCAGAGAAGGATGAGGTCAGTTTGGACACGTCCTGTTTGAAATACCTGCGGTAACTCAAAGTGACGACCCAGCGCAGATATTGATTTGCAATAGCACTGAGGTTAGCATTTGTAAGTTTTTTTTCCTTGCCATTCTATCTCCTATTATGCTGTCCAGATTTGCATCTCTCTAGAACAGCAATCTTCATAGTGATATTTTCTACCTGTTCGAGTCATGTAGGAGATTGGTCCTCTCATTCTGTCTGTCATGATTTTATAGTAACTTTTTCCGTTTCCCTCATTTCCTTGAATGTTACACTGTTCTATATAAATAGGGATTATCAGCGCACACGAGCCAATCATAAGTTTTGAAATACTTTATGTAGAGGAAAATGTTTGAAAAATGTGTTGTTGTTTTTTCTAAAATGGTTCACAGCCTTTATTACTGAGGAGCTGGGGGGAAAACACAGCCTGAGAGGCGGTAAAATGTAAATTAGGTCACCTCTTAAGTTTTGGGGTATGTGTGTGTGTGTGTGTGTGTGTGTGTGTGTGTGTGTGTGTGTGTGTGTGTTTTAACACATATTGTTTGCCTTTGGTCCCATTTTATTGGACAGGAAACTGAAGCCAGAATGTTAACTTTCCCAAGGTCACACAGCTGAGTCCTGAATGGCCCTCTATTCTTAGGGTCATCAGACTCTTGAGAGAGGAATGATTGGGATCTAAATGTGAAAGTAGTTGGGTTATGTTCAGGAGAATTTCTGCTGGGGAGATGGAATATTCTCAGGCTGATTTAAAAAACAAACAAACAAGAAAAATGCCTCCTGGAAATCTCTGAGACGTGACGGACTTCCCACTCGAATCTGAGTTATTTCAAGAGTATGCTGGGATGAGACAATGAAAAGCGATGGGACAGTTTGTTAGTTCAGCCCGATACGCTTTGAAAGGGCAACATATAAAGGGCTAATTTGGAATTTGCTCAAGCAAATGAGGTGGAGACAGTTGTAGGCATTTCTAAGAAGACGGCAAATAGCGCTTCAGATGTTTTAGTCACCTTTCTGGACATACATCCTTTGAATAGGGTTGCCCTTGTAACTGGACATGGTGATTTGTGGAAGCACCAAGGAGACTTCTTCATAGCTTTGTTTCTATGAGCCGTGAATGTTTTAATGCTTTGCTGGTAAAATATAGCTAACTTTGTGAGGTGATGAGCTTTCTTGTTTCAATAGGCTAGCAGAGTCCTGGGACCCAGGATAGGACAGCAGGGACCTGATAGAAATGATAGGATAGACTCAGGACCTAGCCCTGCTTCTTAGATACTAATGCATCTATTCTACTAATGTAGAAACTAATGTTTAGGGGGGGAAAGCTTCGTTTTTCATAATAATAGGTCATCGAAGTAACAGCACTGATCAGACAGCTGATCTGAGGGTTCAAGTACATAACATATCCAACCACTTGGAAAATTATAAGAATTCTTCCAGTGTTGTGTGTTGCTGTTATCATTGAACCAGGAGAGACAAAACCAGTAAGTTGTGTGGTTTGACAGCTGAGTCAGAGATATTTGTGTATTTAGAAATTCGACAGGGGCTGCTACAAGGTATTTAGAGGATAGTTTTTATTTTTGCGCCAAAAATCAGCTACAAATATTTATAAATTGTCCAAAGCAAAGAACAGAGAAGTTCTCTGTCGGCTAATGTGGTTGACTTTGACACCGTCGGGCCAGAGGACCATTAGCCCTGTGTGTTTTGATCATGACCCTGAGGGCATAAGTGACATGTAGATGTAAACGGAATAATTGAATTGCAGGGTTTTCAAGCTAGCAAGGACCTCAGAAATCATCTAGTCCAGTGGTTTTCAAACTTGATATTAGCAGCAGACTTTTTCCTTTAAAATGGAACCTTAGGTGGAACCCCAACTGGTAAAACAGATAAGAATAAGGGGTTTCCTCTGGCCCTTGAAATCTTGATTGTTTGGGGGAAAAGTTCTTCATTACCTGCAGAATCCCTTAAAAGCACCTCAGGTGGCACAGTTTGAAAACCACTGATCTAGTCCAACCCTTTCATTTTACAGATGAGCAAACTGAGGTCCAGAGAGGTTAAGTGGCTTGCCCAAGGTCACACAGCTAGTCGTGGAAGAGCCAGGACTAGATCTCAGGTCTCTTGATTCCCAGTCCAGTGCTCTTTCCACTACACCACCCTGCCGGTAAGGTAGGTGCTGTGTTAGCATTATGTTCGTAGCTACTAATAGTCTTCAGTATTTTCCAAATGCTGGTCATGCACATTGAATGTTGAAGTGTGTTATTCAGAAATGTAGAGGATATGAAAATACAGATTCGAATGACATAAATATGTTCTGAGAAGATAAATTGATAGCTAGAATGTTCCCTTTCCCTTTTGAAAATTATTTTAAAGCAGGGCATTTAGCTAATGTCTGAGATACATTGGGCATTTTAGTCTCTTATCGATGATCGGTATGTATGGAGTCAATGTGTTTCAGACACATGCTCTGATGGGGCGGCATTAAGACTTCTGGCTGCCACTCTCGCGAGGACCATGCCCTGCTATCATTTCCAACGTTGCCCAGGCTCCTGTCTCTAGAACGGTGCATCTTTCTTTGGCATGCAGTGGGCATATATTCATTTCACATTGAACCCTGCAGAGTTTCAGTTCTCTGTGTGCTTGGGCCTTCTGTCTCTAACTCCTCCATCCTCCTCAACCGGTGTGTATAAACTGTCACCAAGGCTCTACCCTAAAGGGACATACGGGATGGTTCATGATAGAATCTTACTGCTCTCATCTCTGCATCTCTGTTGTTGAGTTAGTTTCCATGCAGATCCCTCTGGTATCATCAGACAGAGTATCCTGGACAGTAGGAAACCAGGAAAAGTGTCTTAAAAGGTCTCTATGCTATTGTCACCCACCTAAAACCAAAAGGCATGTGGAAATCTACAGTTACTGTGACTTGGTAGAATTCTCGTGGGGAAATTTCCCTGGGAAAATAGGTGTTATCACTGGCCTAAGGACAGAGTACTGGTCTTGTGGGGAGAGCCAAACACCAAGGAAACAATTAATTTAGGAGCTGTGATTTCTGTCAGTGTTGGATGTGGATCATTCTTATCTTACTGGATATACTGAGTGGGTCTCTAAGAATAGAGATATATACAGCCCCCAAATATTTCTTTAGCCCTATTTCTGTTTGAGACTCGAGGAGCAGTGATTAGTTATCAGGGCTCATTGGTAGACTGTATTCCTTCTGAAAGCCAAGTTCAAAGCTCTGCATATCACATCACGAAGTACAGTCAGGGTGTGCCCATCTTGCCCTGAGACCTGATGACAGGTCACATAAGCTCTCTGGGCGAGCTTCCTCCGCTTTAAGGGGGGGCTTACTTCCAGGTGGCTGTTTATGACTGCTGATGAATGATCTTGGTGACAAAGGCAATGTCAAACTCCCAGACATGGCATGGCTTTGCTGTATTCGTTCAGTTGGGTCAGCCCTTTGCAGTAGAACTTTCTGGGATGATGGAAATGTTCTGTATCTGTGCAGTCCGATACCGTTGCCAGAGGTGGTGATTGAGTATCCTAAATGTGGCTACTGCTAATGAAGGACTGAATTTTAAGCTTAATTTCAGTTAGCTTCCAGTGAAATTTAGACAGCTGCATGTAGCTATTGTATTGGGTAACACAGCTCTTAGATGTTCTGACATGAAAGTCAGATGCCAAGTTGGGTAAATGGAACAGACTCCCCTTAAGAATTCATCAAGAGAGTGATGCCACACTACCTTGATGAATCTTCATCGAAGATAGTTCAGTTTTAGGGTAATTTGTTTGAAATCAGGTACTCATTTTTGAATGAAAGTGTTAACCATAGAGGGAGGTTGGGATTCCTCTTACTTGTGACCCAGCCAGCTGAGTTTCAACTGAAAAGATATTTGCTAACTTGAGGAGTGGACTCATTTTCTCATGTGTGCAGTCTTGTGATTCTTTAGGCCTCAGTATGGGTTTCAGTGAATTCCCATAGGTCTTCTGGGAAGCTGAGTTTTAGAAAGTTTCTGGCCAATAAAGAAGCATTCTGTTTATATTATAAGTTCAAATGTGAGTATCTGAACTGTGCTGGCTTTTGAGTAACATGACGCAACTCTTTTCTTCCCCCTTCAGAACCAAAGAAAATGGCTTTGACAGAGAGCCTTTGCACTCAGAACATCCAAGCAAGCGACCATGCACTATTAGCCCAGGCCAGCGGTACAGTCCAAATAACGGCTTGTCCTACCAGCCCAATGGCCTGCCTCACCCCACCCCACCTCCACCTCAGCATTACCGTTTGGATGATATGGCCATTGCCCACCACTACAGGGACTCCTATCGACACCCCAGCCACAGGGACCTCAGGGACAGAAACAGACCTATGGGTAAGACTGAAGGATCTGTTCACTTCTTATGGGATTGGAGGCGTAAAGACTCACTCATTACTTCTCAACTGAACGTGAGGCTTGAAATCTGTGATAGGGGTAAAAATTCTCCTTCCTTTCTTTTTATTGTCTCCTTTATCAGAACGCTTGGCTAGTATTAATATGTTCTTTAACAGCTGTGCTTTCTCTCTCAGTTACTTACAGTCTTCATGGCAGCAGGCTGATTTTTTTTTTTTTTTTTTTGGAAGGGGGCATCTACATTAATAATAGGGGCGCCTGGGTGGCTCAGTCAGTTAAGTGTCGACTTCGGCTCAGGTCACGATCTCGCAGTCTGTGGGTTCGAGCCCCGCATCGGGCGCTGTGCTGACAGCTCAGAGCCCAGAGCCTGCTTCCGATTCTGTGTCTCCTTGTCTCTCTGCCTCTCCCCCGCTCATGCTCTGTCTCTCTCTCTCTCTCTCTCTCTCTCTCAAAAATAAATAAACATTAAAAATTTTTTTTTTTCGATTAAGTCCTCAACAAATGCAAAGTGAATTTTTAGTTTAACATTAGAGATTTCGTATGCAGCCTGTCTGCCATAGATATTTTTTTTTTGTTAAAATGTTTTTTTTTTCCCTTTCATTGTACTTTTATTTCAGATAGTCTCAGAGTTCAGTTTGCTTTTCCCAGTCTGTGTGATATTCTGTATTTGAAAAATATGACATGGCATGATGTCTCTGGCTTAAATCAACAGGTGTTCTTTGAGGAATGATGTGGTACTCTTTTCACCTGAAAGTGACAGTGATTGAATTTAGTATTGACAGTTTTGTGTCATAGATCAAAGTACCAGAGAAAGAATGAGTTTGGGTAAATATGTGTTGCATCCGCCTGGGTTCATTCCTTCTTTACATAAAACTACTGAAGCGAAGCGTTTAGGAGACATTGCCTTCTAAAGAGCAAGTGTCCGCCATGACAAATAAGAGGGAAGATGAACAAGGTAAGATTTGACACACGGCATCAGAGCCCTGTTCCTGGGCTCTTGTAATTCTCATTTTGACGAATTGAGCTACTTGTAAACTGAGAGCAACAGTCCATCATTTCTCCCTTTTCCATCTCCTGTGTCAGCCATGTCACCACATGCCAGCGGGACTTCTTCAGTCAGCTGATTGTTGATGAACTTTCCTGACTTGGTAGACCTGGTGGACAGGATTGAGAAAACAGCAAGGGGTGACGTCTAAGTGGGAAACCAGAACACAGAGCTGAGGGTGCGGAACTTAGGGAAACACAGCCAGCCAGTTGTCTGCTGCTCGAATAGCAGAGGCAGAGTTTTTAGCCACAGACAGAGATGGCATGATGAGCAACAGTTTATGTTCGGTTTCTCACTAGGCTGCTAGTGGGTAGGGCTGCCACCTCGGGGTCTTTTGGCTTTCTACAAAACTTAACCCTCCAAATGTTCAGAAAGCAGAAAGTGGGGGCGGGGGGAGGGGTCAGGGTGACAAGAGGGGCAGTTGAGGCCCCGGTTGTGAGATAGTAAACCAGTAGTTCTGTTGCCCCACAACGGTCATTTCTACATTTACATGGCGTGTCAGGCAAATGGCTAAGCATACAATTTGTGCTTTCGTAACAGCCAATCTGTCTAGTGTTCTCTCAGGTACCATTTCTGAAGAGCTCTCAAAAATGGTTATGTTATTTCTCAACCGGGATCAACATTTTGACCCCCAAATCAAATGTGGTAACAACCGCCTTCTAAGCAAAGGCCCTGTCATTTACTTAGGGCTTCCTGCCCCCAAGCCATAATTGCTCATTTTTAAATAGAAGTGGAGTCGCCAGTTCATTGTGAGACGGTTCAAGATATCCACTCTTGTAGGTGTTAAGAAGTGGCCTCTTTTTTAGGCGGCAGCAAATGCCATTATATAAAATATTAGTTCCAGTGCACTATAAAGTAATCAGCACGGAAGTAATTACGCTTATGTGCAATGATTACGTTTTCATCTAGTAATGTAAAATATTCCTTTATGAATTCTATCTGTACCCACTGGTTTTATGTGATTTTTCTTCAGACCACGTTCCTTACCTTTTAATTATATTAGCTTATGAAACTAATAGTGCTAATCTCTATAAATATGTGCAACTACTTAACCATCCCTAAAGTCTGGCAGAGTTTAGTGTGTGTTAATGTAAAATAAAATCTTGATGCACAAGTAACAAATTGTGGTGTTACATTAGGCTGCCATTTTGAGAATATAAAAATTGTCATAAAAGTATACTTGGTCTGGTATGACTTATAAATGCCTGTTATGTAGAGACATACACTCACTAGAATCTTTTAATTAATAAAATACCTTTATACGCAACATTAGTTTATAAGTAAACTTTGAGTTTTAGTCTAGTTAGCTAAAATCTTCTGAACTATACGAACCAGTTAGAATTCAACATTATTGTCAAATTGCCCACAAATGAACATGTGCTCTTTAATGATTATGAGCTATTTTCCCATAGTATATCCCTCTGGTATTATGAATAGAAATAAAAACTGTGGTAATGAATATCTCAGTATCTGAAATAGAGAAATTAATAAATGTAAAATTTTGAGTTGTCTTAGTTTTTCCTTTTTAAAGATTTGATTCTACCTAACAAATGACCTTCAGAGTTCAGAAGTAGCAAATGATACGTTTTCTCACCAAGTACTTGGGGTCCGACATGTTTCTAATGTACATTTTTGTTGTTGTTGTTGTTGTTAATTTTTTTTTTAACCTTTATTTATTTTTGAGAAAGAGACAGTGCAAGCAGGGGAGGAACAGAGAGAGAGGGAGACACAGAATCTGAAGCAGGCTCCAGGCTCCAGGCTCCAGGCTCCGAGCAATCAGCACAGAGCCTGACACGGAGCTCGAACTCAAAAACCGTGAGATAGTGACCTGAGCTGAAGTCGGACACCCAACCGACTGAGCCACCCAGGCACCCCTGTACATTTTTTTTTTTTAATGAGATGAAGCTTAGCAGTATTCTACAAATGTTGGAATCTCATTAGCCACAGACATCTTGTTGCTCATTAATATTATTCCAGGTGTTAGAGCTTGTATCCTCACTGGTTTAGATCTGCTGAATTTTTGAAAAAAATTTTAAATGTTTATTTTTTTGAGAGAGAGGAGAGAGAGAGCAAGCAAGCACAAGTGGGGGAGGGGCAGAGAGAGAGAGAGAGAGAGAGAGAAGGGGACAGAGGATCCAAAGTAGGCTCTTCACTGACAGCAATGAGTCCAGTGCAGGGCTTGAACTCATGAACCATGAGATCATGACGTGAGCCTAAGTTAGCCATTAAAGCAACTGAGCCACCCGAGCACCCTTGAATTTTTGAAACTTTTGAGACCTCTGGAGTTCTTGGTCCTTAAAAGCAAATAGTAAGATGCTTCCATTGTGAAAGTCGATGCCATATTTATATCTTCATCACTCTCTGGTTGTTTTCTGTGATGACTCATTCAACGGTAGTGTTTTTTTTTTTCCCCCTAAAACACAAGCAACAAATAAGTCAACAAAAATTACATATTTGCAAACATTTCAACTTGAAATAGTCACAACAAACAGAGTAATAACTAAATATTATTTCCCCCAGTGTCTTTTCTATTACGCAGATTAACACATATTTGCAATGTTACTTTTTTACCAATAGGTGGCATTGACAATTTTAACTTTAAAAATGAATCTCCGAACATGCTCTAATTAGACAAGGATGGTGTGAAGTGTTTTATATTTAGATCTTTATTTAATTGGAGAAAGCACTATCCTGCATTTGTTCACTTCTATTAGCTATAAATTAAATCGCATTTCATGGTTGGCTGAAAAAGAGTCATGTGACTCATCCTCTTTATTTCTCTAAATCAGGTAAAAGAGGGGACTTCTAACCACTCTGATTTCACAGAAAATGAAGTGTAACATCTCCTAACTCTTCCTGTCCTTTAACTCCTACACAATGTCCTCCTGAGAAGGAGCCTGGATGCCCAGAAGACAAAACCACACTACACTTAATCTGCTGTTCAGAGTAACAGTGTGCGAAGTGCTAACCCAAAAGGAGTTTGAATCATTTAAAATGGAAAACATTGCCATAGTCCAATGCCTTTCCTTTGTAGTGGACAATAAACTGTTTCATCCATGATGGATTTGTAGGAGGAGCAACATGTTTCCGGGGGTCTCTGATCACAGCCTTCCACCCTGTTCTCTCAGTGAGACACATTTATTTTCCGTTTTGATGAGCCTCCTACCTGATTGCTCACGTTCACTGCCGTCGGTACTCACTTGGTGCACGTTTCCAGGTTACGTGTTTGGGTTGTACCTTAACTCTGATGTCAAAGAGCATTAATACTTACCGCTAGAGATTACAAATTGGGATTTTCAGCTTCTTGGCTTGGATGCGAGACATTTGTCCAAACTTAGGTCTGGTGTGTTGAATTTTTTCATAAAGGATGTCCAATTTATTTCTTTTCGTTAATGTTTTGGTAAATTGAGTGAGTGAGTATACGTTGCTTTCACCTTGTGCCAGCCCAATTTCATCATGGAGGTCTACACAACAGGATTGTGTTCCTTTCCCCGTGCTGAAATGCGGAGAAATTTTACCATGCTTGTTTTAAGAAAGCATAACCCTGTCCACGTAAAGTGATTTGTGCTGTCTTTATTTTTAATGCTAGAAAGCTACACTTTGAAACCACTTAATGTCCGCTTGTGGTTTCTTGTATTTGTTAAGAGGATATATTTATATTTTTCACTTTGGGAACATTCTATGGATAATGGACTCAGGGCACGGTGTCACTTTACTCCGCATCTCTTCATATGTAAAGGAAAGTGTTCTGACCAGATGACCTCTAAAGTTCCTTTTAGTTTTAGCATTTTATCACTCAATGAGGAACCCATTCGGTAATTGTGAATCTGAGTATGACTTGTGTCTCCATCCAGAATCGAATGTATTTTCACATCATTTAGTTTAGTCTTTGCTAAGTGCCTGTGTGCATATGGATTATGTCCCGAATGCTTTAGGGTGATTCAGCCTTCTTCTGTACATTCATAGGGTTGCATGGCACACGTCAAGAAGAAATGATTGATCACAGACTAACAGACAGAGAATGGGCAGAGGAATGGAAACATCTTGACCATGTAAGATGTCGGTAATCATTTAGGTTAAAATATGTCTTGAAAACAACTGGAGTGGGGTTCTATGATAAAATAGAAATGTTGGAGATGCTTTGAGGGTATTGTGTTTTGTGCTATCCTTGAGAAACCTAATGAGTGGGAACATTTGAAATCAAATCTGGGATTTGATTTCTACGTTGATAACAAAGCCGCTAACGTAAGAGAGATGTGAGGTCGTGGAAAGGAGTCCTCAAGGCCAGATCAGTGGGTTCCTGTTTTATTGCAAACGGGTCATTTAGTTTATACAGTAATGGGATTAGTATTTGGAAGTTGGCTGTGTGCCTTCAGCTGAAATCTCTGTCATGAGTCATGTTCACGCCTCCCACGTTTCACTCTCATTCCCATTGAGTTTACTCATCTGTTGGGTCTCCGTTTCAAGTCTGACCTTTGAAGATACTAGACTGAAGCCTTCAGGAATAAAATCACATCCTTCATCGTCCTAAAAGAGTTTGTTTCGCTGCCCACCAGAGTCTTTTGCGTTGTGGTGATTGCTGTGTTCTTCCCCTGTGCCCCGTTTCTCACACAGCTGTTAAACTGCATAATGGACATGGTGGAGAAAACACGACGATCTCTCACTGTACTAAGGCGATGTCAGGAAGCAGACCGGGAGGAGCTGAATTACTGGATCCGGCGCTACAGTGACGCCGAGGACTTGAAAAAGGGTGGCGGTGGCAGCAGCAGCCACTCAAGGCAGCAGAGTCCTGTCAACCCAGACCCAGTCGCATTAGGTACCTTTTCTTTGGATGGACCTACTGAACAGACACTGCTTACCGTCTTAATGCTGGTTGCATATTTAATCCGTCTTTTCAAAAATAAAGGATGTGCGGGGCATTCTAGAACGATAAACACTTGACATCCCCAGATAGGCCTCATCTCTCCGTTAGGAAGCCGGGCGCACATTGGCTTCTACAGAGCGGGTCACAAAACTTAACCTCCTTTCCCAGGGTCCCGTTGGGCTTAGGGCAGAGCTTCAAAGCCAGACCAGAATGTCATCCGCATCACTCACACGTGTGCCTCTTCATAGCACAGCTCTTTGGACCCTGTCTCCAGTCTGCAAGGACAAAATCTCAAGGAGCGGGCCCCAAGCCTCTGTAGCTTCTAGTAAGCCCTCCGGGGCCCTGAATTCTGCCGCTGCACACGGTATTTGAGACATATGGTGTCTGATTTTTCATTCAAGACACAGCCTCTGAGATAACCTTGTTTTCTAGCTCTGTCTTTTATTTTAATAAAACACTTAACCAGGAAGAGACACCTATTAGTTCTGTAGTTTCCCCACTGCCACTTGCAAATTAGTAACGAAGGTGGCACTGTTGTCCAGTGACTTGACCTTGACTTAAGCTCGCGTAAATTCTTCATGAATTCTAGTTCTATACAGTTCTATAGCCGTGCTTTAGAAGTTGGATACTCAATATGTGGTCGTATTTTATATTAATATGTGAGTATTGTTGGGGTTATAAATAGAATACCGTCACAGATATATGGAAAAATCCTGAGCCCAGGAGAACTTTTGAGTGGCCTGTGAACTTTTGCCTTACAATTAATAACAAGATGTCACCGTTTACACTGCTGGCCACGACACGTGTGTCCCATCTGAGTAAACTTAGTGGTGATGGATGTGTGTTGATCCGTGTTCTGTCATTTCGTTTTCCTCCTTGCTTAGCTACATACCTGTCAGCTAACTCAGGTTAGGGCACAGTCCAGTTCGTGCCACAAACGAAACTAATGACATACACGTGCTGATCAGGCTCATGACTTTGGCCTCATTTATTGCCCATGGCTGATTCTCAAAAATTAAAAACTTGTATGTAGTGGCTGTGGATCATAGTATCTTTTTTATTAAAATTATTCCTTAGGCAGTAACGTTTCCTTTGTGCTTAGGCTTGTGGATTGCTACTGGTCGCTGAATGCTGAATGCCCATTACCGTAATAAGTGTTAGAGTAAGAAAGACTCCAAGTCACTTACTTTACCCTCTGGGCGTTACTCTAAAGTGCGTTTTAAAGACAAATGTGCATGTATTAGGTTTTGTTAAGGCAAGCAATGAAAATAGGTTTCACTTTAATTTGAACCAACGATGGTCCACATAAAACTATTTAGAGCCGAGCTGGGTAAACATCCTCGTTTTCTTATTACGAATAAAAAATTGGCTAATCGTGATAGGCGTTTTCAGGACAAATAAGGAAGATATTTGTAAACATCCAGTATAGGCAAAAATTGAGAACCTTAAAGTAAATACAAGTTTAGAAGTGTTCAGTTTAACCCGCTTTATTGAACAGATTCGTTGAGTCAGTACTTACCTCTCGAATGTTTATTGTGTGCCAGGCATTGTGCTAGGCAGTGAGATAAAGGAAATTCTTCTTTCCTTCCCTTGAGGAACTTTTAGTCTATTAGAAAGATAGGCGGGGCCGTAGCTGCGGGCCTGGTATCAGATGCCACGTCAGGTTGGTTCCCTGAACTGACAAGACGAGTATTATCTGCTACCTACTGTAAAAGAGAAAGTTCAGAAACTGATAGGACTTAATGCCTACGTGTGTTATTTTCAGCACGCAGAATCTAGAATGCATTCGGTTGTCACCACTATTGCATCCACATTTGGGTGATGCAATTGTGTATTCTCCAGGAAGCTGGGTTTAGTTTCCCTGCTAATTAAAAGAATAAAGTTGGTTTCAAAACTTCTTAGGAGTACATAAATTAAATTATTTCCTGTGATGCTTCATGAACTCATAGTTTTGGTAATACGAGGTTGCTTTGACATTAAGCTTTTGTGGATGGTATTATTCAAAGGCTACAAGCATTTGCTTTCTTTGTTTGGACTCTGACTGTTTTCTTTTAACAAACAGTCATGCCCCTTAGGGACACAGAACCCTAGATTGCCTTTCAAGAAACCACCACAACTTTAGAGGTTAACTTGTCAAGAGCCACACGATGTGCAAGTTTAAGCATCCCGCATGTTATTTCGTTGTGCGTCCTTTCTTAGCCTTGAACTCTTTCAGTTTTGTTTCGTGGGGCTGGGCTGTGGCTCTAAGACAGCCGGTGGTTTGTAAACACGGACCACAGGCATTCACATTAGGCGCTTCCTAAGGTTCTCTCCTAGGTTTTAGAGTTGAATGTATAGATGTGTAAACAGAGGATCGGAGATTACTGGTTGATGAGTCTATTTTCTGCTTCTGGAAAGTGTGGAGTGGCGTATGTGTGTGTATAGATAAGAGCTATGGATATGTCTATATCTTCACGTACTCGTAGATTTCCATATCCTACAGTAACAGTACACATGTTTCTTTTAGACTGATTCTCTCAGTTCTGCAGCTGCTTCCAAGGTCAAATGAGACCTGCAGAACTTCGGAATGATAATATAGGAGATTATCTTTAGTTCCAAATATTTCCTTGGTTACCTCCCTAGCTTGGAAACACTGGCAGTGTTTAGTCACACACAAACGTTCTGAACATTTTTAAACTGCATTTGGAGGGGACTGGACAGAGAACATAACCTCCATGACCGCTGTGTTATATTTACTGACTCCCGTGCTCACTTTCGAAATACAGCCATAGTGTTAAGTCAGTGTGAGGGATTAGTAAGAGAGCATGATTAATCTATTACCAGTTAAATTTCGGGAATTTTCCCCAGATATTAAATAAAGGCCATTTTGAATAGCCTCTTGAACAAATTTAAAAATTGAGTACATACTGAACCTGTGATGTTATTTCTACTCTTTAAGTCCAAATCAGGTTGATGTCTTGAAGGACTCTTCAAAATAATTGGGTTTTTTTTTCCCCCTAGAGATGAGATTTGTGTTATTTTTGTTGTTAACTCTTCACTTTCCAGGAAAAACTCCCAATATTCAAGTACTCAAGTTAGAAAGCTAATTCTTAACCCAGTTGTCTCTGTTTTCAAAGTATGACTTGTTCTTTGTACACTGAAGTTTTGTTACGTTGTGAATTTCACTGAAGAGCGAGTTAATGCCATCAGAATTGACGGATACAATCACTGAAATAGAATTGCTTTTGTACGTGCAGGTAGGTAGCTGCCCGTTAGCACTTCCCACGCTCCCTCTGTTTATCCGGATCCCTCTGCTGCTGTTTTTCTCCACCTTTGTCTCCATTGCCCTTTTCTCTCAATGTGCTACTTGTATCACTGTCTTGGCTCCTAACATTTTATTTACTTTAAATTACTTTCTTTTTACTGCCTGTGGACTGTTCTAGAATCTTTCTACAGCTCATCTTGTATTTGTGTGCCTTCCTTCTGTGTTTCTCAAGAAGTCTTTTATACCATTAGAATTAAGAGAAGTATCTAATGATGGACTAATGTCGGAGCCTGAAACATATATCTTTGAAACAGGAATACATTTTTCCGTGTGTGTGTGTGTGCGCGCGTGTGTGTGCGCGTGTGTTGTGAATGTGTGAATGTTGTGATGACAGTGTATGGAATTTTGAAAATACCTGCATGTATGTTTTGGTGAGGGTTGAACTCTTGCCAGAAAGGGAAATGTCAGAAAGAGGTTTTGGTTTCTTTTAAATGGAATGTAGAGTCAAGTTATTCATTCATAAAACGCTCAGAAATTCCAAGTTTGGCAAATTGATACCACCCTTGTCTCAAGTAGATTGGTAGGGAAATTGGTATTTTAAAATTCCACTGGTCAGAAAGCTTTATGATTGTCATATAATCAAATTATAGAATTTCTCATTACTGTCGAAAACCTCAGGAAATCTAGCGTGAAGGTTAAAAGCACAGATTGTTTGGATGCGAGCTTCTACTCCACTCCTTCCTAGTTTCATCACCTTTGGCAAGTAACTCTCTGTGCCTCACTTTCCTCATCTATAAAATGGGGATGTTTCTGTATTAGATGAGTTAATAGGTATAAATCATACAGTGCTCGACCTCTAGTAGAGTAATAGCTGTTGCTATTATGTCTAGCATGTAATCTCAAAAAGTACTTTATTTTTTTTTTAATTTTTTTTAATTTTTTTTTTAACGTTTATTTATTTTTGAGACAGAGAGAGACAGAGCATGAACAGGGAGGGGCAGAGAGAGAGGGAGACACAGAATCTGAAACAGGCTCCAGGCTCTGAGCGGTCAGCACAGAGCCCGATGCGGGGCTCGAACTCACGGACCGTGAGATCATGACCCGAGCTGAAGTCGGACGCTTAAACGACCAAGTCACCCAGGCGCCCCTCAAAAAGTACTTTAAAGGATAGTGGTGGGATAGTGTTTTTGCTTCGTATGCAAGATTATAAAATTAGAGTAGATTCTTAGGTATTTTTTCATTCTGGAAATATCTCCAGTTTTTAGGTAGCTGCTTTATTTAACAAGCAGAAAAACTAGAAAAGGGGAATTCTGTTTTAGACTCAGTAAATAACGTTGTACCTTTGAGGCCCTACTTCATAATACAAGGCTATAGAAAAATAGTTTTCTCCCAACCAAAGAAATACATCTTTTCTTACCATCAGATTATAAAAACCACAACACGTTATTCAGAGTATATCTGCATATAAAAGTTTAGTGTTTTATACACTTATATTGATTCCTTTAAACCACACCATGAAATTCATTTCAAGACCATTCAGCTCAGCTCCTAAGGAAAGCGCCTACTGTATGTAAGTGTGTTGGGTTAAAAAAGATGGGAGTATTAGTTAAATATTCCCATCTTTTAAAAACAAGGAAAGATGATTACCTCCTCAAGCGCTGGGTATCTTTATTGTTAAAAACAGAAATCATAGTGTAGTTCTGGATTCTAGGTTTGGTTTGGGCTTCTGGGACACAATATTGAAGCTTTGGAATTTATTATCCTTAAAAATAATAAGTAGGATTTATAAAGATGAACTCACCTCACCTGTCCTTTCCTTTGACGGTTTTTGTGATCGATATTATCATGATCTCAGCCTCATTCTGCCCACTACAGGATGAAGGCCATACCTAGGTGCTGCCAAGTTTTGAGCCTTGCTGTCCTGGGTCAAATGAGGTCCCATTGGTTCTCCAAAGGCTATCAGCTCATCCCTTCATATATATTGATGGCGGCCCTTGATGTTTCTAGTATCCAATGGTCTCCATTCTTTCGTAAGTGTAGCGCATCTTCCATCTCATACATTGTAGATTGCTTTTTCTGTTCTTCCACGTTTCTGGTAACAACTCCCGCGCCTTGACGCAGTCTCCTCTTTGCATAGATGTGTTGTCCTCCGGAGGCCCCTCCTCTTCTCCTCTCACCCCCAAGCAATTTGCTTCCCAGAGCGAGCCATACTGATGTAGGGCTTTTCTACAATTTTGCAGTTTTAAAGTAGTTACGTATGTATACATTTCACATTTTAAGCCATCTCTTACCTTTGTTTCTGTGACTACGTTTTACAACAGCTATCCATTTTATAGCAACTGGTATTTTATAGGTGGTTAATATTTAATGGTTTAAAAATTAGGTTCTTTAAAATCTGGGCCTTAAAAACATAAGGTATTTTGCATAGGTTTGTCTAGAGCAGTCAATATTCTATCCTAAGGAAGCCTTGGGAGATAAGTTGTCTCTTGTCATGTTGAGCAACTTCAGGATGTTTTGTTTGTTTTGGGTTTTTTAAAATGTTTATTTTGAGAGAGAGAGCGAGAGACAACAAGACAAGATGTGTGAGTGGGGGGAGGGGCAGAGAGAGAGGGAGAGAGAGAATCCCAAGCAGGCTCCATACTGTCATCAGCATGGAGCTCGACGCAGGGCTTGATCTCACAAATGGGATCATGACCTGGGCTGAAATCAAGAGTCAGATGCTTAACTGACTGAGCCACCCAGGTACCCCTGGATTTATTTTTGTTTTTTAAACTCAACATTGCCTATATAGACACTGTTATTGCTGCTACTTCAACAGAAGATAGTACGTTTATTAGTCATTTGGTTTCTGTAGTGACAGTGGTATTCATCAGTGTATCAAAAATAGAATCTGAGGAATACACGTATTGATCATTCATTTGGTTGGTAGACCTGATGCTTAGCTAGGACACAGTAACTTAAAACTGGAGAGGGTATTGTAAAGTATGTATGTATATATGTGTGTGTATATATATATATATATATATATATATATATATATGTAAATCTTTGTCTATTTTATAAAAATAATTTACCTGCTTTAGATTCTTCTCTTATTTTGAAAAGAAATTATTTAAGGAGGTAGAGTGGGATTAAAAGGATTTTTGCTTGGTTGGCTGTGGTGTTTCTATCAGGTGTCAAGGTGAGGTGGAGTATAAGTTTATATGTCACTGTGAATTTTAGGGAGATACAGACAAGGTGAAATACTGCACAACTTTCCAGTATGGGAAGTGTATGGACCTTCACAATCTCTATTGTACAGCCCCTAGGAAGGTGACACATAATTAAGCCTTGGACATTATCTTTGAGTAAATTTGGGGGCTATCAACATTCATGAGTTTTAAATAAAATTTATAAGAGTATCATGTAAGAAAGTTGAGAACTTTCCAACAAGGAATAAGGCAGTGAATTACTAACTATGTAAATAACTTCTATCCCCAAGTGACATGCTCGGAATAAAAAATCACTGTTGTATACTGCTTAATCCAAATCTCTCCAGAGTTGTTTGTTTGTTTTCTTTTTTAAGTTTCATGTTATATGGATTTAAGTGCTAGGAGAAAGAAGAAATTTTAAGGTGCTTTTTTTTCCACCTTAATTCTTGATGAGGAAATAAGTATCCATTCTTACTGGGCAGCCTACGAAATAATAATAATAACGATAATAATAACAAAGGTAATAGCATGTAATGTCTAATGAGAGTTTGGGATGTGTGGTTCCCAGCATGCAATAGGAAGTACCTCGTTCAGTCTCCATAGCAGTGCACCTAGATGTTGTATTAGTGTCCCCACTTGATAGATATGGTGACTGAGACCTGGAGAAACTAGCTTGCTCAATGTCACCAGCCTAGAATATGGCCAAGCCGGGATTCAACTTCACTGGGCTCTAGAACAAACGCTCTTCGGCCTATGCTCTCTGGGGCCAGTTATTAGTATCTTTCACGCGTGGCCTGTGGATAACCTAACATTACCTTTCGTGTTCCCTGTAATAACAATTGGCCATTTAGTAAAAAATATAATTTTTATAAGGGTATTGATCTTTTCTTAATCCAATAATTGGAAAACACTTTTTTTTTTTTTTTTTTTTTTGCTTCTTTGGGGAAGGCATGATTTTTCTGTTTCTCTTCAGACTTTACATATCTATTCTTATCTAATAAATTATACTTAAGCCAAAATCTGTTCCCAGAAATTGTCTTGAAAAGCTGCCATAAGTTCATCTCTGATTCATTGTGCTGTATGGCTAAATGTGAACTTGATTACACTTTCTTTATTTCTTTTGGAAACAGTTATAGTGGTGTGGAAGTTAAATCTTGACAAATCTAATTAGCCATATCATATTTGCTTGAAGTGGTGTGTGCTCCAAACAGTTTTATCTAGCTGTTTTAAGGATGAAAATTACCTAACTAAAAGCATTTTGGTTTTCATCATTTTCCTTATAGAAGTCAATGTGTGCATGAGAATGCAAGGGTATTCCAGTCTATCCAATTATCAAGTAATCATGAAATTATAATGAAAACTGAAAATAAAATTATATATTTGGAATAATTTTAGATTTGAAGAAACATTGCAGAGATAATACAGAGTTTCCAAATGCCCTTCATTAAGATATAATAAGCTTTTGCTAATTCAGAATAGTTGGGGAAATCTTCAGTTTTAGTCAACTGATAAATCTGTGTGCCCTACAAGGAACCAAAACATTCAAATCTATTTAAGGCATTCAAATGTAAAATTGTGTATGTACTTAGCTAAATTGATTGGGCTTTTCTGTTGTCTATACTCTGTATTCTGCTACTTGACATTTTTTATAAATGTAGGGAAATTTTTAATGACTTGACATTTATCATGGGTTGAATGATTGTTGTATTTAGAAAAGTTGAAGTGATTTTTTTCTTCCCCCAAGCCCCTAAATACATAGGCTTTCAGGGAAAATTCAATGTGGAAGACATATAGTATATATTTTAACTATGGAAGACTGTATACACTTTATTTTCAAGCATATATAGGAAAATATTAAAGGTGTCCTGCCATTTCCATGAGCATGTTATTTTGGAGGTTAGCATTCCTACATCAGTTTTCTTATGATGTTTTCTCAAACTTTTAAAATTTGCCAAGTATGATAAGCACATTTCATTTAATGTGAGATGTCATTTTCTTTTTTGGAAAGCAGGTACTGATTCTGTTTTGTTAACCAAATACCTCTGAATCCATTCTAATGATTCTCTCTTGCTTCCACACGTCAAACCCATATGATCTAATGTGTGTGAAAATGTTTCGTGCTCAGCGAGATTTTTAAGAAGTAGTTGTGAGAACTGGTTAGCCATGGAGTAAGGCTCACTATTTACTGAAAGGTGGTGGAATCAGAGCTGTGTGAAAATTAACATTAGCCTAAGATTTGAGTTTCTAACTACCAGTTTGACTCTTGGAAGGAAAACTACCAAACACCATTCATATTCTTTAACAAAATAAAATATGCCTATGAAAATCCCCACAGTTGAGAGCGTTCTGGGAGCAGTGCTCCCAGACATCATAGTGTATAATGAAATCATGGAAGTTGTTGAATTTCGAGCATCCAAGGCATTTAGACCAATGGCCTTCTGTTTTCCTTGAGCTCTAATGACCGGCCTTGCTCTTCGTGTTTATTTTCTAGAAGTGAAATGCTCGGCCTTTTAAAAATTATGTTTTTGTAGAGCAGCCAAGAGAACAGGCATGGCCGGTTTCTACTGTGTGTAATGACATAACATGCTTATGGTGCTTTCTCCCCCCCCACCCCCCCCCCCCCACCCCCTGCTTTGCATCCTTTTCCTAGATGCGCATCGGGAATTCCTTCACAGGCCTGCTTCTGGATACGTGCCAGAGGAGATCTGGAAGAAAGCTGGTAAGAACTGTTGAAAACACGCGTCTAGCGTTCTAGCAGCTGTGCACAGTTGTTCATGCAGCCATGTGAGGAGCGACAAGGAGGGCCTTTCCTGCTAACGACAACAAAAACAAAACAGCCCCCCGCCACAAACCAAAATTTTAAAATCCTAATTAATATTCTCCACCCGGGCCTTATTAGAACATGGAATCGTTTTTATTTTGGTAGCAGCTGCCAGTGCCATGTAAGTGACCGTCTGGCAGTCTTTCTGTTAGGATCCTCCGTTTTTCAGGTGCTTTCATGGTTTCAGGCCGAAAGCTGGCCTAAGAGGTCTCAGCTTACGTGCAGTGTATTCTTAATGGAAAAAAACTTGTAGTGTTTTAGAAATTAAATCGCCTACGTCTGTCTTTTCGGCTGATTTTGTAAAATGGAGATATAATCGACACGTCTCCTAAATTCTTAAGAAAATCTCAGCAAAACTAGTTGACTAGTTTTTTTTAAATGTTTACACGTTGTTTGAGAGAGACAAAGCACGAGTGGGGGAGGGACAGAGACAGAGGGAGACCCAGAATCCGAAGCAGGCTCCAGGCTCTGAGCTGTCAGCACAGAGCCCAATGCGGGGCTCGAACCCACAAACCTCAAGATCATGACCTGAGCCGAAGTCGGACGGTTAACCCACCGAGCCACCCAGGTGTGCCCCAAGGCACTCTGAGATGTTATGATTACAACCAGTATCTGAAATTGATCTGTTCTAATTAATATTCAAGGACCATAGCTAAGTTATTTTCTAAGTTAAATGACAAAGTTGCTTAACTTCTGTTTTTCCCCACCATATACACCATCATATTTTCATTAAGAGATACTGCTCTACCTTTGGGGGCTGATTTCAAGTTCTTGGTCACACGTTGACTTTACACAGTTCAGATCTGGCAGAATCTTGGTGGACCACCAACACTAAAAGTTCAGTCAAAGCCTTGCAAAAACCAACTCAAGAGATAAATCCATAAGCCTGTTTCAGGAGTTAAAAGATGATGTGACAGACACAGACTGTGACTTTGAGCTGCCATAACCCCAACTATGAAAATAGTTTGACTTGAGAAACTGGAAAATACTACTTCTGCAAAGGATCACCTGGGTGTTGGGCTAGGAACCCTATTCAAGGAGAAATAGTCAAGGGAAAGGGTCTCTTTGGGTTGTGATTTGACCCAGCTGTGTCTGTAGTTTTTTTGCAGCTTGTTGACAATCTGATCATTTGGCTCTTATCCAAGACTTTTTATAGCTTTCTCAAAGAAATACCTGTTTTTGTAAGAGTGGTAAGGAGTGTCCAAATCTGATAGTATTCTAGGCTTCGTGACTTAGATAGAGAACCAGAAAACTCTCTTGCATGTCTAGTATACAAATCAGACAGATCATTCAGTTTAAAGGTTAAATATATATGTTGCTCAGCTGCATAGTATAATTAGATTTATAGAATCACCTCTAAGATTTCTACATGGGTCACAGCATACTCCCAAGCTGTTAAAATGTGCTGAGTGTCACCTGTCTGGAAAAGGAATGGCTACATCTTCTTTCTGATCACTTTTTCTTCCCCAGTTTTAAGCTGTCAGTGCAACTTACTCCACTAAGAGATATAAAGAATTGCCATTTTGGACAGCAGAAGGATGACATTTTATGTTGTGGGAGAGAGTCTTTTCTCTGTATTTCCCTTATTTATGTGTCTTTAAGTTAAATCCGTGATCGTCCATAAAGAAAAATTGACGGTAAAGTCTTGTGTAATCCAAATTCTTTTTCTGTGCTATTATCTGCTCAAGGCTTTGTTTGACTGCTATTAAGTGAGAGCAGATTTTTCTGAATAGACCACCGTTGTGGGAAAGTCAACTTGAATAGCTATGCACAAAGGAAGTCCTACCATAAGTGGTAAGCAGTGGAAGCGGATTCAAAACCGCACTGTATATTTTCCACGTAATCACGTTTTTAAAAAATTCAACATGTCGTAATCTATCGAGTCCCCGATTATTTTTCCTCACTGTTTTGTGGGTTCCTGAAACTAATTCTGGATATACTTGACACGGCGGGGGCTTCACGAGGAGAGAAAGAGCAATACTTTTATCGTGTAAACATTTTTTAGATGTGCTGTATTCTATCGTAGGTTTTCCATCTCAAATATGACTTAGGAGTGCTGTCGATTAAATTTGTGTTCTTCTCACAGCGGTATCCCTAATCTGCTGCATAAGAACAGTGTGGGGATAGTTTTCCATGGATGGATGCTAATATTAAGGAGTATATTAAATCTCCAAAGTACAGGTGGCAGTTTCATCTGGAAATCTTGAATAACTACTTACAATATTTATCTTTATAGGCTTCTTGAAAAGCATTTGTGGTGTTCATAGTGTCAAGGCATCCAGCATGATGAAAACACCAAGGGCAGAATGTAACATCTGCAACTCAGCTTGTTACAATTTGAAAGCTTTTCCCCCCAAGATTCTAAAATTTGCTGTGGGCAAAAATTTTTTTAGAAGAAAACCTACAAAGTGTATCTTTGCAATCAAAGCATTATACATTACCTTTGTGGCAAAAGAAAGTAAATAAAAGAAAACTTAAAGCATTTGAAAAATATCAAAGGGGCAGAGCTCTCAATTCAATGTTGTATAACCAGCACATCCTTTTTCACAGAAAATTATAATTGCAGAAAGTATATCCTGTGCATGAAAGTATATCATACAATATTTAGCACCATTTTATTCTGAAATGATTTGAGACTTGCAGAAAAGTTGCAAAAAAACAGTGTAAAAAAATTCCCTTATACCTTTTACCCAGTTTCCCCAATTTTACTGTACTGGCTTTAATATCTTTCTTTTCTTCTTTTCTTCTCTCTCTTTTTTTTCCCCTGTTATACGTATTTTTTGCCATCCATTTGAGAGTAAGTCGCATACGCGATGCCCTTTGACCCTAAAGATTTTAGTGTGTATTAACTGAGACCAAGGACATTCTCTTATATAACTACAGTACAAGTACCAAAATCAGGACATTAACAGTATTTAACTCACAGACCTCATTCAAATTCCTCGTGTTGCCCCAGTAATAGTTTACAACGTAATATAACAATATACATTATTTGAATATTTGGGATCCTAACAAATGTTGAAGGACCCATCAATTTTCTCCTACAATTAGTATTTTTTAAAAGCAGCAGCAAAAGCAACAGAACACGCTGTAAAGGTATGAAAACTCTTCATCAAATTGGGGAAAAAATCCAGCATAAAGATGGTTTTCAAGTCACAACCGAGTGTTTTCTTCAGTATATTTCTTTTTCAAACGATCAGTGGATGTTTGCAGTTGGTAATAAATATTCAAGCACCTTGCACATGTCCTACCAACTCTCTTTGCTGATCTGTATATGCCTGTGGGATTAGAATAGGAATGCATAATTTAAATATAAATTGCCTGATTTGCATACACAATTAGTCAAGCTACAGCTTTGATCGTAAGCAAAAATTATTGTCCTGTATTACCACTTAGATAGAATTTTAATTCACCTTGAATATTCAAACTAAATTAGACCCTGGCTGTATAGTTAGAAGGGCAGTACTTCCCTGGTCCCCCAGGTCGTTTACGGTAGAGTAATAAAGGCATCTTTTCACCTCCTGGTGAAGAACGTGCTTCCAACTCTGTGCAGTGCTCTGTTTCTGTCCAGATTTTAAATGGCATCTCTCTTAAAGCAACCAACAAAGGCTTAACATATTTTAGTTAATATTTCCGGTCTGGATCGTTCCCTTATATTTTAGTTTGTAAAAACATAGGAGACAGTAAACTGCAAGTGAAAGGACTTCAGATATAATGTTCTTAAAGGGACAGAAGCTACAAAAGTCTTGACAGCTAATTAATAGTGGAAGGCTTTTGATGATCCTCACGTCCTGGACTGTAGATGTGTGGAATAAGCCACAGACGTGTAAGAAACCATAGGAGTATTTGCATCTCTTACATTTTTAATCTACAGTAAAACATTTTTATTAGGAATCTATGTTTTTAATTAAACAGAACATTTAATTAAGGTGCTTTTTAAGTGGGTGAAACAATTAAGTGCAAACACTTGAATGAAACATGTCATAATTAGTTTTAATAGAGTGTTAATTGGTACTAGGTTTGCCAAGTTAATAATTACTGCTTATTAAATTTTCAATTAATCATTGTCATTTTGCTTTGAATAAAGATGAAAATTAGATAAACTAATTTAGGGGGAGGATATTTTCCCTTGTTAATTAGAACAGTTAATTTTTTTTAATGGAAATTACTTGTTTTAGTTGTCAATCTCGTATTGTACATTAGTCAAATCTTTGCACCCTTTCCACAGCCAAAAATAAAGAGCTAATTTGACACCTTGCAGGTTTCCAGGCAGGCCTGATTGTTTTGGCCTCTGGTAGGGTTCAATTACATTTGTCTAGTGCAACAGTTGGTTATGTGAAGCTGTGTATGTGTTCAATTGAATAGGTGGACAACGGCTTAAAATATGGAAATGAGAAAATGATTTTTAAAAATCCCTATCATTCAGTCTGTACAGACATATATCCACATTACTCAAGAAATGACTTAAGAAAAAGAGAAGCTGGATCATCTGTTTCATCATGGATTGTCTTTACAGGGTCTACACTGTTCAGTTGCCATCTGAATGCCCTTTCACTACTGTGCTGTATGTTTCACCAGCAAAATAATTGTTAGCACTTATACGTGTAGATGCGTAAAGTCCATCCCCTTCCTATTTTTGTTTTGAAAGCTTTACTCATGCGCTCCCTCCGTGCATATTACCCCATAGCATTGTGGCAAACCACCTTAATATAGATGTCCGAATTATCCAGAAAGGTTTCTTGTGGTCGTTTTGTCCTTTAACTCTTTACGTTTGGTGTCATCATCATTTCTGGAGGTACTGGTTTGGTAGAAAAGTGGTAGTGATGCTACATTAGTTTAAAAAATATTCCCAGACATGCAAGTTAAAGGGGAAAACAAAAAAATCTCACTCTTTGTTTTCCTAAATGAATTTCCAAAATCTGCTGGCTTTTTAGACAGCCAGGACAACTGCCCAATACCTGGGATGAGAGTCATGCCTGTAGACTATAGAATTCTGTTTACCAGCGATCAGTATCCAAGGTCCCGCGCTAACAGGGAAATCTTCTCTTGTCCCGTGTGGCCTGCCCGCACGCAGAGGAGGCGGTCAACGAGGTGAAGCGCCAGGCGATGACCGAGCTGCAGAAGGCCGTGTCTGAGGCCGAGCGGAAAGCCCACGACATGATCACGACCGAGCGCGCCAAGATGGAGCGCACGGTGGCTGAGGCCAAGCGGCAGGCGGCGGAGGACGCGCTGGCCGTCATCAATCAGCAGGAGGATTCGAGCGAGGTGAGGTGCTAGGGGGAGCTTCCAAGGCACGCAGGGCGTTTCCGCTAGTCCGAGCGCTTGCTTTTGATTCCAGGAGGTCACAAGTAAAAGCGGGTACTGGCTTTTAGACAAACCGATCTGCAGGGGCAAAATGAGAATAATCTGGGTGGGGGCGGGGGGGGGGGGGGCGTCCCAGCACTTGTGGAATCCATCAAGAGCTGATCAAATGTTGTCTAAAAGTACAACTCTGCCAAGAAAAGGTTTTTAATATATTTGGTGGGTAATAGATTCAAGTGAAATTCTCATAGCTTCTTAGCACTCGGCTGTGGGCACACGTGTATGTCAGTGTGTGTGTGTGTGTGTGTGTGTGCGTGTGTGTGTGTGTTTGGTTTCCTTCTAATACAAGGGGTTTAATAGAGACGTCCTGTGCAAACGTGCTCTCCCCAAGATATGACATGGCTGGGATCACAGCCACCCCCTTAACCATTGGTCCTAAAGTCCAGCGCGAAAACAGCACCTGCCTCAATTCAGCGTTTCTGAGAGATCTTCTTTCTGCACGATCTGTTTCTCCCCTTATTTGTAATAACCATTATGCGAGTCATTTCATAGCATAACATCACAGTCGTCACAATATCATTTGGTATTATTTCAGCATATTAAAACACACACACGCACACATAGCCCAAATGGCTCAAGGATCTGGGAAGTAACTAACACACAGTACCTAACAACGCTATTTAAAATAGAGCCCGTAACATCAGAACAACGTAGTGATGCTTCGCATTAATGAATGCAGTGCCACAATCCCCGCCACCCCGCAGTAACTTTAGATAAAGGGCTGTAGTGAGCTAGTCTCACCAAGCTGAACTAGCAAGAGCGTCATCTGATAAATCAATGGTCTACTACAATACATATCTATAATTTGTGAGGGAGAGTAAGAATTTAATTTGTACCAGGCTTCTCTGTAGATGAAAGACCCTGCGGGAATCACTCCATGCCCAGAGTTTCTATTTAATGTGTAGCAGATGAATAACAAGGGGACAAAAGGAATTGATTTTCAACATTTGAAAGTTTCTCAGGAAAAGAGGGACAAAGAGAAGTTTATCTACCCTTTAACTGCTGACTTTTCCGTTGTCGAATTAAGCTAGACATAAATTCAATTTTATTTGGCATCTTGTGGCTAAGATATTTAAGGATCTTGTGTTGTGTGTGTGTGTGTGTGTGTGTGTGTGTGTGTGTGTGTGTGTGTTTTAAATGTCTATTAACATGTTTTGGAGAGAATTTGTCCTGCTCCATTTAAGTTCGTAATGCCGTGAAGCATGGTTGGTGCCTTCCCTAAAACATTATCACTTTCACAAGGACACATTAGGGTGGTTATGTATGGTAAGAGTATTTTGTAGGCCACTAAATTCTAAAGGTAAATGTTTAAGAAGAAATTGAGAACTAAGTTTTTATTTGGCAAATAACAATGCTGTATTCCTTTAGTGTCTAAGAGCTTTGTGCTTTCATTCCTAATACTTACCCAGAAAAATATGTGATCTAGACGCTAACATTTAGCATTATAAGACTATGGCAGGGCGCCTGGTGGCTCAGTCAGTGAAGCGTGTGACTCTTGGTTTTGACCCAAGTCATGATCTCACAGCTTGTGGGTTCGAGCCCCGCTTTGGGCTCTGCGCTGACGGTGCAGAGCTTGCTTGGGATTTCTCCTTCTACCTCTCTCTCTACCCCCACCCAGCTTGTGTGCTCATGCGCCCTCTCTCAGAAAATGAATAAATAAACATTTAAACAATTATGGCGTATCGGCCAGTAGCTGTAAGTAGTAGATAGGATAGAATACCCTGGATATGAATGATCTTCTGTAGCAGTTGTTTTTTTCTTTCTTTCTTTTTGGATCTCTTAGGAAACTTTAATCTAGAACTGTCTTTAATCTGCAATATAGCACTACCCTTGTCTTAAGCGACATGTTGCCAAGGGTTTCAAGGTAGACTCTGCTAGGAGAAAGGGCTTGAAATTCAGAAGACCAAATATAATTTCTGGCCCTATCTCTTACAATTCTGTGACTTTGAGAAAGCCACCAAGCATCTAAAAGCTTTGGTCTTCTTAGCGTGTTGTCACTATGAATGAAAGTGTCTCCTACAGTGGCCAGAACCTTGAGACATGATCATTTTATCATCTTGCCGGTGAGGAAACTCACCTGACATGGCTAGGACACGGCAGAAACAAAGCTGGAACTCGTGGCATGCTGTCAGTCCTTATGGTGTTCCGTAGCTACAAGGATCTTTCCATAAGGACCAGTAAGGTCATTTTTGGATGCAGATAACCTGAAAGGCAACTTAGGTCTGATTTCTTCTTTTTAACCTGCTGTACCTCTTTCAAGACTTGGAGTGAGACGGAGGGCTTGATCCCTCGAATAATTGAGTTTCTTTTCTTCGAAAGCAATGTAAACACAGTCCTGAGAATAGCAGAGCAAAAGATGGAAGAGAGATCCATTGGAATGAAGCTGAGACCCCTCTAGACTTGGACAGGAGTCTATAAGATAAAGATGGTTCGACCAAGGACTTGACAGAGAAGTAAAGGGTTAATCCAGTAGCCCTAAATTAATGTTATGAATTCTCCTGAGGAATGACAATGTCCAAGAACAGTCTAAATGCCTGGTGCTAAGTTTAGGCAGCTCTATCTTTTGCCCACATTTATAGGTAAATATTTTTATTTCCCTCCTCAGAAATCCTTCTACTTTATGAGGGGGACAAAACTTTGAATCCAGCATGTTATTTTTCTCGACCCTGCCCTTCCCTCACACTGAGCAATATACACCTTTTCATAGAAATGACCTGATAGAAGCCACCCCAGAAGTGATGTTTGCAAATCACCTCAAGTTTAGAAAGTTCCCTGAGCCCCTCTGGGACTGAGCCAGAACAACTTTGGCTTCCTTGGGCTAGAGTAGAGCTCCCTATTCCCGCATTCAACATGGTTGGCCCCAGGGTGGGAATCTGTTAGGCCGGACTGCGTGGCCCAGCTGATTTGCAAAGACAGCACAGGTACTTCTCAGAATTCTTTTCTGTTGTTCTAGGCAGGGGGGTTTCTTGAGTTTTAGCCACTCAACCCTAAATAAGACCCACATAGTATTGTGTTTTAGAAGTTTGATAAGTTGTTCTTTGTTTTCTTAGAAAAGTACGTAAGAGGTCTGGCCACCATAGTAATTGGTTGGAGAAAGAACATACTCCCATTAAATGTAGGAAACATTGATTTAGAAACTGCACTAAGAAATTAATGGGCATTTGTTGAAAAAAAAAAAAAAATTCATGTTTGTGACCTGCCCAGGGCAGTTTGTTATTCAATACATATAACTCTGAATCACTCACATCCATGTTTTCATTTATTCTTTTTTTTTTTAATGTTTATTTTTGAGAGAGAGAGAGAGAGGGCACGAGTGGGGGAGGGGCGGGGGGCACGGGACAGAGGATCTGAAGCGGGCTCTGTGCTGACAGGAGAGAGTCCCATGTGGGGCTTAAACTTACAAACCGTGAGACCAAGACCTGAGCCAAAGTCGGACGCTTAACCGACTGAGCCACCCAGGTACCACTCATTTATTCTTTCAATAACCAAGTTCTGAGCTTTTATTCTATGTCAGGGATGGTGCTAGGCACTGAGGGGACCTCTGCTTTCATGTTGACTATAGTTCATTAGAGGAGGTAAATCACTAGCCAGATATAAGCGTCTTGACACGTTTAGTGTGGAAGCTTCCAGAAATTAAGTTCCTTTCATCTGATATTTAAGAGGACAATGAGGAACTGGTCAGCGGCTGCTCTCCATCTCCCTGCACCCTCCATGACCTCATCACTGCCTCCCTGGGCAAGGGGCATGTTGGTGCCTCTGTGCAGGAAGAAGAGGACAGGTGGGGAAAAGAAGCTCTACCAGGTTTTGAAAACAGGAGGGCTATGAGAGTGTTTTGGAAGGATCACTCAGGCGCCGTGTGGAGAGAGATTAGAGGAAACTAAAAGGAGGGACCAATCTGTGTGAGGAGGCAGATGGGGATGAAGATGGTTGGTAGTGGCTCCGGGGGTGGAGAAAACTGTAGATGTTGGCTGGGAACCCTTGAGATAAAATGGGCAGGATTTCATGACTGGTCGGCTGTCAAGGAAGAAGAGGGAGTCCAGAAGACGGGGTTGGGAAATACACATCAGATAATCCTACTTGGACAGTCTTCAGAAACTTGCTGGCTTTGATCTGCCCAAGGTGGGGAGGGGGGGAGTTTATTTGGGGGCGGAGTGGGAGTAGGGGCTTGGTAGAAGAGGGAACCTTCCTTATTTTTTGTGCATAAACAACACAAGTTAAAAATTTTAGGAAGCTCAGATCAGTTACTGAATCCAGCTAGACAGATTGTCTCTGAATCAGAAAGGGTAAACAGAGCACAGACTCTTAAATCATGCTGTTTAATGTGAAAATCAGGATAGTATATAAAGGTAGGGTACAGGGTGACCATACCTCCCAGTTTGAGTGACACAATCCCAGTTTATCCCTGTTGTCCCCTGTGATTACTGAGTGGTCCCTTTTATTCTCAAGTGTTCTGGTTTATATGATGAATTATATGGTCACACCACTTGAAGGCCATTTTCAGGCGTTTTGATGGTCCTCTTTAGCTAGCAAAGCTCAGAGACAGGTGCTTGGGGCAGAAGGAATCTGAGAGGAGGCGTCCTTGGGTGGGTCATTTCACTCCTGTCAACCTCCATTTCTTCTTAAGGAATGCGATGTTACTTGCTTACCTCAGAGGGCTGTTTAGAAGTTTTTGTTTGGTTTTGCTTTTTATTGATGGTTGACACACAACGTTTAGATTTTTTTACACCTACATTTTAATTCAAAGTGTTCCGAGAGCTGTAACGCAAGGCATCTTTATCAACTGATACTTCCCACGGTCCTTCATCACAAGACACGCTAAACTTTCCGATTGCCACAAGGCTTTTTCTCCCTTCTCTCCCTTAATTTGAAGTCACCCCCTATTACAGACATTACCCATGTCTTATGTAGATCACAAATGATCTAGAGCATCCAAATCTGTAAAAATGCATATGTAGATAATATAAATGCACAAAATAGTATTCTCCTCCTCAGAGGAACTTCAAGAAGGAATCTGAGCTCCAAATCAGAAGAACAGATCTCTAGACCGAGTTTCTTCTGAGCTATTTGTGTTAAGGACAGATGCCCATGTATGCTTCTTTCTATGATTTCAGAGTTTCTACCTGTTTTCACACATGAACAACGAACCTAATGCCCATTCTGCTTCGGAAAACTAGTGGTTCTGAAAAAGTAGGCAGTAAAGAATGGAGATGTTTCTAGAAAGAGGAGACAAGGATTGAAAATATGGAACTGGGGAGAAGAGCAGGAAGAAGTGCAGAGTCAGGAATAAATAGGCACAGGTATTACCTGTAGGAGGGCCATGTGATTTATCATCCAGACGGGGACTCTTCCGAGTAGAAGGGGACTCTTCAGGGTAGAGGGGGTGATCCCCCACCAGGGCCGGCTGTCCTGGGTGCCCCGAAATCCCGGTCAGCATAGTTCAGGGGCGGGAGGTGGGGGTGGCGAGGAGGCAGGAAGTGTGTTTTGCCTGAGGTGAAATGGGCAGACCTACAGCGAAAGTTTAATTCTGCACCTGGCGTGGTTAAAAACTGCCTTTTATACTTTCTGTGCTTCGGTGCATTTAGTCTTCCTATGAGTCCAGGTAGAGTAGAGAGTGCCTGTTGTCCTCGTTTTGCAGCCAAGAAAAGCCGAGTCCCGGGAGGTGAGGCCTTTGCTCGGGGTCTCAGCCCTAAGTGTGAGCTGGCCCTCAGCCCGGACCGTCTGCCTCTCAGGCCACCTTCTCAATAGCCACGTGATGGGAATTTTTTCCCTCGATGGCATATTAGTCTATCTGTTTCCTCATTGGACTTCCTTCACATTATTCCTCCCTAGTTCTCTAAGTTTACCTGGGTTTATAGGTAAAGGTATAGGTTTATAATACCAACTGTTGTTATAACAGAATGATGCTGCACTTGGGGCAGACATGTAAGCAATATGATACTTTCTGTACTTTCTCTCTCTCTCTCTCTCTCTCTCTCTCTCTCTCTCTCTCTCTCTTTTCAGTGTATTAACGTTTTGCACCGAGAATACACTGCCAGCATTAGGGTCAATAAAAAAACAATTTTGCCGAATCTTGCCATCTTAAACTCTCATGTTTTCATATTCATGTCTGGTTCCCATACACGTATAGTTTTTTCCCAGTGAACATTGTCAGATTGGGTCGATTTCCAAACAGTCTGCTACGACTCTTCTTTGAGATCCATAACCTATTCTAGCAGAGGGGATCGAAGCAATGACTAGAAGTGGGCGTAGAACAGAGAGTAAGTAATTGTACTGTTCTAATAGTTTTGAGTTTTAAGCCACCAAATTAAAGCCACCACCCCCCTCCAATTAAAATGGCCTTTATTTACTTTTCCTACATAGGTACAGAACTACACAGTTTACATTAACGTTGAACATCTTTGTGGCACTTAAAGAAAAACACTGATCAAATCTTTATACTTTGTATTTCCAGAACCTGCTAAGCCCTGACAGTTTGAGCAAGTCACTCTGAGAGGTTCATGTTCTTTACTCCTTCTAGAAGCGGCGGAACTACCCCCAGTGGACCCTGTGCATTAGGTTCCAAATAATAGAAACTCCACCTGAGTGGACACTGTAGAATTAGTTACCATGTAGTTACAGCACAGGAGTCTCTCAGCATGGTTCTTATAAGGCCGTCATGATCCTGTCAGACCCATCAATCCCGGAACAGTTTGGAGCTCTCCGAGCGCAAGCTATGATTCCATGTTACAATAAGATTTTGTTGTTGTTGTTTCATATCAAAAGGCCAGGTGTTTGCATCCATAGACTTTCACAGTATAGTGGATGGAGCACTGGACCTTGAATGGTCTGCATTGGCTTACGTGTCGGAGCTTTGGTTTTCACATCTATAAAACTAGCATAATGTTTATGTGACTCAATTTGTAAGGTTGTTGAGAGATGCAGAGTAGATGTATATCAGAACCAAGCCACCTTCCAAGTGAGCAGTGTGTGTGTGTGTGTGTGTGTGTGTGTGTGTGTGAATGATAGAGAGAGATGAAAAACCAGTTAAGAAGCTGTTCTAACAGGGGCACCTGGGTGGCTCAGTCGGTTGAGCATCCGACTTCGGCTCAGGTTCCCATACAGGTATAGACCGCATGATATTGCAGTCCGTGGGTTTGAGCCCTGCGTCGGGCTCTGTGCTGACAGCTCGGAGCCTGGAGCCTGCTTTGGATTCTATGTCTCCCCCTCTCTCTGTCCCCCCCCCCCCCCCGCTCATGCTCTGTCTCTCTCTCTCTCAAAAATAAAGATTTAAAAAAAAAATTAAAAAAAAAAAAAAACAAAGAAGCTATTCTAACAGAAAGGGCAGGGAAGGAACTTGGATAGTAACCATAAGCTTGAAAACCTGGGAAGAGAACCCACGGAGGCAAGATCCATGGGGGTTGGCACTGAGTTGTTGCAGGGGCTAAAGAAAGAGGAGTTTCTTTTTAAAATTTTTTTTTTTTTTTCAACGTTTATTTATTTTTGGGACAGAGAGAGACAGAGCATGAACGGGGGAGGGGCAGAGAGAGAGGGAGACACAGAATCAGAAACAGGCTCCAGGCTCTGAGCCATCAGCCCAGAGCCCGACGCAGGGCTCGAACTCACGGAGTGCAAGATCGTGACCTGGCTGAAGTCGGACGCTTAACCGACTGCGCCACCCAGGCGCCCCAAGAAAGAGGAGTTTCTAATAAGATGACAAAGTCTTGAACTTGAATGTTGCCAACGACTAAAGTAGACCACACCAGAGAATCAGGTTTAGGGAATACTGACCTGGGTGACAGGAGCATCCTGGTGGAGCTCCAGAACCGGCACTTGATAGTAGCTCAGGAAGGAAATTAAGGGCTGGAGAAACAGGTTGGAGTATCGTTTTCTTACAGCTGATAGTTGAAACCATGAGGGCTGACAAGGGAGAGCGTAGGAAGCGAAAGATTTTCTTTTCTTTACGCCAGCTTCCCCCTCTTGCCAAATATTTAGACGGAAATGAACAAACAGAAGAAAAAAAGAGGTACCAGTGTAACAAACAGAATTGTAGTATATCAAAACAAAAGTTAGAGGGAATTTCAACGAGGGGAATTCATAAAGGAGGAGGAGTGGGGAAATAAATGGCCACTAACGGTGAATCTGTATAAGGTCTGAGGACAGTAAGGTACAGAAAATGTGGTCACTGATGAAGTGTAAGGGGAGGTAAGCTAATGTTTTTTCTACGATGTAGCTGTCAGTGCCTCTGGAGGGAGGCATGGGGCAATGAGCTTTCTAATTCTAAAGATTGTGCTGTGGGAGGATTGTAGATAGTTTCTTCCGGCCAGTGCCGGGAGGTGCTACTTCCTTCCGTTGTATTCAGGACTTTCTGAACATCAGGCACTGTGCTTAGCACTGACATCCTCCTGAACAACATGCGGTAATTACTCCTGTGTGGCAGGTACCTCCCTGAGAGGTTAAGAAACTTGCCTGTGGTTTCAAGGCCACCAAATGGCAGAGTTGGAAGTAAGACCCAAGACGGGCTGACTGAAGCCATTCAAAATTGGCGGCCATTTTTCACTGCACGCCATGATACCTTGTCTTTGGTGCGCTTGCTTCCTGTGCCAGCCTGTCTTTGCTTTTAGCAATTAAGCACCCTTCCTACCTCATTCCTGCTAAAACAGGCTCTAAAGAAGTACGTGAAGTGGACTGAGTGTGGCGCTTTGGGAAATGTGTTTGGTTTGCAGTCCAAAGACCTGGGTGAATCACACCTTGGCTGTGTAATTTCATATTTGTGTGACTTGAGGCAAATCATTTACTGTACAAGTAACTTATTCTTTGGGCCTCAGTTTCCCAAGCCGCAAAATGTTTTTGAAAGTGGTTTTAAAATGTACAGTGCCGTGCAAATGTAAGATATGGTCCTACTGTGGATTGATGCCCGTGTGGGGGAGAGTTCTTTACATTTGGGGAATTTTAATTGTAATCATTCTACTTCATTCATTGAGCATCATTTGCATGTAGACATTTTCTGGAGACTTTTAGGTGAGTACAGACCTGGAGAAACTTAGAGCGATCAGGAGACCATGTTTTGTTTCCTGGAAAAGGAATTTCCAACAGTAAGAACCAGCAAGGATATTATTTTGCAGGTGAGGCTATGGAATACCATTCTCTGTGTATCTAAAATAAGAAGAAGGAAATAATTTTGTTCTTAGGGAGGAAGAGAATTGCTGGTGTGGAACAAAGTAGCAGCAATCTTTGACAGGCAGCTTTGGCATTAAAAAGCTCCGTTCATCATTTCCCTTTCCATCTGTAGTATTAGCACATTTAGCAAAAGGGAGGGTTGTATTCAGCCTCATTTTCTTCATCTGAGTCACAGCCTAACTTTGGTCTATGGCTGACTCCCATTTTTTGGACCGGGGGAAAATATTCCTTATGCCAAAAAGGGAATAATAATATCACAAATAAGGGAAGACTTTGCCATGAATTTGGGGAATGAAATTTGCCATGAAATGGTATTCTTGAGCTTTCTACACTGTTCACGGTAATTCCATTGCCAGCATCGTTCTTCAGAGGACTGGAAGGGAAGCTTAGTTATATGATGGATGGATGGATGGATGGGAGAAAGAAAGAGAAAGGAAGAGGAAAGTAGGGAGGGAGGAAAGAAAGGAATGGATAACTATCAGGAAATACTAGCCTGAATCTAAAAAAGCATGCATTGAAAAATATAAAATTAGGTTAAACCATTGTTGATATACCCCTGGGTATTAGACACAATTTGCACTTTCCACCTTTGTGAACAGCAGAAAGCTTAGAAACTTAGAATGATCCAAATTAGGGTACTCACAAGATTCTACACTTTCCACTGTCCCCAGAAGTGTGACTGTTGAGTGGCTGAATGCCCCTGGTCAGGCACCAGTCTTGCAACTATGGATGAGCCAACAGGAAATTTGGTAGAGCTACCCAAGAGAAATACATTAATGGAAACTGCTTTGTCTGTTTTCTAATGAACTTTTACCAAGGAATAGGCACTTTGGAGGTTTTGGTTGTTGTTGAACAGTCACGCTAAAGTTCCTGCACATTCATTGTGATGCGATGTTAAGAGCAATAAAACTACGTAGTCCCCCTCTCCCCAGCTCATTTGAATTGTTCTTTGTTGTACTTTCCTACAGCTGAAGGTTGTTTCTGTCCCAGGGGTGGGTGGGAAATGAATGGAATCGAACAGCTTCAGAATGGAACTAGAAGTAAAACTAGCCAGAGCTCTTGAATCCTGGGTCAGAACCCGGTGACGCCAGGCAAGAAAGCTCAACTCCCAGCAGCTTCATGATCCAAAACATCTGTTTCTATATTTGGCATAATTCCACTTTTTTATTTATAAAATTGTTCCCATCTTTGAAAAACACTTTAAAAACTAAAGAAGTTCCCGTTCTGTCCCTTCTTTCCACTCCCCAGCACATGCATTTGTAATTACCTGGTTTCCTCTGTGTGTTTAATCAGCTTCCATCGAGAAGGTGGCCTGCATCTGATTTCAATCTGAAGGAGCCATCGAGTGCTGGGCAGTTACCACCCTCATGTCTGCCAAACTGTGCCTCTGCCAGAAAAAGGATAAGACTCACACCAGGGTATTTCCTAAAGAAGCCACTTGCCTCAGATTAGATGTTTAATTTCCTTAAAATATTGTTTTGGATCCAGGTCTCTGTTCTCTAATTGGGATTTTCTGATATAATTTAGGAATTTTGCTTATGTGCTGAGTTTGTTCCAGGATCCAGCTGGCATCATTCGAAATGCCCAAACCTCAAGGAAGCAAACTTCACTGTGGGCATCAAGCATCATGCCTCACCACTCTGAAGGCTGGGCCAGGCTCACGCTGCTCAGGTCTTTGTGGGATCGTTACACACGCAAAGCGATTGGTTAATTTTGACAGAGGAGGGCTTCTAGGTCTGGTAGAAGCCTCTAATCCAGAGGTACACATCCCTTGAAATATTTTCCTGGTTAAATTCAATTAAAGGAGAAATAATTTACTTTGTTTTAATTCTTTCTTCCTTTCTTCCTTTCTTTCTTTCAAGTTTATTTATTTTGAGAGAGAGCACACACACACACACACACACACACACACACACACAAGCAAGTTGGGGAGGGGCAGAGAGAGAAGGAGAGAGAATCCCAGGCCCACGGTTCGGGGCTGGAACCCACGAACCGAGAGATCATGACCTGAGCCGAAATCAAGAGTCGGAAACACCCAACCAACTGAGCCACGCAAGCGCCCCTCCGTTTTTATTTATAGTAACATCTAAACCAAGTTTCTGAATTTTCCTCAACTGTGTTGCCTTAAAACACTTCCCACTGACTGTAGTTTGAGATGTTAAATTTTCTCCGCCCTTCTTTGGGCCACAATTATGTAGCTGAGTTCTAAGTTTCAAACAATAGTTCTAGAGTTTAGAGGCTCCTAGCACTTAAAAGACTGTGGAAGCCCTTTTGTTTTTTTTTTTTTAGCAAAACTGGATTGACTGCTAAAAATCCCTTTGCGTATTTTGGACACTGGTAAAACCATACACACCAGGGTCATGGGCTGCAAGAGCCTTTGAAAAGGTTTGTTTGTTTTTTTTTTTTTTAAAGATTTTCTTTATTTATTTGAGAGAGAGAGTAGGGAAGGAGGAGCAGAGGGAGAAGGAGAATCTTAAGCAGACTCCACGCCCAGCTCTGAGCCTGACACAGGACTCAGTCCTACAAACTGTGCGATCGTGACCAGAGCCAAAATCAAGAGTTGGGCACTTAACCCCCTGCGCCACCCAGGCGCCCCTAAAAAGGTGTTTTAATTGTGATACAACCACATACCAGTCAGCTGGGTTGGGGTTACCGCAGTATAGTCGGAAGTGTTGGCAGAAAATAAAACCAAGGAAGGTAAGGAATACAAAAGATTAATGGCACAATGCTAAACTCGCTTGGGAATGGTTTTGTCAGAGGGATCACAGACATTTAAAGTTGGCTTCCTGACCTTCTGCCACTTCCTCCAAGGGCCTCCTCCGAAGGCATAGCCCCTCCTTGGTACCTAAGGTCTCTCCTGTACAGTTGCTTTTCTGTCTCTGGTGTGTCTGCGCCCCGATTCATGCTGTGTTTATTATCTCAAGGTTTAAATCTTAGAGGCAACCTCATTTCTGCTCTCCCCCCTCTTGTGAAGCAGCCCCGGAGATTGCCAGTGGGCTCGCCAGGGTCCCGGTGGTTAGTTTCCTCTACTTTTCTAACCACTCAGAGTTGCTGAGGTGAAAGCGCGCTGCGAAGGAACCCCGGCAGCCCGGAAGCGTCGCATGCAAGTGGAGCCATTATTTATTTACCCGGTTTTAGTGTTTCCAGCTTTCAAAGCCAAATGAGGTGTAGTCTGATTGATTCATTTTGCAGATATTTATTGAGCACCTGCTATATAGCAGGCACTGTTCTGAGTGCTCAGAGTATATCGGGCAAAAAAAACCAAACCAGCGACCCTCTCCTCCAGGGAGCTGAAGCGAACTAGCTTGTTTGGAGCTTGTCCTCCCATGTGGTTGTCGGGTGCCCCAGAACCTGGTTGCAGTGAGGGAGCGGAAAATAGAATCCTCTGGGTGCTCTTCTGTTGCGTGATGTTTCTTGGAATGTAATGGGCAGTTCTCACAGTTCTTCTGTGATTCCTGCTGGTATCCAGAGGCAAGGAGCTTCTGCCAGGAACGATATATGTGTGTCTGACCATGGCGGTATTGGTATCAGAGGAGGAAAAAATGTAGAGGCTGCAGTTGTTGGTAGGGGGGAGCAGACTTTAGGTGTTAGAAGATAAGCAAACCTGAAGGGAAAGGATTTTATAGGAAAAACAGAAAGCCTCAACCAGTTTGTTAGGTATACTGGCGGTTGGTAGAAAAGTTTCGGCAATCACACCAAAACCTGCGTCTTCTTTTTCTGTTGTTGTTCTGCAGTTTTTATGTATTCATTTGGAGAAAGACACAGACAGTGCGAGTGGGGGAGGGACAGAGAGAGAGAGAGAGAGAGAGAGGGAGAGAGAGACTGAGAATCCCAAGCAGGCTCCCCACTGTCAGCACAGAGACCAACACGGGGGTTCAAAGTCACGAAAACCATGAGAGCAGGACCTGAGCCGAAACCCAAGAGTCAGACGCTTAACCCATGGAGCCGCCCAGGCCCCCCCCCCTCACCCCCCATCCCCGGCAACCTGTGTCTTCTGTGCGCTTAGTGTGTCCACATACACCCAGCCCTGGATCCGCCGTTCTTCCCGTAACGTTCTTGCAAAAGGAGGCAGCGCCGCCTAGCTCGTTGTCAGACTTTGACCTCGACGAGGTGTTCACTGGGGATTTTGCTTTCTTCTGCCTTCTCCCCGCAGAGTTGCTGGAATTGCGGCCGCAAGGCGAGTGAGACCTGCAGCGGCTGTAACACGGCCCGGTACTGTGGCTCCTTCTGCCAGCACAAAGACTGGGAGAAACACCACCACATCTGTGGACAGACCCTGCAGGCCCAGCAGCAGGGGGACACGCCTGCGGTCAGCTCCTCCGTCACGCCCAACAGTGGGGCCGGGAGCCCCATGGACACACCACCAGCAGCCACCCCGAGGTCGACCACCCCGGGGACCCCTTCTACCATAGAGACAACCCCTCGCTAGACGGGAGCTCAGAACTGTCAGAGGAACGACAACCCAACCGACACGAAACCAATTCTTCATCCTCAGACGCTCAACGTGGTTTTTTTTTGGTTTGTTTCTAGATGAACTATCCTATTTCAGTCCTTCAGCAAGAGAGAACCTAACTGTATCTTGAGGCAGTAGTAAAACAGAGGGCCAGTAACGGGTCGTAATGACTTATTGTGGATAACAAAGATATCTTTTCCTTACAGAACTGAAAAGAGAGCAGAGAATATAACCTGAAATGATAGATTTGACCTCCTCCCTGTTATTTTCCAGTAGCTGGGATTTTAAACTAGATGACCTCATTAACCGATGCTTTACCAAACAGCAAACCAAGAGATTGCTAATTGCTGTTGAAAGCAAAAATGCTAATATTAAAAGTCACAATGTTCTTTATATACAATAATGGAAAAAAAAAAAAAGAGGAAAACCCTCAAGGGCATGAGCATTGGCTACAGCGGTAGACATTTTAACAAGAAGATGAATGGCGTCCGTGGGTTGCTAACTGAACTTTGAAGACCCGCTACAAAACGCGCAGATGTGTAGCATATTGGAAGGAGACACAGATGTTCGGGGTTTTTTTTTCCTGTTTCTGAAAAGAAATAATAATATCCAGGTCAACAGAATGAAAAATGAAAGATGATTTGCAGTGGGATGTATGAATACAGCAGCAAGAAAAAAAAATGCCATAGTACAAAAGGCTCCTTTATATATATATATATATATATATATATATATATATATATATGTATATATACACACACACACACACACACACACACACACACACACACACAGAAGTAAGAGACTCAGCCTGCAGTTAATTAGCATTCTGGCAGCTTTGACATCAGCCAGCTGCCCTAAATAACCCTTCAACGTTTCTTCACTTTTGCAAGGTTCCACAGAGTAAGACATTGGGTCTATTCCAGCTCATTCATTTTATATTGAAAAATAATTTTTAAAAAAAAATGGTGGCTCCAGCTCCAGCCCCTTTCCAAATTTTTCCAACCCCACCCTGTTTGGATTTTTAATTAAAAACTAGTAGTTCTCTTGGTGTTAAAACACTTCTGTCCTGTGAGGTTTCCCAATGGTGTTTTTCTTGTAAATGTGTTGGACAAAGTGAAGATGCATTGTAGTTTAACCATATGCCCACATTTAGTCTCTTTATTCCTAGTTGGTGAGAAACCTGTATCTTTCTATGCTGCTTTTATATCTGTATGTATTAGTGATATTTCTCTAGTAGTTCGGAAAAAAAAAAGAAAAAAGAAAAAAAAAAAGACTCTTTTTTTGGTTGTCCTCAAGAAAAGAAAAGAAAAAAAGGCTATCTTTCGGAGCTGCTATTTCACTCTCTTATAGGATTTTTTTTCCTGAAAACCAGCATGCTTCACGGAATGCTAACATATTGGTGTTTTTGTAAGAGGGATGTACATAAATGTATTTTGCACTGTCACGAGACTCCCTAGGCATGCTTTTTTTTTTTTTTTTGAGCAAACTCTTTTTAAATATGCTAGAGCCATTTCACCAAGTTTAGCTGTAGCATAGAGTAGTAGTGGAATTTTCCTTTCCTTTTTTTTTTTTTCCTTTTTTGGAAAAATCATTATTAGGGACTTTTTAAAAAAAAATAAAATAACAAGATATCCTACTTAAAAAAAAAAAAGACAGTGCATGCATATTGCTGTAAGGTTGTTTAAGTATTTCTAATTTTACAAAAAAAAAAAAAAAAAGATAAATCATTAGAGCTCCAAATGCTGAGGTGTAGACTGACAGCTTTAACACTGCTGAATGCCAGGTTATACAGTATTCTTAACAAAAAGGGAAGTCAGCCAAAGACTGATCTGATGGACCAAAATCGGAATTTTGAAAAGCACCAGTACTACTTTCCAAATGATCAGCAGGTTAAACATGTTCAGCAAGGTATAGTGTGACTCCATTAACCCTTCGTTGTCCAGGGTCCAGACCAGAACTACTTGTTAGTTTTGAAAACAGTAGCCCAGGATGTGGTTGTGTGCTTTAGAGAAAGTCAGCAGTACTGCAGGCTGTGTAGACAACCAAAGTTTTCGAGGCTGGGAAGACGCTTCTCCACACACATACGTACATACGCACACCAGGCATTTATTTAGAAATCGAAAACAACCCGTTGGCTTTGTTTTGGCTCTTCTCCCTTTTTCTTTTCATGTTGTCCTTGGATACAGTTTCACGTGGCTTTTAAGTATCTGCATAGAGGCAATTCTAAATCGGTTCTCTTTGAGTCTCTTAAACCTAACATTTTTAGCATTTCCCCCTATATTTTCGTATACAGGTGGGTTTTACTTTTGTTTGGGTGGTATTTTTTTTTTTAATGGCTTTTTAGTTTAGCAAGTTTTGATGAGCAAATAAATGCATCTATCTGCATGTTGGAGGTCCATCTGCCAGCACACCTGCTAAAAGCGAAATGAAAGCACATAACCAGGCTCTGAATGGGTTCTATTTTATCATGGTGCTCCCAGAATCCTTTGACCTCACTCTGCTTTCTAGTCTGCTTGTGACACTGGACAGTCCTTTCTTACAGAGCTATTATATGTTCTAGGCTACGAAGGGTTAAATAATCCCAAAAATGAGGTATGTCATACCCACACGTCTTTATCTCTAGAAGCTGTGATGTATGTGAAACAGCACTGTTATTCTTAACACTAGTGTGTAAAATAAGGATTAGTACAGTACGTCTCATTACTTTTAATTCAGGGCACCCTGAGTGAAAACAAATACAAAAAAATCCCTAACTCTGAGCTCTATCTCTGATTCCTCTTCCTCCTTCCCCTCTTCCTCCTCCTCCTCCTCCTCCTCCTCCTCCTCCTCCTCCTCCTCCTCTTCCTCTCCTCCTGTTTTGCTACATTCTCCTCAGTGGCAAAAAGTTTCACTCTACCTCTGACAGCATGTATATTTTGCACCAGTAGCTAACAAAACTGGTCTAGTCAAACCAAATGGGCACAAAAGAACCAGGATACCAAAAGTTAAGCTCATACAGCTGCAAACCATATCACTTCTTGGTAACAATGCAGACCTCATAAACCTAAAGAAGAGAAAGAAAAGAAAACTTTTGTTACTTTCCTTTTTTGCTTGTCACTTATATACAGGCTATGTGAGAGTATAATTTGTAGGTATAACACATTTAAAAAAAAAAAGTTATCTTCATTGGATAGAATTGAATGGTGGTCGCTGATAGGAATAGGGCGTCCTCTCTTATCTCTGTCTCTGACTCTTTTCTCTTTCTCTTTTTCTCTGTCATGAGACTGTGTGTGACAGGGCCACCTGTCTCTTTAATTTCTTTTTTTCTTAACTTTTTTTTTTTTTTTTTTTATGTGTAGGTGCATGTCTTGGGGATTTAAAAATTTCAAGGCTGGTTTACTTATGCAAAGCATGCCTACGTCTGGAATACTTAGGGAAAGAAAGCGACTCCATATTGTCCGAATTCCTCAAGGGACAGAAAAAAAATTGGAGACTGTTGAAATGCAGATTTAAAGTAATTTTTTTAAATATTATTTTGGGTTCTGCGACATTATTGTGAAAAATTAAAGTTGTTGTGCAATACTTAATTCAGACATGTACCACGAGTTAATGGTAGACTAACACTGGGGGGTGGGGTCTAGGCATCATGCTTTTGTCAGCATACTCTTGAGCTTTTAAGTCTACTATGTCTGAACTGTGGTTTCTTGTTTATCCTTTTTTTCCTTAGTTGGACTGTAATGTATGGTCTGTCAACCTGTGAATCTTTAAAGTATGATTCAGGTATTGTTGTATTCTTTACTGTGTAATAAAAAAAGTTTGAAAAAAAACTGTATTCTCTGCCTCCCTTCTCCTCCGTGTGTGCCACGGCTGCCCCTCCCCCGCCAGCCCCGACCCGGGAGTCCATCCTCTCGGGTGTAGTTCTCCAGCGCGCCTCTGGAACCAGAACTGGCCCGTCCATGATCGGTGCACGGGGAAGGATGTCAGAACAATGCGGAAGTCACAGTGTCTCTTCCGGCAGGGGTGTTACCCAGCCAAGAGGATCTGGAGGTGTGGGAGAATTGCAGCTTTCTGGAGGAGAGGAGACCTTGCTCGGCTTAGGTGAGCCGCTGCATAGGCAGGGCCACGGGGGGCCCTTTGGCTGTATTTTGATGCAATTAGAGACCTCTCCAGAGAGCTTCCTCCCAAACCCGCAAGGCTCTGGCTCATCACCTTGCTCGGCTCCCGAAGGCACACCTGAATGGCAGACCCACTGGTGCAGAGTGCGCTCCCATCTGCCTCGTCCACCTTCCTTCTCGAATAGAAAGCAGTCAGCGTTTTCGCTCTTGTTTGTGTGCGTTGTTAATGTTCGCTGTGGCAGCCTCCAGCTTTGCTGGGAGGTCGGAATCGTCCCCTTTGACCTGTATTTTCTCATGCGCTAGTTATAAAGTTGGTCAGGAGTTGAAGCCCTACCCCCCCCTTCCCCCCCTTCCCTGCCCCCGCCGCCACTCCCAGGAACCCTGCTAATTTTTGTGTGTAATTCTCAGACCCCCAGGGTTTTGGTTTTGTTTTCTTTCATTTACTTACTTATTTATTTAAGTAATGTATGTACTGCACTGTAGCAGAAATTTCTTCTCCCTCTGAATGTTTTCAACTTTGTGGATCAAAAAATAGCTGCAAAGAACAAGGACGACCGCGCCCCTGCAAAGGGCTGTGTCTGGAGAGAGGGTGTGAAGGTGGATGTTGGTTAAACGGGAGGGTCCTTGGAACCATCCATTCAGTTTCCTCCATGTGCCAGCTGGGCTGGGCTGCTGTCCCAAGACCTGGCTCCTCAAACTGGTCTTCCCAGGAAATGTGGCTCTTCTCACGGTTCGTACTCTAGAAACTTGGTGATGCATGCACGGAAAACAAATTTTAATTACTGACGGACACCTCCAAACCCTCTCATTTGCAATAGGGTTGGCTGCTTAATGACTTCTTGTCACAAAAGACAGGCCAGCCTGACCTAGGTTGCCCGTTCTTAAATGTGTTCATGCCTCTTTCGTTCCTGTTCGAAGTGGGACAGGCCAGGAAACTAGCAGACAAGAACAGAAATGGGACCCATTGAAGTAGTTCCCTTACGAGTAGTTCTGGAAAACACCCTGTGACGTTATCATCCAAGTGGGTATGTTGGGCAAATGGGAAGTGCTTTGTAGTTTGTATGAAAAATATGAGCAAAATCCAGAGACTTCTAGGTGGTGGACTCCACTTTTTCTAGAAGTGTTAATGATGTATTTGATAACATTATAAAAGAATGTGTCTGCCATGAAAGAACATAGAGCTATTTCTCTGCAATGAGCAAAGGGGCACTGTTCTGTATGGGTGTATATACCCTTACTCCAAGGTGAATAAATAAAGTTGTGTTTGCTCAAATCTGTCCCTGGTCAGTCTGTTCTCAGTCATATTGGGGAAACTGAGTCAGACACATGCAGACAGTGGTTTTTTGTTTGTTTTCTTTTTTTCCCACCTCACTTTTCCATTCACATAAGCAGGGACGTAGGGCTAAGGTAATTACTTTCTTCGCTCTCGGAATTTTCAGGTTCAGGTAGCACTTGTTGAAAACTCTTCGACATTATACATGGGGAGTCACAAGAACTTAAGATCAAGACAATAAAATTGTTTATTCTGGGGTGCCTGGGTGGCTCAGTCGGCTAAATGCCCGACTCTTGATTTCAGGTCAGGTCATGGTGGCATGGTTCGGGAGTTCAGGCCTCGCGCTGGGCTCTGTGCAGGCGGTGCAGACCCTCCTTGGGATTCTCTCTCTCTTTCTCTTTTCCCCTCCCCACTCTCTCCCTAAATAAATAAACATTAAAAAATTCTTTTAAATGTCTATTTTAGTATAATCAAAATAACATTTGAATGGGGAGGAAACTCCCGATGGGTAAGAGAAACAATATCTGCTTTTAGTTCTTCATGCCAATGTTCTGTTGCTGGAGTTCTGTACTCCACGGTCAAGAAAGATAAATGCAGGGGGAGCATGAGACAGTGGGGAGAACACAAACTGCCTGGACGCCGTGGCAGTCCCCACATAAATCAATGGCAACCGGAGCCCTTTTCAGTGCCTCCTGCGGGGCCAAGCACCCAGTTAGCACTCAATAAATATTAATTGTAACTACAACTGTGAGTCTGCAGCTAGAATAAGGCGGTGCCAGCTACGCCCGAAATGAACAAATCGGCTGGAGGAACGGAGAGCGAGGGAAATGATTTGACCGCCTGTAGGCGTGAAGAGGGAAGATCAAACCATGTGCAGCTGATCGGACGGTGATAAGAGGCCGTGTGTGACCACTGCTCACAGGCATCGGAGGACGTAAATGCCAAAGGGGTAAGGGAGGGAACAGTTCAGTCCGCTATGTGCCGGGATGCCTAGGGTGATTGGTGACAAACACGCAGTTAATTGTTACAGTTCTCCCTTAGTTTCTTCGTGTGGGACACCACCAGCAAGGCATTCAAAAATACCTTGGGATTTCAGACCGAGATCAGCCCACAGTGAAAACTGGTGTAGCCGGGGCCTCGTAGGCGCTGGTCTGACCACCTAGGGCTCTTCTAGGATCTGGATTCCCACCTCTGCCTCGTTTGCCTTGGGTTTCTTTCCTCTCTTTAGCTCTCCCCTCTCCTCTCCTCCATCTACATACAACAGACGTTTTTGTACTTGGAAACCTCTCCCTTCCTTTATCTTCGTGCGTGCTTCATCAGACCGTGCTTTGCCTTCCTCGTAACACCAGGAAGGCTCCCCTGTGAAGCTTATGCTAAGCGGAGAGCAAGAGGCCAGCTCACCCTTGCTCTCTCAGAACCAAAGCCTAGGCGACATGGCCCCCAGATGACAGCAATTCTGACAGCAACTTGCTGCCCCCAAGTCACTCCCAACAGTGCGGAGACCTCCAAGAACCAGCGGACAGCCTTAGCCAGAGTTACTTTCTGGCCCAGAAAAACACGTAACATAAGCAGTCATGTTACGATCAAAGACTACACCTCACTTTGCTCGAGCGCGTCAACATAATCCACCAAGCCACCTAAGAGGAAGTGGGGATGGTAATGTAGACATTGAGGGGGAGGGCGGGGCGGGGGGAGACTAGGGAATGTGCCACATAAATGTTATGTGGTGGGAGCCGAGAATGAAAATGGACAGAATGTGACTACGATAATACTTCCTATGCTGGGGTTCAGCAAATTAGTAGCATATATTTTCTTCAATATACAATCATGTCTCAATTACTGAGAGATTATCCCGTCTCTCCGGGGAGTTCTCGCTTCCCATTACCCTCTGCAGTTCTCATTATTACTATTTAAATGATTTCTGGCAGATCACCACAGCATTGAGCCATGGGCTTTCTGAGCTTGGGAATGAAAGAGGTTTCTCTTTAAAAAAACGAACAAATGAACAACAACAAAATAAACCTCCGACAACCACCACCACCTCGGGTGCAGGGAAAGTTGGACGTCAATAAATGCCTTCCAAATGTTCTACTTTGTTGCTTCAAAATGACCAGGGCTGTCTTGGGGCTCCCGGGTGGCTTCGTCAGTTAAGTGTCCGACTCTTGGTTTCGGTTCAGGTCACGATCTCATGGTTTGTGAGTTCAAACCCCACATCCGGCTTCCTGCTGACAGTGCAGAGCCTGCCTAGGATTCTCTCCACACCCCCCCCCCCCCCCGCCTCCGCCCCTCCTCACTTTCTCTCTCTGTCTCTCTCTCAAAAATAAATAAATAAACTAAAAAAAAAAAAGTACCAGGACTATCTAAAAATTGATTTCTGGACCTCCCTGCTGACCTACAGAATCAGATTCTCTAGGGACACGTTTGTCAATAAGACAAATATCTGTCCTCCGGGGGCTTATATTCTGGTAGAAGAGAAAGATAAACAAGTAATTAGATAAATATTTAGTTACTGATAAATTCTAGAAAGACGCTTACAGCAGGATAGGGCCATAAACAGCGATGGGCTGCATTTGCAGGTGGGTATTCTTTAGGTTGGCCACTCCAGGAAGGCCACTCCACGGAAGTGACATTTAAGAAACTTGGATGTGGAGTGAGCTGCATGAAGACCTGAGTGGGGAGCATGCTGGTCAGGCACAGGGAACAGGTGTGGGGGCTTCCAGATAGACATAAGCTGGAGGGCTTGACACACTGTTAGTGGTAGGATGTGTCCGGGGCAGGAGGGCTGAGATCAAGTTCAAGTTAAGCAGGAGTCAGGTTCTGCAGGGCCTTACAGGTTACAGGAGACATTTTTTTGCTTTCTTGTAAGCAAGATCTGCAGCCACATTTAGGGACACCTGACGATGACCGTGAAGTCATGGCGATCCTGTGCTTAGTGTGGAACTACACCTACGCGGCCAAAGGGCGGGGCCGGGACAGTGGTCACCACAGAAAGGGGGCAGAGGCTGCCCAGGGTTCCATACCAGTTCAGCTAATAACTCAGTGTGGGGAGGTCTGCATTTACTTCAGGAAATGCTCTCAGAAGGAGCAACACAGGAATGAGGGCAAGGAGATGCCACCGTGTAAAATAAGGTGTGAAGGTGCCCTGGCCTGGATGCATTTCCCTCAGACTGGTGTGTTGAAAGCTAACCTCCATGGTGATGGTATTCGAGGTGGGGCCTCTGGGCAGTGATTAGCTCACAAGGATGGAGCCATCATGACGGGATTAGCGTTCTTAGAAAAGCAACTCCACAGACATCCTTCGGAGCTTCCACAAGAAGGTGAGGATAAGTGTGAGGCCCAGAAGACGGCTCTCATCTGATCGTGACGACACCCTGATCTTGGACTTCCAACCTCCAGAACCGTGAGCATAAATTTCTGCTGTTTATAAGCCCTGATCTTGGACTTCCAACCTCCAGAACCATGAGCCTAAATTTCTGCTGTTTATAAGCCACGAAGCCTGTGGTATTTTGTTGTAGCTGCCCTAACGGACTAAGACGGGAGGAGAGAACATTCCTGGAAGAGGTGACTCTGTGAGTATGAGCACAGATGCCAAAACCAACATGGCATGCCTGGGAAGAAACCTACTGAGGAATTTTGCTGAAACACAAGAAAGAAGGCAGGGTTGGTCCCTCGCCCCACCCCGCTTTGTTAGGAGACTGATGATGGCTTGACTTTCTTCTTGTGTGCAAACAGCAAATAAATCATCGATTCCTTGCTTACTCGAAAATGAAGTCAATATCGTCTTTGACAAAGAGAAAGATTTTTGTATTTGCAATTAAACTTGTTGCAAACTTGTTTTAGATGGTGGATACTGCTATTTAAAACCTATCTTCTGAACGTGTGATGAAGGGTAGAGAGTCTGCAAAAACACCGACGGCAGCCTTTTACAATTCCACTTATTACAATTGCGCATTTTGCTGACAAAGTCACAGACAGTAAAATTGAGGCAAGCACAAACCGCCCATTTGAAGGCAAGTAATATATTCTTTTTTGCTCTGTTAGCAAAGGCTTTGAAAGATGTTAGCAAGGTACTTTCCACTTTTCTACCACTTAATATGTTCTCCATAAAGCAGGCACAGGGCAACGCTGTATTTTGTGGAATGGAATTGAATATAAGGAATACACAGTCACACACACGTACACGCTGCATATACTCTATATAATGTTCACGTCAGTTGTGGTCTAATACCAACTTTCATGAACTGTTCTTACAATGTCATCTAAGTTAATTTCAATAATGTGGTCACCTGGGTCAAAATACAAACTATGCTTGTGAAAGACCTCAGGTTGATAATCCAAGGCGGGGCTAGAAACTTTTAATAAGATAGCTGCAGCTTGGTCAATGAGTAACTCAGCTTTTCTCAACCTATGTTCACTGGAACTCTGGTTCCGGAGGTTGTTAACAGGCACCCCGCGGGGCAAAATGTAAAAAGCCTTCAATGATCAACACACGGGTACTGTTGTAATTTATATCCCTTAAAAGATCTGCAAAGTCTAGCATTGGAATAATCTAGTTTCATATGCCCCGACATTTCCCAAACTTCCTTGAACACGTTCACAAGGCATCTATTCATATGAGCGTCTATAATGTATTTTCCCCTCTCGTCTATCACATTTGTCATAAACAAGACTTCATGTGAAAATAAATCTTAGTGGTCTCTTCCCTTGCTGTCTCCAGAATAAGGGCTCCTCGTCATGGACTGGATTCCAGGCTCTGCATAATTGGTCCCCCCTCTTCTTCCCACTTCTGGATCCCAGGACTCTCCTCGGCAAACCTCCTTGCCAACGGCACTTATTTTTTTAATGGATAAATTAGCTTTCTTCCTCCAGCCTCTGTGCCTTTGTCCACAACCTCTTCACCACTGGAGTGCTCTTGATGTTTCTCTCTAGTGGAAAAAGTCCCTGTTGGCCGCCCGACCCCACTTCATTCTCTTCTGTAGCACAAACAAGACCACTCCCTTCACGAACTCCCCGTGCTTAGATTCGTGCTGCTTCTTTTGCTACCGTGGGCAGTTGGAAAGTCAAGAGAGTGTCTAAGAACAGCACAGGATAGGAAGAGATTTATTTCCCAAGTCTGTCTAACCGTGTGAACTTGGACGAGCTACTTAAACTCTTTTCGACCCAAGTGATTTTTGGAAGTAGACGAGACTATACTATGAATTGGAAAAGAGCCCATAGCGCACATTTCATGTGCTTATGCTTTGTGTCTCTAACCATGTTATCAGCACAGCGATCCGGTATATCTGGCGTATCGCTCCCGGTATACCTTGAGGTCCATGAAGCAGATGCTCCGCTGTCTCCCTTGCCACCCACCCGGTGACTTTTGTTTGCACGTGCACAGGTGATAACTGATACGTCACGACTGCCACCTGGCCAGCAGAGGACAGAAGATGCTGTTGGCGACAGAACACCTCCAATTTCAGATAGGGTTAAAATGTAAAAGAAGGTGTGTTTTGGAGTAAATGAAATATTACACTAGCCTCATATTCTGAATGAGATTCAAACAGGTTAAATTTTACTTTTTCTTCACTCTAAAGCTAGTGAGCGGAAAAGCCTCATGATGTCTCAGGACCGATCCTGAAGCTTTCCTGTAAGGCATACTGCCTCTCAACTGAATGCCTTCCAAATGAATTAAGTCTATAAAATCTACAGTGACTTCAATAAGCATAAATGACTTAGACGAAGGCGCAGTGTTCAAAGGGACGACTTTCTCTGAGCGATATCATGGCCCGGCAGCGACCCCCAGGACTTAGCATCGGCATCTCTAGGCAAATGCCTCATCGGCAAGTTGTTCTCCTCCGGCATCAAGTGAGAAAGCTAGCCTCTAAGAAGTAGAGCCTCAGGTGCCCATCCGGCAATGGGGGCGGAATGTATGAAAAAGAATGGAGTCAGTCCCTCCTCACTTTTGCTCTTCCAGCTGGTACCAGAACTTCTGCTGGACTCAGAACTTCGGGATAGGGAAGGTAGTGGGGAGTCTTTGGGTGGCTCAGTGTGTTCTTATTTAGAGGCAGTTTGCACAACCGTGAACGCCCCAGGTTGGGACCCAGTTGAAGGACTGATGAGCCATTTACTAGCCTTGGGCAAGGACCTTCCCATGCTCAGTTTGTGAAATTGGAAAAATGAATTGACTTTCTTATAGATTAGTTGTGGGGATTCAGTGAGACGGGGCACGTATAGTACTTAGCAGATGGCTGGCACAAGGTAAGAACCCGGTAACTGATAGCTGTTATAATTGCTAATGCATTTTAAAAATCTAAATAGAAAAGCAAGCAGAAGGCATAATTCAGAAGGAGTGGAAGAGGCTCTGCGATCACCTGATTCCATGGAAATTCATTGGAAATGATAGCGGCCTTATTTTGAAAAATGCCATCTAATTTGCATCTGCTGGGCATTCCAATTCCTAATGCCCTTCTTTTTGCTTATGAAGTGTCTCCTTCTGTAGAGTTAGTAGACCCAGCCTTTACCAGGGATGTTAGTGATAATGCTTTGTGGTGGTTGTTCTTGCTAATCGTTTAAATTTCGGAATCAACAAAGCTAAACTATTGTAGACTGACTCTCCACTTAATAGTCCTGCTATTGTGACTGTTTCAGTGGAAATAAGCTGGCAAACACTAACGACCAAGAGACTGTCCTGTCTGCATGTTTCTTCGAAACTGCTATCAGTCTGGAGCAACTCTGTATTTTGGCATTGCTTTTTCTCCGTGGAGACAAATGATGTTTTCTTTTACATGTCCCCTTCTCAGTGAGTGTTCCAGAAAATAAAAAGTTTGAGGCTTATTCATCTAATTACAAAAGATCCGGAAAGGTCATGGAGAGTGTTTTTGATTTGGTTTTCACGTGCTATGCTTATGGGATGGAAACGCACAGAGGATTGAAAGTAAAAATAATGAATGTGCGTTGATGCTAAGTGCTAGAATGCATTACCTCAGTAAATGCTCACAACACCTATGCAGTAGGTATTATTGTTGTTGTTACAGTTTAGTGTTTTTATGTGTTTTAAAGGTATTTTTAGTGTATTTTATTATTTACTTTTATAAAAAATTATCATTGTAATTATCATTACATAGAAGGAAGCATGGAGGCACAGGAAGTTTTGTAAATTGCCTAAGGTCTCACAGCCAGCATATTTCAAGCCAGCGTTTTAATCCAGGCCATCTGACTCCAAAGCCTGCGCTCCTGCTTTTTTGTGCTGCGAACGTTAAGGGTTTTTCTAGCTCTAAAATAAGATTCTATGTTGCTAACTCATTTAAATGCTATTCTTTATTTGGGTTTTAAAATGTTTAGTGAAAAAACATGTTATAATTTGGGGGAACAGCTGTATACTTCATTTCTCTTTTGTAGCATGGATAACAGAGCGCTCTTTATAAGTAAAATCACGCTCTTTATTCTTCCCCTGGAAGAACTGGGTAAGTGGCTCTTTGCAAAGAAACGAAGTAAGAAATGTATTATCCCCCAATTGGGTGAAATGCATGCCATTAGAAGGAATAAGATCCATAATCTAAGTCATTCTCTCTCCATGGTAAAATGTTCTTGTGCCTTAATTAAGGAAGAGAGAACATGAGAGAGTTCAATAAGAGTCAAAGTCTGTCCTGTTGTGAGGCGTCTTAATGGATTTTCACACCTGATTTCCATCTGCAGATGTAATCAGTAAGAATGGAAGAGGTCTGAGGAGAGAGCTCTTATGGAGTTCAAGGAAGCAACACTCCAGATATGTTCGTTGGAGATGAGGTTTACAAGAGCAGATCGATATTTTTTCATCATTTCTACCAGGAGTATTAATCAATATGATCAATATGACTACTTAAGAAACAATGTTTGGACACAAACATTGGAAAGAACGAGTGGTAGTGAATACTCTATTATATGTTAACTAGCTCTGGACTTAGGGGAGGCAATGTCACAGTCAATGTGATATATAGCCACCATAATCATTATACGGTGTTTTGAGGCCAATTTGTGCATGTGTGGCAATTAAAAATGGTATAAAATTGATTCTCTAAAGCAACCCTTCTAGAAATGATACATTCAAGCATGGGTTGTTGGAAACCGATATTGCCGATGCATTTATCTTCCCAATTGCTAAGTAGTCACTTGTACATTGTATTTCGTCTAAATGAGTAGAATCCTTTTTTTTTTTTTTTTTTTTTTTTTGCTACTACCACTGGAAAGAATTTATTCAACAAATATTAGTTGCTAAGTTCTGTGTCAAGGCAGGGGCTATAATTGGCACAAATGTAAGAATGGCTCATAATTTCTTGGAATTTACAGCATAGTGAGGCAATAAGAAAACCAGTGGGGCCAGGATTCAAACCCTGGTATAGGCTGTCAGAGCTCACTAGTCTTAGCTATCATCTGAGAGCACTTCCTAAATCCATCAGAACCAGAATTCTCCCTCTGTTCTCTGAGAGTCGTATTATCAGATTTATTTATTCCTGTCAACATTTTGAAGGTTGTTTCACTGCTTGGCATGCATTTACAAACTCACTATTTAAGTATTGCAGAGAACTTTGTCTTATGAAAATACATGGAAACCAATTTAAGCAAGGACAGCCAGACTTCATCAAAACTTAGAAGTCATCATACAACACTTACATCTTTCCTCAGGCTGTTTTTGTTTGTTCGTTTGTTTGTTTTTTCTTTTTTTCTTTTTCCTGGACCTCTGCTTTGTGCTTTCTAGGAACCAGTTTCCTCTGAAAGGACCATGGTTTCTGTTCTCCTGTAATCTTGGCTCCAAATGATTTGGGGTTACCATTTTAGTGGACATATGTCACATTTATAGCCACTAAGCATCTTATGAACAGACTTCTTAACTTTGGGCTATTTCCCAAATTGAGAACTACTTACTCAATGTGGAGGCCAAAACTCTATTTCTCAGCCTCTAGTTGGGGAACAGGCTTTACCAACCAGAACCACTCTCCTGAAATGGTTTTATTCAGAAGGGATATCATGAAGAACCAGGGGTAGTTGCTGCATAGAATCTGTGTTCTCATGAGAATAGCAGAGCACGGAGGAGGGCTATCAGGCATTCCCACGACAGTAATGGCGGGTATCCCAGAGATAGTGATGATACACACAGATGCCTTGTCCACTTGCTATCGGCCATGTCTGTGCTTAGAAGGGCCTCTACCAGCAAGGATTAGTGTACGATTTGGGAATTGTTCTTGGATGTAAGACTTTAAGCTTCTGAAATTTCCATTAGTTTTCTAATGGCTTTTAATAAACTCATTTTCGACTTAAACTAGCTTAAGTGGGTTATGCTGCTTGTAAGCAAGATCTTCGATGATCACAGATTTAAATTTCAAAGCTCTAATTTTCAACAAGTTCAGAATTCAGAACTATCAAGTGTAATGAGCCCTATCAAGCAATAGGCATACTCTAATGGGATGAAATAGGTCAATCTGATTCTATGATTGTCAAAAGAGACAAGAAGAGTGTGAAACTGAGAGGCAGTAGAACTTAGTGCACCACGGTGCAGGGTTTGCAATCAAAGTGAGATCTGAGTCCTAGCTTTATTACTCCTTCACTATCTTGATCCAGTTATTTAGTCATCTGGATTTTCGTTTTTTTTGGACCTATAAATAGGGATAGTAAAATTATGTTTTGCTTGGCATGTGAGGAGTGGTCAGTAAAAGTAAGATCTCCTTATGGCGCTCATATAGGTATTCACTTTGAGTTCTGTGATTTGTTGATATGAGAATTATTTATTGGTTTACTGTTCAGGAATTTTAATGGAGACAGTATAATCAAGATCATCATTGGTTCCTCACATCATACTAGCTGGATTAGTCAGGACAGAATAGCCGATGCAACAAACAACACTCAAATTTCAGAGGCTTCACACATTTATGGTTTATTTAATATGTAGGCAGCAGTCAACTCGTTGTTGGCCACTTATCATCCCAGTAGGAAGTCTGGGACCTAGATCTTTCTGCTTTCCATTTCTTCCCTTTTCTAGGTTCTTGGGAGTCCCCTGCATTTAGACAATGGATGAGAAAAAAACAACGAAAGGCTGTACAGAGGAGAGATCTACAGGATAGGGCTGCCAAATGTCCTGTGTCACTTCTGCCCATGTTCTACTGAATGAAACGGTTTCATAAAGCAGTACCTAAGTACAAGGAAGGCTTGAATATATCATATAACTGTGTTCCCAGGAAGAAAGGACATGCAATTTTTGAACAACTAGCTGGTCTTCACCCTCTTTTACTCTTTCAGTCTTAAATAGAGGAGAGTTCCAACATTGGGATGGAGTGGCATCCAACATCTCGCTTAGAATTTTGTCATCTAAATTGGCTGTGAATTTGCTCATGCGTTTCATTTGGACATCAAATGCAAATCCCAGCCCAAAGGTATATATGAGAAGAGCAATCAGATAATTCACATTCTTGCTCATTCTGAATAAATATGATAACCAGATTTGGCTATTGCCATATACTGAGGACAATTCTTGTCTTAAAATAAACACAGAGAAATCAGATTCTGTTTCTTTATGAATTGCCAGCAATATAAATCCTTATATCTGAAATTTTAAACTGCAATTTTGTGATGGTTGATTGATTAAAAGACGCAAACTGGTTTAAAAAAGATTCTATCCTTTTTCAGTTGGGATTGCTTCTCAGCCTTGTAAACTGTACTGGTGCAGTGCCTATATGTGGTCATAATTTTTATCTCTGACTATCCTTCTGAGTTGAAGTGTCAGCATATACAGTTTTATTCTGAAAAATAAAAAAAAAAGATTTAAAAGTACTTAATGGAAAGTTCATGCCAGTGCATTGCTATTTAACTCGAAGGGATAAATGTGAATTCCCATTAAATTGACAAAAATAATACCAATTGTCTCTTTTTAGTCAAGGTGCCAAACAAAGACTATTTATTCCCTTTTCAAAGGTAAGTTTAAAACAACCCTGAACAGTCTTCTCAGATGCAAATTACGATACCTTACTAATCGCCCATTGTTATTGTGCTGGCATTTGAGTTTTGTCACATGGGACATCATTCACCTCTCTTTCAGGCATAAGAAACACAAAGGGACCAGTTGTAACAGTGCTATGTTGAAGACGAAAATTTCTCATGGAACCGGAAAGGCCTTAGGATGACAAGAATGTGGCGCATACACTGCCATGCAGACATCAGTAAGGAATGTACTCTTTTCTGCTGAATCTATTCTTGACCTCAGAATTCTTTGCTTATTCCAACTGGCATTCTCAATATATCAGAATTGTTGCTTGTGATGAAATCCTGTTATAATCCTCATGCTAAACATTGGCAGCTTCATAACAGGTGTTAAAAGGATGGGGAGTAAAGAGCATCCGAGGGTCCATTGTTAAAACTGGGTGGACTTAAGCCTCCAACTCTCAGTATATGTTGATAAAGGATCCTTTGGATCATCAAGAGTTAAGTCAGCCTTGGGTGGGGCTAAGGGAACTGAACTGGAGTTCAGAGGCACCATGACAAGTGGAGACATTGTGCACAGACCAACTCAATGGCTTTGGTTTGACCCTGGTAGCTTGTGTTTCTTCAGGGGAATAAATGAAGCCCCTCAGACTTGTGGAGAATGACTGGAGTCACACAGCAGACTCTGAAGCAGGAAAACAAGCACACTTTTACATTCTTGGAAACAGTTTATCTTCTCTATCACTTGGAAGACAGACGGAAGCTAAGATTCTCATGGTTCATCAAACGAAAGCAACTTGGGTTAGCTGAACTGACCCTCATTTATCCTGTCCATACTGAGTGTGTCACAGGTCTCATCTTAACGGGCAATTGAGGTATGTTAAAATGTCAAGGCTGAAAGGAACTTTAAAGAAAATATGCTGAAGAGGTAAAATATTTTCTACCATAGAACCCTTGGTATAGGCAAAACCATATAAGAAATCTGATTCAAGAAGGGAGATCAATCCAGAAGTGATGGAGTCGAAGCCAGGAAAGCAAAACCTAGTCCAGCCTACTTGGCATCCTTTCCTGTCTTGGAACAAGGTCTGCCTTGGAAACCTATGCCCCAGACCTACAAATTTTAGAGATAAGGAAATAGATCTGTAGAGTTTTTAATGCTATTTTTCACGGGACTAATCTGTAATGAGCAGAGACTACTGTAACACAATGGTCACTGACAAGCCATGTAGCTCCTTTCTGATGATGACATCAGAGATTGTGGAGCAGTGACTGAAACAGAGAGGTTTAGAGGTGGTAAGATACATTGGGATGCTGGTAGCTTTCAAAGCACGTTGGCAAATTACTGCTTTGTGTTGTTAGCATGGCCACCAATGGGTAGGAAGCAACACCAACAAATGGACCTGGGCAGTGTTTGAGTCACAGACAGGGCAGCAGCTCCACTGGGGTAGATGCCCCCATGCAGCTGGTAAAGCCAAGAAGTCAAGCTGCCGACAGACTGGGTGAACCACATGATCATTCGCTTGCCAGAAAGCATTTATTTCGTAAATGCGTTCTGTTTTCTGAGTTACTGAGTAATAGGCACCAAAACTGTTTTTCAGCCCAGTATTTTCTCAAGTGTTTGTGTTAGTCCGCCGTTCACCAAAACATTTTGGCTCTTGGTCTTGGAAGCATATGGTGGGATTAAACTTCCCATTTGACATTGACGTTGGACACAGCAATAATATTTGCCGTGGTCAATGAGATTTGACAGAAAGCGAGGCATGTCTCCTCCTGGAGGAAGTTTTAAAAGTAGCACACCATTTGCTGAATTTCTTCCCCACTGTTGTAGTGGCTGTGAAAGAGTAAACCAAGTTCACCTTGTCCTCAGAGTGGACACAACAAGTGCAGTGTGGTATGAGTGAGAGACAGATTTTATCATGTTATGCCACTAATATTTTGAGGCTGCTTGTCACCATGGTATGACCAAGCGTGTCCTAACTACTGTGATCTTGCATGGGTTGTTAGGTGTTGGGTAAAATGATACCATGGTCAAATAAATTCGAGATTTTCCAATTTAAACAAAGGTTGTTTTGTTTTGTTTTGTTTTGTTTTGTTTTTAGGGCTTCTGGAAGACTTCACTATGCTAATATAAAATGCAAATTTCCAGGCATGCAATGTGGCAAGCAGTGCTTCTCAAACTTATGAGACTCTAGCAGTCTTTGGTTTTTTTTCTTCCTATGAAGCATTTCCAATGAAATGCTACCTTAGAAAAATCAATATGTATGATATTTAGTGGAAAAACATAAAAACGCACTCAGCAAATGTACCTTTAAGTAGGAAGTGTGTTTACATGTGGGTGTTTGTGGGGGGTGTGTGTTTGTGGGAGAGACAGACAGAGACAGAGACAGAGAGAAAGGAAGGAATTCTTATTTACATTTATTTTCTGTTCTACTTTATCTGAATAAAGAATATAGAATTTAGTTCTAAATTTAAGGACATTTTTGTTTGCTTTGGTGCACTCAATTGAGTAGGAAGATTTTATGATCGTACCTGTTATGTATTATTGTTAATACATAATTTGAAAATAGATAAAGTGAATTTCTCATCAGGATCATAACTCTATATTTCTTCCAAAGGTTTATGCTTAGGTGGATTAGAATTAGGCGAAATGTTAGATTCAGAATTTTTTTTTAACGTTTATTTATTTTTGACAGAGAGAGAGAGAGAGAGAGAGAGAGAGAGCATGAGTGGGGGAGGGGCAGAGAGAGAGGGAGACACAGAATCTGAAGCAGGCTCCGGGCTCTGAGCTGTCAGCACAGAGCCTGATGCAGGGCTCGAACTCATGAACTGTGAGATCATGACCTGAGCTGAAGTCAGACTCTTAACTGACTGAGCCACCAAGACGCCCCTAGATTCAGAATTTTAAAATGCTTTTTCTAACCATGGAGATGTACTTTTCTTCTCAATAAGATAGAGCATGTTAGAATAAAATTCTGGAATTCTGTAATGTTGGTATTAAAAGGCCTTTTATATTTGATTATTTCTAAGGTTAGAATGGCTTGGTGTTTAAAACCTCATGAAAAACCAAAGTCCCACATTGTTTATAGCTTCTAATTGTGCTGGAAGAATTTAGGAAGACAGATAACTATCTCAGACTATTTCAGTCTGATTAACATGTGATTTCCTAAGTGCATTAGTGAATATAGACAAAAGTAAAGGTATACTTTGACCAAGTTCTATTGATTATTCATCCTATTTTCTCTTGTCTCTCTCTTTTTTTAATGTTTTACTTATTTTTTTAAGACAGAGGGAGAGCATGAGTGGGGATGGGGCAGAGAGAGAGGGAGACACAGAAACTGAGGCAGGCTCCAGGCTCTGAGCTGTCAGCATAGAGCCCGACACGGGGCTCGAACTCACGAACTGTGAGATCATGACCTGAGCCGAAGTGGGACGCTCAACAGACTGAGCCACCCACGTGCCGCTCTCTTGTTTTTCTTGATGCCACTCCCAAAGCAATTACATTGGCCTATTTAATTCCAAGATCTAAACTGGATGTGATTCTGGAAATAGTTTCAATAACCTACATATAGATACCCAGAGTTCTATGTCATAGGCTGTCTTCAAAGGATATGTCACACAACTGGTGAGATGATGTCTAATAAGGTCAATAGGTGTTCCTTAAATATTGTGCGAGGTACTGAGGGTAATAGAAAAGGCATAGATAATGTCGTTATTCCTGCCCTTGAGGAATGTAAAATATTATTGAGAAAAAGTGTTTACCTACATAAAACAGTTTGACAGTAATACAAAGTGTATTGAGTCAGGTACTAAATTCCTTCAGAGAAGGGAGATGAAATGGGTCAGTAGCAAAATGGCTTACCATGGGTACATCAACAATAAACCTTTAGGGGCGCCTGGGTGGCGCAGTCGGTTAAGCGTCCGACTTCAGCCAGGTCACGATCTCGCGGTCCGTGAGTTCGAGCCCTGCGTCAGGCTCTGGGCTGATGGCTCGGAGCCTGGAGCCTGTTTCCGATTCTGTGTCTCCCTCTCTCTCTGCCCCTCCCCCGTTCATGCTCTGTCTCTCTCTGTCCCAAAAATAAATAAACATTGAAAAAAAAATTAAAAAAAAACAATAAACCTTTAGAAAATGTGATAGGAAAAGGGTTCAATTCCTAACAGAAACAAAATGAAGAAAGGAAGGAAAGAAAGAAGGAATAGGAAGGAAGTAATAAAGGGAGGAGCTGGAAATGGCAATGGAAATTGCCAATATAAAGTGGTGCAACCATCGTGGACAACAGTTTTTTGGCTCCTCAATAAGTTAAACATACAATTACTATATGACCTAGCAATTCCATTCCCAAAAGAATTGAAGGTAGCTGTTCACACACAAACTTGTCCACAAGTATTCAGAGCAGTTTCATTCACACTAGGGAAAGGGTGGGAACAACCGACACGTCCATCAACTGAAGCATGGGTGAACTAAATGCATATCCATGTGATGGAATATTACTCAGCCATAGGAAGGAAGGAAATACCGATGCACACCGCAACGTGAATGAACCAGAGGGAGAGAGAGCGAGAGAATTTTAAGCAGACATGGAGCCTGATGAGGGGCTCCAATCCCATGACCTTGGATTCATGACTTTGGATTCATGAGCTGAGCCAAAATCAAGAGTGGGACGCTCGACTCAGGTGCCCCAAACCACAATATTTTAAAAGGCCAAGAAAAAGTTGAGAAGAATAACAATTATTGGGGAGGGTTTATAGCATCAGGTAACATATTATAAAATTATAAAAATTAACTGAATATTTTTCATGTGCTGGAATAAATGATAGATCAGTGGGGCAGAATGTAAAACCTCCAAATTAAGTTTACAGTGTTTAAATATTTACTGTGGGGGGTGCATGGCTGGCTCCGTCAGTAGAGCTTGAGACTCTTGATCTCGAGGTCATGGGTTCAAGCTGCATGTTGAACATAAAGCTGACTTAAAAAAATGAGAAAATATATAGTATGTAATAAGGATGGTTTTAAAATTGGAGGAAATTTTTGATTGCTTTATAAATGATTATGGGGGAATGGGTGGAGAAAATCAATTGGCTAAAAAATCAAATGGAAAAATGAAATCTTAACACTAAAAATATAATCATAAATGAAACGGTTTAACTATTTAAAATGATGAAATTTATGGTTATTTAAACATTCTATACAATAGAATAAAAAGGTAAGAGATAAGTGAGAAAGTATTTGCAACACAGATGACAAAGTCTTATTATTCTCAATAAATAAAGAGATGCTTAGAAAAAGAAATTTAAGAAATTCTGATGTGGGTTATAAAAGAAATTCTTTTTGATATTCCTTTAGAAACTACACCAAACAAGTGATTTGGTTTTCCATTATTCTTAGTTTCCCATGCACCACACAGTTCTCTCTCAACATCTTCCTTGCTCTCTCAACCCCACAAAACTCTCTCCTCAAATGAGACAATATACAGTCTCTTCTTATTTCTGCCTTTTCTTCAGCCTTCCTGAGTATGTCCTTCCTACCTCTCCTTGCCACCATTTGGGTACGTTTGTCCCTTCCAAACTCCTTGGCATAGACCCGTCCACCTTCCCCACAACGTGACTAATTCAAGCTATTTTTTATACAGCAAACACAACAATGTGGAAATTGAAATGAAGGAGAAAAAACTGTGGAGACAGCAGCTCAAAGACTACTTTTGAGCACTCTTATGATTTTCATAGTTCATCAGAAGGAGGGGGGCAGGGGAGGTAAATGTCCTGAAGTATAATAGGTATAGGCTCAGAGCCACTGTTTTTTTGTTTTTTGTTTTTTTCCCCCTAACAATCCCCTCTTCAACATGAAGAATTTGTACACTTTCATGAGGTCAATCCACTGATTTCAGACTGGTTAAATTTATTACCAGATCATTTGATTATGAGGAAGTGGTGTTCCAACAAGTGAATAAGTAGTTAACATTGCGAATCAAGAATGCAAGTTAAAATTCTAATATTAATTAGAAAAATTATTTAAATTAAATCAGATTTAAGCAAGACTATTTGGTAAGCAAGCGTATGAGTGGAGACCCATGGTATTTTGATATTCCTGTTGATGTGAGCGAATTCGAATTAATTCTTTCCCTTACCCCATGAATCCTATTATAATCAGTACTTTGTATCTTGTAGCTGTACATTTGGGGGGAGTAATATGTTGTCTTAAATTTAATCTGAGTATGATTATGCCATCCGAATAAGTACCTCTAGGGCAGATATGTATTATAGCATTTTTATCACATCTACAATGAAGCCCTCTTTTCCTTTGGTCTCCAATGTTTCCCTTGGTTGTACCTAACCACATCTAAACTGCATTGGAAAATTCTGCTGGCAAACTAGGGTACTTGTGTTTCTGAAATGCTTGATAAGAAAACTGATCTAGCAGCATGTCAGTGCCAAGCAAAATCTATTCGGCATTTGTTTAATGTGTGTGCTATTTGCAGTGATGGTTACTAAATAGATCTATGACTCAACCTACAGATTTAATGATTCAGTAGGTGCACATTAAATGAGTTCCATCAGGCACCATGTTGTTCTAGCAATTTTCCTTTAACAGAGTTATGGGAAATATTTTGAATAGGTGATGATTTTCCCAGGCCGATGAATGTGGTTCAGAAGGCACAAAACCACTGAAATGACCAACCTTCTATTTTCAATTTATTCATGAGATTATCTGCTAGAAAGAGTATTCCATTTAATTCTATTAGGAATTGAGGAAGGAAGTGGGGGGGGGGGTTATTTGCAGAAGTTGCAACAACCATATGCTGCAATCTGAAGAAGAAATTCTATTCTTTTACCACCCACAGTAAAAGGTTTAAGAAGAGGCCAGTTAGTAAAAGATATAGATATCAGAATCATTGCAGAACCATGAGCTGTTCCAAGAAGATGGCATTGAATATATGTTTGCAAAAGTGTCCCAAACATATTTTCAGCAACACGGCTATTACGTAAAACAACCTGCAGTGAATTTTTCTTTTTTTTTCCCCCGTTTTTATTGTTGCCTGATTATATCTCTTTTAAATTAAAAATATCCTGAAAGAAACCATTTCACAAGTGAAATGACAGAAGTAATTTACCTTCTAAAATTGTCTTATTTTATGCCATTTTGTGTGGTAAGCTAACAAACACAGCTTAATATGCTTTAAGGCATCAACTGGTCAGGAGGATAAAATTAGTTTCTGAAGGTTAAAAATGAATGTGTTGCCTGTCCATTCCTGGGTGGGTATGAACTAGTCTTCATACAGCAAAGTAAAACTTGAACTTGTTAGTTTTGAAAAGTATTTTTTTACATATATGCTATATTAAAAAAAAGACAACACACTTGAATGCAGATCATGACAGACAGTTACATCTGAGATGTAAGAAAAATTCTGGCATTATGAGGGTGTCAACATAATCAGTAAAAAATTATTTTTGATGACATGAAGAGGAAAAGTGTTAGCAGAATGAGAAGAATTTTTGAACAGCAGATACACAGCAAAGTCCTTTCCCCTTGTCTGCCAAATGCACCCACACTTGTCATCAGTGAATGCAATTAAATTTTTTTTTTTTTTTACAATACAGAAGAGACTTTTGGCAGTCGATGAGGGCTAATTTTTTCCTTCGCTTGTACACCCCTTTTAGCCACTGTGAAGATGTGAGCTGAAAGATGCTCATAGCGTTGACTTTGTCCCTGAAGTATGAATTTGTGAACAAATGGAGTCAGAACTTGGGAAACTGAAAGAGATCATACACCATTTACATATGAACACAGCTTCAGCTGAAAGGTTAAATCTCTTAAGGGTAAAATACTCCTTTCCGGCGTTCTCACGTGCATGTTTTACACCAATGAAATTTTGATTTTTAGACAAAAAGTGACAAAATAAAAATCTCTTCATGACCTCCTTAGGCAACAAATAGCATAAAAGCTTGAAAGCCACAATCTGTAACGTGTACTCAGAATTACATGGCAAGAATGCACAGCCCCTCTCAATGCGTATTCACCTTTATCTTTCACGAATCTCAGACAAGCCTTGTGATAGATTTCAGTTTAGTAAATGTCAGGTGCATCGTGGTCTCTGTTTTCTCCATTGGTCTGTGGTCACTTCAATGAAAAAAGAAAAATACATGATACTGTCAAATCCCCTCAGCCCCTTTTGTTCCTAATACCTCAGCACAGACACACAGACACACGGGTACAATACTTTCCAAGTGATTTGACAGAGAATAAGAATCAATGAAACTATCTGGTCTTCGTAGTCAACTGATTAATTCATGTGGGAAAAAATTGACACTGAATGGCTAGGTACACTAATGACATGAACCCATGTTTTTCTGCAACCCCAGTGGTTATGTCTTCTAATACTGTTCGTATTGTGGCAAAAGATAAAATATTTAGTTTGTAACTGGAGTTCATAGTTATTTTTGAGAGAGGGAGAGACAGAGCACAAGTGGGGGAGGGGCAGAGAGAGGGGGAGACACAGATGTCAGCACGGAGCCCCATGTGGCGCTCAATCTCACGAACCCTACCGTGAGCTCATGACCTGAGCCAAAGTCGGACGCTTAACTGACTGAGCCACCCAGGAGCTTTTTGAATTGACCATTTAAAGGAGCCATGCTGTCTCTCCCATCTCCTAACCCTGATTTTTCAAGGTACTTACATGGCAAATATTTTCATCTATTTACTGTAGTACCTCAAAGCCAATCTTTGTGGAATTAACAGTGAAAATGAAATCCTGGTGTGGCTAACATTAGTTCAGTTGCACTCTTGGGAGAAAATACATTTCAACAAAATAATTCGCACCTATCTCCCCATCAACCATACTACACGGCCAACAGAATGCCAGTTCTAACTGAAGTGTTTCATTTCACATTTTCAAAGGCAGCTGTGTTGAGCTGGGTGAGCACCCCTGGACACTGTGCAGGTGAATCACGCCAGATTCAGACAGGTAACTAGCCAATATGGGAACTGGGTACACTGAAATCAGGACCTCAGTCTCCTAAGGTACTTTTAGCAGGCTCATCATGGTGTTGTCCAGACTAGAAAGATTCTATGTGGATGGCCTCCTGTTGGCAGCCATTTCTTTCCTCTTCTTGTTCTCTGGGGCACTGCCCTTTACACTCTTTTCTCCCCCCCTTCTCTTACATTTTGTATCAACAATGAGTTATATGACGGTGGTTTCACACAAGCTCATCTCTGCTCTGCGTCTTCTGGTAACGGAAATGGTACAGTGAGCCCCACACGGTTAGTGGGATAGGGAACTAGGAGTCCTCACCAAGCAGGTTTACCATTATTATTTTTTTATTTTTTTTTAATTTTTATTTTTTTAATTTTTTTTTTCAACGTTTATTTATTTTTGGGACAGAGAGAGACAGAGCATGAACGGGGGAGGGGCAGAGAGAGAGGGAGACACAGAATCGGAAACAGGCTCCAGGCTCTGAGCCATCAGCCCAGAGCCTGACGCGGGGCTCGAACTCACGGACCACGAGATCGTGACCTGGCTGAAGTCGGACGCTTAACCGACTGCGCCACCCAGGCGCCCCCCATTATTATTTTTTTTAATGATTTCTGTTTGTTTGCCCCTAGCTCTACCATTAAGATGGAAGCCAAAAACATGGCAGGGGTCTTTAGGAGGTAGAAGAGAAAACTGAAAAAAAGTTTACAGAATGGTAGGCAGTTATTTGAGGGTCTGTGAAAAACAAATATTATCTAGAAAATAGAAAATGTACATCTTGCTGTATTTTGCTAGGTATTAATTACCCCCTGCAGTCTTGGATCTAATTATCCTGCGTTTCCAATGAGGAGCAATTGGAGAAGTGAGAAATACAAATTTGATTGATTTGTTTTCTGTTCTTGTCTACGGAATGGTCATTTCTTTAATATAAACAAGGTATTTTTAATATAAGACAAATAATTGTATCAGAAAGAAAAACACATGGAATTTGAAGAACTCAACTAGATTTTGGCAAAGCTAAGGGAATCTCCTTTTCTCTTTATCAATTGCAGACATACCGTAATCATGGGATAGTATATCCAAAGTTAAGCAACACGACTGTACATCTGATTGATTATAATCTCATTAAAATTACTTGGCTATATTTTAGTCTTAATTTCTTCCGAATGTAATTAGTGAATGATAGAGTTAATTATTTAAATTACTTTAGAAAATGTTTGCAAATCTTTAAACCAAAAATTAATATTTTTATTCAATTAGTGAGTCATATTATTAGATACTGGCTTCTTTTTGCCTTATAGATGAAGTAGTTGAAAGTTTCACCGTGATACAATGAATGATTTGAGGCACGCTTAAAAACCTCATGTAATTATGTCTGCTTTCGAAATGATAAATTCAGACTCTCACCTTACAGTTATTATCTCTCACCTCAATCATTTAAAACGTATTAACACCAGGGGCGCCTGGGTGGCTCAGTTGGTTGGGCGACCGACCTCACTCCGGTCATGGTCATGATCTCACAGTTCGTGGGTTTGAGCCCCGCGTTGGGCTCCGTGCTGACAGCCTGGAGCCTGGAGCCTGCTTTGGATTCTGTGTCTCCCTCTCTCTCTGCCCCTGACCCGCTCACACTCTGTCTCTCTCTGTCTCTCAAACATAAATAAACATTTAAAAAAATTTAAAAAATAAAATAAAATGTATTCACACCATATTGTATGTTTGATGCTATTCAACGCATACTTTCAGTCTTTTACTGTAAAAAATAAGACCCATAAAATGAATTAGACAAAAATGACACATGCCAGACCCTGACAGGTGAGCAGTGATGAGGTATATATTGCTTTTGCTATTTTGTGATGTAATTTTTCCTGATTATAAAAGCATGGGGGAAACGTTGGAAATAGAAACCTAAAGAATGGGAAAGTAAATTACCCTAATCCCATCACTTAGGCATAACTACTGTTAACATTTTGGTGTATTTCCCTCTTTGTATTTGTTGTGCAAATTTATAAATTGGCAAGTTAACATATGTATAATTTTATTTTGATTATTATTATTAAACTTTTATGTATTAATTATGTATGTAATTTGTCATGCCCTTAGTTAGTATTCAGAAATAAAAATTTTAAAAATTGCCCATAAGCCCAAAGGCCCTTTTACTTCTTAATGCATATTGTCTTCTTGAAAGATGGCATTAATTAAAAACCCTACCACTAGCCTATGAGGGCACTTGCCTCACTAAATCCTTACCAGCAATAGGTGTTACTGGTTTTATAAATCTTGCCAATTCGATCGATGGAGGATGGTATTTCCATGTTGTTTTAATTTCTTTGGATATGACAATGCTTAATTCCTTTAATTTCTTTTGAGAGTTTTTTGCTTTTTTGGCCTACATTTTTATTGGGATGTAGGTGTATCTTTTTCATCAATTTTTATAATCTCTATATTTTAAGGGTGGTAAATCCTTATCAAATTTAGTTTTTCAATTTTTTTCTAATTTTTACTTTTATTCACACTTAACATGCAGAAATTTAAAAACTTTATGTGGTGAAATTCATTGGTCTTTGTCACTTTCATTTTTTTTCCTTTGCATTGTGATGAGTTGCTTATTTACCTATATTTGCTTCTTTTACATTATTTTGATTTTAATAGAATGATTAAAACATTTTCACATTAAATTCATAATTGTTTCAATTTTAGAATAGACGCTGTTGAAATGGGCACATAATCTAGTTTTCTTATAGTTTATTATTAAATATTTTTTTATATTTAACTCTTATCTATTTGGAATTAATTTTGTTGAGAATCTATATGAGTTTTTTCATAAATAGCCAAATTTTTAAACATAATTTGTTAATCCATTTTTCCTTTGGTTTACATTTTTTCTTTTGCTATATATTAAATTCTCACATATGTGCATGAAACATCTGATGTAGGCCTGTCCCATTCCAGTTACCTATCTGTAGTTTCTTGTGACAACACAATGCTGTTTTAATCTTTAGAGCTTTGTAAGTATATTTCAGTATCTATCAAGGCAAGTCCTTTTGATTAGTCTTTTTCTTATCTATTGTTTGATGAACTTTAGACTTATTTTATCAAAAATAAAATCATTTTGTGTGATACCACACATTAATAAAAGAAAAGAAAAGAACCATATGATCCTGTCAATCGGTACAGAAAAAGCATTTGACAAAATTCAGCATCATTTCTTAATAAAAACCCTCGAGAAAGTCGGGATAGAAGGAACATTCTTAAACATCATAAAAGCCATTTATGAAAAGCCCACAGCTAATATCATCCTCAATGGGGAAAAATTGAGAGCTTTCCCCCTGAGATCAGGAACATGACAGAGATGTCCACTCTCACCGCTGTTGTTTCACATAGTGTTGGAAGTTCTAGCATCAGCATCAGACAACAAAAGGAAATCAAAGGCATCAAAATTGGCAAAGATGAAGTCAAGCTTTCACTTTTTGCAGATGACATGATATTATGCATGGAAAACCTGGTAGACTGCACCAAAAGTCTACTAGAACTGAAACATGAATTGAGCAAAGTCGCAGGATACAAAATCAATGTACAGAAATCAGTTGCATTCTTATACGCTAATAATGAAGCAACAGAAAGACAAATAAAGAAACTGATCCCATTCACAGTTTCACCAAGAATCATAAAATACCTAGGAGTAAACCTCACCAAAGATGTAAAAGATCTGTATGCTGAAAACTATAGAAAGCTTATGAAGGAAATTGAAGAAGATATAAAGAAATGGAAAAACATTCCATGCTCATGGATTAGAAAAATAAATATTGTTAAAATGTCAATATTACCCAAAGCTATCTACACATTCAATGCAATCCCAGTCAAAATTGCACCAGCATTCTTCTCAAAGCTAGAACAAACAATCCTAAATTTGTATGGCCCCAAATAGCCAAAGTAATATTGAAGAAGAAGACCAAAGCCGGAGGCATCACAATCCCAGACTTTAGCCTCTACTACGAAGCTGTAATCATCAAGACAGCATGGTATTGGCACAGAAACAGATGCATAGACCAATGGAATAGAATAGAGACTCCAGAATTGGACCCACAAAAGTATGGCCAACTAATCTTTGGCAAAGCAGGAGAGACTATCCAATGGAAAAAAGACAATCTCTTTAACAAATGGTGCTGGGAGAACCGGACAGCAACATGCAGAAGAATGAAACTAGACCACTTTCTTACAGCATTCACAAAAACAAACTCAAAATGGATAAAGGACCTGAATGTGAGATAGGAAACATCAAAACCCTAGAGGAGAAAGCAGGAAAAAACCTCTCTGACCTCAGCCGCAGCAATTTCTTACTCGACACATCTCCGAAGGCAAGGGAATTAAAAGCAACAATGAGCTATTGGGACCTTATGAAGATAAAAAGCTTCTGCACTGCCAAGGAAACAATCAACAAAACTAAAAGGCAACTGACGGAATGGGAAAAGATATTTGCAAATGACATATCGGACAAAGGGCTAGTATCCAAAATCTATATACAAAGAACTCACCAAACTCCACACCCGAAAAACAAATAATCCGGTGAAGAAATGGGCAGAAAACATGAATAGACACTTCTCTAAAGAATACATCCAGATGGCCAACAGGCACATGAAAAGATGCTCAATGTCGCTCCTCATCAGGGAAATACAAATCAAAACCACACTCAGATACCACCTCACGCCAGAGTGGCTAAAATGAACAAATCAGGAGACTATAGATGCTGGCGAGGATGTGGAGAAACAGGAACCCTCTTGCACTATTTGTGGGAATGCAAACTGGTGCAGCCACTCTGGAAAACAGTGTGGAGTTTCCTCAAAAAATTAAAAATAGATTTACCCTATGACCCAGCAATAGCACTGCTAGGAATTTACCCAAGTGATACAGGAATGCTGTTGCATAGGGGCACCTGTACCCCAATGTTTATAGCAGCACTCTCAACAATAGCCAAATTATGGAAAGAGCCTAAATGTCCATCAACTGATGAATGGATAAAGAAATTGTGGTTTATATACACAATGGAATACTACGTGGCAATAAGAATGAAATATGGCCTTTTGTAGCAACGTGGATGGAACTGGAGAGTGTGATGCTAAGTGAATTAAGTCATACAGAGAAAGGCAGATACCATATGTTTTCACTCTTATGTGGATCCTGAGAAATTTAACAGAAGACCATGGGGGAGGGGAAAGAGGAAAAAAAAGTTAGAGAGGGAGGGAGCCAAACCATAAGAGACTCTTAAAAACTGAGAACAAACTGAGGGTTGATGGGAGATGGGAGGGAGGGAAGGGTGGGTGATGGGTATTGAGGAGGGCACCTGTTGGGATGAGCACTGGGTGTTGTATGGTAACCAATTTGACAATAAATTTCATATTTAAAATAAATAAATAAATAAATAAATAAATAAATAAATAAATAAATAAATAAATCCAGTAAGTAGGTAATGGATACAAATCTAGTGCGACTCTGGAACTCATAATCTTAACTTGTATGGTATCTGGTCTCTTGATACAGGCTCTGACTTGAGAAGCATTTCACGTTTGCATATCTAAAAGAAGGCCTGGAGTGTGGACAGCTGAGAAAAGGAGAGCCAGCTGAGACTGCTGAGTCACACAGAGGTCAGCCTGAATTTGTAGACCATGATAATGATTTTGTTTCTTCGTCCTAAAAGCACTCAGAGATCACTGATAGGTATTCATTAGGAAGATGACAGGATCATATTAGCACTTAAAAAATATTTCTTGGGGCACCTGGTTGGCTCAGTCGGTTGAAGTCGGACTTCGGCTCAGGTCATGATCGCAATTGCGGTCCGTGAGTTCGAGCCCCACGTCGGGCTCTCTGCTGACAGCTCAGAGCCTGGAGCCTGCTTCAGATTCTGTGTCTCCCTCTCTCTCTGCCCTTCCCCCACTTATGCTCTGTCTCTCTCTCTCTCTCTCTCTCTCTGTCAAAAATAAATAAACATTAAAAAAATTAAAAAAATACTTCTTTGGTGACTATGGTCTGAAGAATGGATTAAAGGAAGTGGCATGGGTGCAGAGAAAATAGTCTGGAAACTATTTCAGCAGCATGAGCTAGAGATTAAGGTAGGTGAATGTGGGGTGATAGTGGTGAAGGTGGAAGGAAGAACATCTTGGAGATGCATTTTGGAGCAATAATGGAGTGGACCATTGATAAGTTGGATGTAGGAATGACAGTAGGGGACATTATCAAGCCCATCTGAGGCACTGGCCATGGCATGACTGATGGTGACCATCACTGAAATGAAAATCACTTATCAGTTCTGGGAATGGAAAGAAACAGAAAAAAGAAACTGAATCTTTTCTTTTCTGTAGGAAAAGCTTTTTAAAATTTTTTCTTTGTCTTTGATTTTCAGCTTCACTATAATGTCCTTAGATGTGTTTTTCTCAATGTTTGTCAGGCTTCTTGGATCTGTGCTCTGATGCCTATTGCCAATTTTGGAAAAGTTATTGGTCATTATCCCTTCAGCTTTTGCTTCTGTCCTGTTCTGTATCTCTTTCTTCTTTCTGGAACTCCAATTACATGTATTTCAGACCTTTTAATTTATGCCCTTTTTTGTATAATCTCTCTTTTTTTTCTTTACATCTTCTGTCTAGATTTTTTTTTTCTGTCCCATCTTCCAAGTAACAAATGCTCTCCTCAGTTTAGTTTATCCTTCTGTTAAATCTACTGTGTCAGTAATTACATTATTGCCTCTCAGCCCCAACCCATCCTTCAGTAAGTACCCTGCTTTGTGATGCTGAACTGAGACTTTGCAAACCACATATCTGTTTTGTCAGCTGGTTCTACACTAAGATCTGACAAGAGGCAGCACTAGAGAGAGAGGGAAAGTTTGGAGGAGGAAGAGAGGATTTACTTCTTCCTGTTAGTCCTGTAAGCTGCCTATGAGATATTTTTTTCTCCCAGCAGACTCATTGAGCATTACTATCAGCCATACTTCTTGAAGAGACTTCCAACAGCATCCTTTGAATCCAGTTCATGGTTTGTCTCTCTCTTACAGAACTAGCTTCATTGTTCTTCTCTCAGAGACTCCAGACAGAATCTCAGCAGTTTAAGTCCTAGGCTCAGAGACTCAGACCAGCTGGTCAGTGCCTCCTCTTTGGAGCTCTGGGTTTCAGCTCCACAGGACTCTTCCTCTAAGTTTCTAAGTTTTAATAATTTCAGTGTCTTCCCTTTGTGTCTCTATCCCCACTGCAGGGTAATAGTAAATCCTTGAAGTTGCTATTTTCATACTTCAGAGTTCTTACCCTACTCTCACTTATTTAAAAAATTACCTAGTTAATAAATTTATACATTGTTAACAATTGTGTTCCTATTTTCGGTTGTATTTCTCAGTACTAAAATTAATGTTTGATTTTTTAAAAAATCATTTTCACTTCCTGCTGAAAGTTTTAATTTTGTCATCTAATATCCTGAGGACAAAACCATATATTGTTTTTAGTTTTTAAAAAAATTTTTTAGCAAGTGTTCATTTTTGAGAGACAGAGAGAGAGCACAAGTGGGGTTGGTGCAGAGAGAGAGGGAGACACAGAATCTGAAGCAGGCTCCAGACTGAGCTGTCAGCACAGAGCCGGACACAGGGCTCAAACTCATGAACTGTGAGATCATGATTTGAGCCGAAGTCTGATGCTCAACTGACTGAGCCACCCAGGAGCCCCCAAACCATATATTTTTAAGAGTCTGTGCCTAGTACTTCTAACATATCAATATCTAAATCGCCTGTGGGTCTATTTCTACTACCTATTTTGTTTATATGCTTGTATAGCTTGTTTGTGTTTGATTATTAGCTCTTGTCTCCTAGTATGCCTTGTAATTTTTAATTTAATGACAAATATTATCTGTGAACATTTGTAGTGACAATTTGAGTCTCTGGACATATTATTTTCCAGATGATTTATGCTACCGTGTCAGGTAGTTAGAGTTCAGTGGATCATCTCAATCCAATCAAGACTGAGTTGACTTGAAGACAGGTTTCAGTCTTTTTAGAGACAAGCTTGTTTTGGTGTGTCTTTATTTCTAATATGTAACTTTCAGGGATCTCAACTCAAAGCTAGGGTATTTACATTGATGACCTCCTTTTGTAATGGGTCCCAAACTCCAGTTTTCCTACTTCAGCCTTGTAAGACATCCAGGAATTTTGTTCATCTTCTCTGTTTCTCAGTTTCTATTTGAGACTCAGCAAATGCACTGAGGGATTCCGAACATTGGGCTCACTTCTGTGTGCTTTTCTTCCCTCGGAGATGTCGAGCTGTCACTGCCTTGTTAATTCTCTTGTGCCCTCAGTCAGATTTTTAAAAACTATAGGATCCAGCTTTGTTTTGTGCAAAAGTTCCCATTATATTAACTGGGACAAAGATATTCTTTCTTTGAACAAAAGAATAAATAAAACACTGAAATGTTGTTTTACTAAAAGAAAATGCCATTTCTCTTTCTTATGTTATTCTAATGGACTCATGACTTATGGAAAAGAGAGGGGTCTCTTGGTCTTCTTACAATGGCTCTCCTAATCTTATTGTTACCGTCCAGAGTGAATCCTCAAGGGACTTTTCCTTCCAAGTGAAGATAACTTTTTTAGAGACTGTGATGTCATTTGTTGAAAGGACTTTTTTTCTTGCCAGTACAGTAATAGAGTAGAGGAGATCACATTTACTCTTGATTCTGGCTTTTAGTCAAAGGAAAGACTATAAGAAGTGATTTGCACGTGTGCAAGATGATGATTCTCAGCCTCTATTTGAAATTCATCAATAACTTACTATTGTTTCCCAAATTTGCCTAAATATAAAAGGATGCCTCTCGTTTTCTTGATAGAAACTCACACCACCTCCCTGGAAATTTTGAGTCAGTAGGTCTGGGCTGTGGTTTAGTAATTCTTCTAAGCAGATAAATTTAGGAAATACTGATCTGGTTATTATTATATCACAAAAAAATTAACAAGACAACTTTACAAATCACCACATATGGTACAAAAATGATACTGACCTTCCACATTATTTTAATATCAGGCACATTTTTAGCCTGAATGAAGCTGTGTTACACATTCATATCTAATTAAAGAATTAAGGTAATTATTTTTATAATTTAAGTTATCATCACTCCCTGCCTGCACACCCTCAACCCCCCAACACTACCAAAAATCCATTAACACATTAATAACATTCTTTAAGGATTTGTTGGTTTGGGAAGGTGAAAAGGTAGGGGAAAGGTGACCAGTGAATAAAATAGAAAGAAACTCTTTAAATAATTTTACTGAATATTTTTATGTCATGTCTATGCACATGGACTTTTGTGCCTCTCTGAGAGAAAATATATGCGTTTGAGATATTTGCATGCAATATTGTAGCATGTTAAATCATATAAGATGAACTTGCCTGTATTTCCAAAGGTTGTATGAAAGAACTAACAACACTGTATTGTCAATTTTTAGCCACACAGTAATAATGAATAAATTACATTTGTCATTAAGATGCAAGTCTATTATAAAGTCTACTATAGTATTGACACATTTCCCAAAGAATGTAGAAATCTAACTTGCAGTATCCACAGCAGGTGGGATTTTATTGTCTTCCCCATAAGTCAGACATTTTCACTGATATGCAAAGTAAGACAAAAATTCAGCCAAAGTAGTTCTTTCCCTTACTTGTTGATCTGTTTGCACTGCTACGTAACTATCTGGCTCGTACAGGTTTATTTTAACTCTTGTCAGAAAGAAGTTGAAGAGTCCTTTTTACATATTAAAGTTCAGTTCCCTACCATCTTGCACATATGTCTGTATCCCTTGAACATGGCTAGAAATCTCCCTTAGAGAAACTGTATTGGTTTTGCAACTTAGGGCGCTTCAGGGGAGGCATTTTCAAAAGTGGAAAGGTTTATGTAGGTATTTTGAAATAATTATTAATGTGAGCTTTAGGTGAGTTTTCAAAAACAAGTTTGTGACAATGGAAAGACCTTGGCTGTTGCAACCAAATAGTCAAAGGAGTGGGAAACGTCAGGCTAGGAGATCATTTTACCCTCAATGGAGACATGCAGACTTAAGATACAGGAAGTTTTAAAAAGGATACAGAAGTTGGTCAAGTTTAAGGTACTTAACTTAGATGGAAAGGACTTTTACAAATTTTAGTGGCCAAATAAGTGAAATATCAAGTCAAGTAACCTAGCCAATGTGGGTCAGAGTTCAAGCTTCTATGAATAGATAAAAGAAGTTTCTGGCATAAAAGGGTCATAGGCCACGTGGCCGCCTTCTTTAAGTCACAGAGTCACTGACATAGCAATTACAAATAGAGTTCAGTGTGTTCCTGCAAGGTCATGGCTGAGAATCCCATTAGCACGTGAGCTGCAATCTCTTGCTTGTTTCGCTGCTTTAAGCATCTGAGGTGGTGTCCCCTTCAATTGCTTGAGATGACAAAATTGTTTCCCTAGTTTCCCTAGTTAACATCTTCAAGCCTGAAAATTTTTAGAATTAAGTGTAGAAGTGTTTAAGAGACCTAAACACATTGTTCACTACTTTACTTCATTCAGTTTTCTCATTCAAATATTGTTTCATAACAGATCCTGGATTTTCTGGAACAGGAAATCCTGTGTATTCCTTTACTGTGCTTTATTTGTTTCCAGAGCGTGTATTACTACCTACGTTATTTACTTATGTTTTTTTGACTATCTCCTCGTATTGGCATGTGAATTCCTCTAGGGTGTGGACTTTTATTTTGTTCATTGCTATCTGCCCAGCACGTAGAGCAGTGTGCCCAGCACCTAATAAATTGTTAAGTGACTAAAAATACCCATTGGAGTCACTGAAAATATGGGCCCTCACTTGTCAGGTTTCTAAAGAAATATGAGGAAGCTAAAAATGAAGAAATAATTCCTTAGCACTATGATGTCTTTGAACTTACAGAAGAACATTTTCATTTTGAACAGTATTTACTCTAATAATTACTCTTTCTTTTCTTACAGTACTTTGGTTCTAAAAGATATGGTAGGGATGGTACTTTTGAATCCTGGTCATCCACCAAACAAGTTAAATAAACAAACTTATTGAAAGCCTTATAATGTTCCAGGCCCTTTGTTAGTATGCCTGCCTAGGTGGTCTAGGTTTGAAGGTAAAAGACATGTTCTTATCCTCAAGAGGTTTCCAGTTCCATAGGGAAGGCAACTAGAAAAATAATACACTTACAACATGGTGCAAGAAGACTGGTAAGACATTTGCACAGACTTCCAGAGGGGTTCAGAAGTAGTGCACATACTCTAGACCAGAAGGGACAATGATGATTTGCCAGAACAGGTGTCACTTATACTCAGCATTGACTGATAAATTTTATAAAAATAAAAGTGATATTGAAAGGCATCTTTCATTGAGTACTCATTATATACTAGGCTAATAAGCCTGTGTCATTGTATCTTTACAAGAAACCTCATGTGGTAAACATTATTATTCTTAGTTATAGATGGGGAGATGTATTTAGAAATATTTAATGAGTAACTTGTCCAAGAGTACATCGGTAGCAAGTGGCAAAATGGAAAGCAGGGAGGAGGTGATGAAACCAGCACAGAGGAAGCATTTGCAAAATCCAAAACATAACAGAGTATGATAAAGCAGCAACTAATGGAATGAGTCAGGAATGCTCTGGAAGGTGAAGGAAGTGGTTTGAAATAATGTTGGAGATGAGCAGGGTCAGATGATGATTGGTAAGGTCACTCCAAGGATTTTGAAGTTAATACTGAAGTCTGACCCCAATATTCCAAAGAATTGTTAATTATCTAGATTTCTTCACAGAAATCTCTGGAAAGGGTTGAGATATGAGGTTTTCATTGCTTTAGTAATTTCTCACTCCTTAGAGTAGAAGACCAATGTAAACAAGTGTTTTGTCTTTAGGTTTGCGGAAAAGACTGAGAAGGAAGAAAAGAGAGGTTTAAAGGGGTTTGAAAAGCAGTGTTTCTACAAAAATCTTGCTCCTTCTCAGGATTTTTAAGACATACTGGGTTGTCCAAGAACTAGTATTTACTTTCAGCCCACCGTGTGTCAAAGAATGGGCTTGGATTTTCACAACATCTTGTTGACCCTTACAGTCATCTTGCAAAGTAGGAATATTATCTCCATTTCTCTGGATGAGAAACTGAGCACACAGAGTGAGGTAACTTACCAAAGGTCACATGGTAATCAATGGTGAAGCCAGATTTCAAACCTATGTCAAGAATTAAGCTTTTTCTAGATTAAGATGCTTTAATCTCTAGATAAACTATTTTAAAATCCTTTAAGGTTGTAACTTAATAAGGGATCATGGACTCAATTTCATGGCTCTTAACTAATAATTGACAAAAGAAAATAAAATATAGGAAACAGATGAAATACAATAGAAAGTATCAGAATGCATTAGCATTGGTTGAAATTGTTTTGGCTAGACATATATATGTATAAATATAAATATTTCTGTGTACCAACTTGTGATGGGAAGTGTACTTCTCACTATTGGTTGCAGTCTTCTCACTATTGGTTCAAACTTTTAAAAAAGCTTGAAAAACCCATCCAGTGAAGCCAAGATCAGATCACACCTACTACTCTACCTCCTTCCTAATGTCTTCCTATGAAGTTGAAGGTTCATGGGTAACCAGTGGACCTGTTGCACCTCACAACAAGGGTAGAAAAGGGAAGATAAGCAGAAAGCTTCCTGAGGGCTGTGGAAGGACAGCTGACCAGTTCTTTCCCTCCTCTTTTCACTCAATGGCAAGCTGTCAGTACTCCTTTAATTTAACCCTGCATCTGCCATACTGCAGGAAAGTATTCAGGAGCAATTACTGTTACAAGAGAAAATGTATATGTGGGTCATTTACTGAAGTGATAAATTGAGGGACAACCTTTCCCTCTAGATTTTTGTCCTGTTATGGGAGGGAAAGAGGAATAGCATATGAAATAGGAGTGTATGTGTATGTTAATATTCATACTTATTGAACACGTGTTTATGCAGATTTATTATCTCTACTGTATATAATTATATATAAAATCCAACTAAACTTCATGTGTATGGTGTTAAGTCACAATCTGTTTCTCTTTGGAACCCCATTCTGTGTACAAACATTTTTGCAACACATGTGGATTAGTGGTGGGAGTAGATAGTTTAAAAATGTTATGTTAAAGCAACAACTTAAGTCAGCATGTTAAAGGAATGTGAAAATCAAAATAGTACTGTAATTTCTCTCTGCTAGTGGAAATCCTAAAATGTGGGGACATATAGATTTCTTTATATGTATACAAATGTCCCATCTGTTGTTGATTTCCCCTGGAAGAATCTTAGATATACTAAACTTCTCAATAAATATTATTTTACTTTTTAGCAAAGAAAATTAACTACTTACCTAGTAAAAGAAATGTTTGAGTTTACCATTTTGCCCTTTTCATATTCAGATATTAGTGCTAGTGCTGCTCTGATGAGCCCAGATTTTATTCTGTAGCATATTCAGATAGATTTTATAAGTCTGAATAAATTCTTGTAACTAGCTAGTTGGATTAATTACAAATGGGTTTCTGACTAGTCAGATTTTAGAGTATTAAAAGACAGCAAATGTAATTGCATAGTATCAACCATTTCCAAATGCACAATGACACCAATCAGAGTGGACTTAGCTATGTTGAAATAAACAATTCCATATGTATGTCACTCACATCACAAGATATTTAAATATATTCAAACCCAGTATTCCCACAGTGTTGCTTGCTAGAAATTAATACAGAAAGCCCTCAGGATGCTTGGCCAGTGGCATGGAAAGTGACACAGTAAACATTTGTTTACTGTTCTTAGAATTGTGTATACTGCACTTTGGTGGTGTTTAATCATTACTGTTTGGCTAATTTTGCTTTTTCACAATAAAGATAAAGAATTATATATTGGAGCCGGCAGTCATGGTGCCTGTCAGACACATACCCTTTTTGGCTCATACTGCCTTACCTTAAAGCCCTTGCTCAACAGGTCAAGGCCATAATTTGTGCAGAGAAAAGAAATTTATTTTCTCAAATAAATTTTACTGAGAAGTAAAAACTAGGGCTAAATTCAAGCATGGTTGGATTTAGAAGCTCACATATTGGATTTAATAGCTGGTGTCTATCTGTTGCCCAGCTTGGCCAGGCTTTCTTCCTCATTTTGGCTTCATTTTTAGGATCCATGTGGTCACAAGATGGCGGCAGCTGCTCCAGCCTCACACCTCCTTAAGTTAAAACCAAACAGAGAGGGGAAATGTCCTTTCTGTTTAAATATCTCTTCTGGTTATTCAAATAGAAGTCCTGAGATTAGTTCTGATTTATTCTGACTTAGTTGGCTTGAGTTAAGTGCCTATTCCTAGAGCAACCTCTGCAGCCAGGGGAATTCAAAATTCTCATTGGTTAGATCCAGGCCTTCTGTTCCATCTCTGGAGCTTGGAATTGAGACCCAATTCAAAGCACATAGTTTAAAAGTTGGGCAGGAGTATTGTTCTTAGAATAAAGAGGAGTGGCCTGCCAGAGAACCAAAACATCCACAATGCTCACATCATTTTTTTTTTTCCCCATCAGGTGAATTCAACTTTTTAAATGGGAATAGGAAATTTATGTACATTTACCAGTTCCAATCTAGGGAATATGGAGGAAGCTCTAATATTTCCACCGTGTCACTTACTGCCTTTGTGATCTTCAGCAGATTCTAATCTCTGATCTTTCTTCTCCCCAGTGGCAAAATGGAGATAATGTTGTCTTCCTACCTACCTCACAGCTAGTTGCGAAAACCCATACAGGTAACGTTTATAGTAAAAATCACAGTGTCTAACATTCAATGAGCAGTTAATATAGAAACTATATTGTTTAATCCTTACACTAATTCTGTACAGCAACTACTATAATACTTATTTTAAATTAGAGACCTAAGGCTTAGAGTGGTTAAGTAATTTTCCCAACATCACACAGTCATTAAATGAGTGAGTTAATCCCCATGTCTATCTCACTACCAAGTTCATGCTATAGCCAGCATGACACATGTAGCCATATGACATAGGGGATCATCACTGGATTCCATCAATTCTAAGATTCATCTATTTCTCATTTTAACATCTTTAAAATCAGCATGCATCTTATAAGCGACGGTCAGGGGCCAATCATGACACGGTAGCTGTTATTTGCTTATGTGTGAACTTGGTCATTGCTGTTCTTCTTGTTATTTCAATCGGTTTTGGTACATGTGTTGAGTATAAATGCTATGCAAAATGTTATCAAAAACATTACATTATGATTTGACATTGAAACAGAAATACACAGAAACGGAGCAATGAAGCATAAATGTGATATAGTGAAGCACACATTCATCCCTGAAGGAATATGCACAAGTTCACACTTTCTAATTATGCAATAACTACACGCTTTATGGGGTCTTAGAAAGGAAGATGCCCCAAAGAAGAAGCTGTGTCGCGTTTGCTCTAGATGATGTGTGTTAACGGACAAATGCCAAGATTTACTGAAGCCATAATGAATTCATTTTGCTTGTATTTTCCTTTCTCTGTAGGAATATGGTGATAAATATCTGTGTCCAAGTAAGTCTCAATGATATGTTTATTAAATATAAAATACAAGTGTTAAGATTTAAACTGTGCCACAATTTAACTGGTATTTCTTTTCCTTTCTTTCTTTCCTTTCTTTCTTTTTTTTAAGACAGAGAAAGAGAGAGAGAGAGAGCATGAACAATAGAGGGAGAGAGAATCTTAAGCAGCCTCCATGCCAGCACAGAGCCTGACATGAGACTGATCTCCACCCTGAGATCATGATCTGATCTGAAATCAAGAGTCAGGCACTCAACTGACTGAGCCAGGGGCCCATAATCAGCATGTCTTAATGCATATAAGACATTTGTGTTTCTTGCTGTTTGTGGAGTCTTAGATTCTACGGAATATGGATTTTATTGGAGAAATAAGGGAAAGTTTTATATTTTGAGGAGTTTTCTTACAGATTCATAGTGAACCAACCATTTTCAGGGTAAATTTAGTCTAAATATTAAGTCATTCATTTTAAAAGTTAAATTATTGAAGATTTAGGGGCACCTGGGTGGCTCAGTTGGTTAAGTGTCCGACTTCGGCTTAGGTCATGATCTCACCATTCCTGAGTTCAAGCCCCATGTCAGGTTCTGTGCTGACAGCTCAGAACCTGAGTCTGTTTCAGATTCTGTGTCTCCTTCTCTCTCTCTCTCGTTCTCTCTCTCTCTGCCCCTCCCCCCTCATGTTCTGTCTCCATCTTTTGAAAATAAGTAAACATTAAAAAAAAAATTTAAAAAATTATTGGAGATTTGGAAGGGAGAACCTCAGAAAAATTACAAGTACTTTATTATTCATCTAACAAAACCAAGAGAAAAAAATATATATAATTATATGATTGCCTAAAAAAATAGAAACAAGAACAAATTTCAGGCCAGGTAATTGCTCAACCTAGCCTTTTTTTTTTTTTTTTAAACCACAAAATGACAAATATGAACAGATATGGGTATATGGGCCTCAAAGTATGTTCTCAGAAATAAGTAAGCATTTAAAAAATTAAAAAAAGACTTTATGAACTTTTAAGTTACTAAACGATTTCTCATAAAACAAATATTAGAAAGAAAGGGCATTCATTCTCAACTTACTTAAAGCATTTACTTAAAAACCCCATTTTGATCAACCTTGTAGTTATTAAGCTGCAGAAGTTCGCAAGAATTTTTATTCAGAGACTGAAGTCATTGAATGAAATAAAATCAGGTTTGGCTCAATATCGCATCAGGAATTCTCGTTAGCAGAGGCTGGGCATGTTTCCTTGGGGGCTGAACCTACTTACAACTGTAGATGGTGGTTTTCTAGGTCTTCATAGGTTCAGCAAGAACAGAGTCTTTTATCACTAAATCATGTTGGAGAACTTTTTTTTTTTTAATTTTCTAGGAAAATGGCAATATGCTATAGTTCCAAATCTCAGGAAATTTGATTTCTAATTTCATATCCTTGGAACTCTACAGATTTACACGTTAATCTTAAGAATTCCTTAAACCGTGCAGTTTGCAAATGAGTAATAATGGATACGTTCTTGGAAATCACTGCTGTTTGCTACCAGTACTAAGTAATCTTGGGATAATGCCTTTCCATTTACAGGATCCTTTGGCATGTATTGTCTTGCTAAATTCTTTTATATTTATTGTCGAATCCCTAATCACTGAGGAGAAAATATAATATTTTATCTCATATACTGGTATCTGTATGTTGACTTCAATCTTTTATTTCTTTTTTTTTAATTTTATTTTTTATTTTTTAAAATTTATATCCAAATTAGTTAGCATATAGTGTAACAATGATTTCAGGAGTAGATTCCTTAGTGCCCCTTACCCATTTAGCCCATCCCCCCTCCCACAACCCCTCCAGTAACCCTCAGTTTGTTCTCCATATTTATGAGTCTCTTCTGTTTTGTCCCCCTCCCTGTTTTTATATTATTTTTGCTTCACTTCCCTTATGTTCATCTGTTTCATATCTTAAAGTCCTCATATGAGTGAAGTGATATGATTTTTGTCCTTCTCTGACTAATTTCACTTAGCATAATACCCTCCAGTTCCATCCACATAGTTGCAAATGGCAAGATTTCATTCTTTTTGATTGCCCAGTAATACTCCATTGTGTGTGTGTGTGTGTACACTATATATATATATATAATATATATACTATATATATTATATATATGTATATATGTATATATATATATATATATATATATATATATATATATATATACCTGTTGTTGCCTGAGTTGTTAATGTTAGCTATTCTGACAGGTGTAAGGTGGTATATCATTGTGGTTTTGATTTGTATTTCCCTGATGATGAGTGATGTTGAGCATTTTTTAATGTGTCGGTTGGCCATCTGGTTGTCTTCTTTGGAGAAGTGTCTATTCATGTCTTTTGCCCATTTCTTCACTGGATTATTTGTTTTTTGGGTGTTGAGTTTGATAAGTTCTTTATAAATTTTGGATACTAACCCTTTATCTGATATGTCATTTGCAAATATCTTCTCCCATTCTGTAGGTTGCCTTTTTAGTTTTGCTGATTGTTTCCTTTGCTGTGCAGAAGTTTTTTATTTTGATGAGGTCCCACTAGTTAATTTTTGCTTTTGTTTCCCTTGCCTCCAGGGATGGGTTGTGTAAGAAGTTGCTGTGGCTGAGGTCGAAGAGGTTTTTGCCTGCTTTCTCCTCGAGGATTTTGATGGCTTCCTGTCTTATCTTACATTTAGGTCTTTCATCCATTTTGAGTTTATTTTTGTGTATGGTGTAAGAAAGTGGTCCAGGTTCATTCTTCATGTTGCTGTCCAGTTTTCCCTACACCACTTGCTGAAGAGACGGTCTTTATTCCATTGGATAGTCTTTCTTGCTTTGTCAAAGATTAGTTGGCCATATGTTTGTGTGTCCATTTCTGGGTTCTCTATTCTGTTCCATTGATCTGAGTGTCTGTTCTTGTGCCAGTGCCTTACTGTCTTGATGATTACAGCTTTGTAATACAGCTTGAAGTCTGGGATTGTGATGCCTCCTGCTTTTTTTTTTTTTCAATTTTTCAAATTTTTCAATTTTTTTTTTCATTGCTTTGGCTATTTGGGGTCTTTTCTGGTTCCATACAAATTTGAGGATTATTTGTTCTAGCTCTGTGAAGAATGCTGGTGTTATTTTGATAGGGATTGCATTGAATATGTAGATTTCTTTGGGTAGTATCAACATTTTAACAATATTTGTTCTTCCTATCCAGGAGCATGAAATCTTTTTCCATTTTTTTGTGTTTTCTTCAATTTCTTTCATAAGCTTTCTATAGTTTTCAGTGTATAGATTTTTCACCTCTTTGGTTAGGTTTATTCCTAGGTATTTTATGGTTTTTGGTGCAACTGTAAATGGGATCGATTCCTTGATTTCTCTTTCTGTTGCTTCATTGTTGGTGTATAGGAATGCAACTGATTTCTGTGTGTTGATTTTATATCCTGCAACTTTGCTGAATTCAAAATTAATTCTAGTAGTTTTTTGGTGGAATCTTTTGGGTTTTCCATATAGAGTTTCATGTCATCTGCGAAGAGTGAAAGTTTGACCTCCTCCTAGTCGATTTGGATGCCTTTTATTTCTTTGTGTTGTCTGATTGCAGAGGCTAAGATTTCCAATACTATGTTGAATAACAGTAGTGAGAGTGGACATCCCTGTCTTGTTGCTGACCTTAGGGGGAAAACTCTCAGTTTTTCCCCATTGAGGATGATATTAGCATTGGCTCATTCATATATGGCTTTAATAGTCTTGAGGTATGCTCCTTCTATCCCTACTTTCTTGAGGATTTTTATCAAAAAAGGATACTGTATTTTGTCAAATGCTTTCTCTGCATCTATTGAGAGGATCTTGTTTATCAGGGAGATTGGTCTATAGTTCTCCTTTTTAGTGGGGTATTTGTCTGGTTTTGGAATCAAGATAATGCTGGCTTCATAGAAAGACTTTGGAAGTATTGCTTCCATTTCTATTTTTTGGAACAGCTTCAAGAGAATAGGTATTAACTCTTTCTTAAATGTTTGGTAGAATTCCCCTGGAAGGCCATCTGGCCCTGGACTCTTGTTTTTTGGCAGATTTTTGATTACTAATTCGATTTCCTTACTGGTTATGGGTCTGTTCAAATATTCTATTTCTTCCTGTTTCAGTTTTGGTAGTGTATATGTTTCTAGGAATTTGTCCATTTCTTCCAGATTGCCCATTTTATTGGCATATAATTGCTCACAATATTCCCTTATTATTGTTTTTACTTCTGCTGTGTTGGTTGTGATTTCTCCTCTTTCATTCTTGATTTTATTTATTTGGGTCCTTTCCTTTTTCTTTTTGATCAAACTGGCTAAAAGTTTATCAATTTTGTTAATTCTTTCAAAGAACCAGCTCTGGTTTCACTGATCTGTTCCACTGTTTCTTTGGTTTCAACAGCATTAATTTCTGCTCTAATCTTTATTATTTCCTGTCTTCTGCTGATTATTTGTTTTATTTCCTGTTCCTTCTCCAGCTCCTTCAGGCATCAGGTTAGGTTGTGTATCTGAGATCTTTCTTCCTTCTTTAGGAAGGCCTGGATTGCTATATACTTTCTTCTTATGACCGCCTTTGCTGCATCCCAGAGGTTTTGGGTTGTGGTGTTATCATTTTCATTGACTTCCATATTCTTTTTAATTTCCTCTTTAACTGCTTGGTTAGCCCATTCATTCTTTAGTAGGATGTTCTTCAGTCTCCAAGTATTTGTTACCTTTCCAAATTTTTTCTTGTGGTTGATTTCGAGTTTCATAGCATTGTGGTCTGAAAATATGCACGGTATGATCTCGATCTTTTTGTACTTACTTAGGGCTGATTTGTGTCCCAGTATATGGTCTATTTTGGAGAACATTCCATGTGCACTGGAGAAGAATGTATATTCTGCTGCTTTAGGATGAAATGTTCTGAATATATCTGTTAAGTGCATCTGGTCCAGTGTGTCATTCAAAGCCACTGTTTCCTTGTTGATTTTTTGATGAGATTTTGTTGATTTGCAGATGACATGATGATCTGTCCATTGCTGTGAGTGGGGTGTTGAAGTTCCCTACTATTATGGTATTACTATTGATGAGTTTCTTTATGTTTGTGATTAATTGATTTATATATTTGGGTGCGTCCACATTTGGCGTATACATGTCTACAATTGTTAGGTCTTCTTGGTGGATAGACCCCTTGATTATGATATAATGCCCTTCTGCATCTCTTGATACAGTCATTATTTTAAAGTCTAGATTGTCTGATATAAGTATGGCTACTAGCATGATAGATGGTTCTCCATTCCCTTCTTTTCTTTTTTTTTTTTTTAATTTTTTTTTCAACGTTTATTTATTTTTGAGACAGAGAGAGACAGAGCATGAACAGGGGAGGGGCAGAGAGAAAGGGAGACACAGAATCCGAAACAGGCTGCAGGCTCTGAGCGGTCAGCACAGAGCCCGACACGGGGCTCGAACTCACGGGCCGTGAGATCATGACCTGAGCCAAAGTCGGATGCTTAACCGACCGAGCCACCCAGGCGCCCCCCATTCCCTTATTTTCAATCTGAATGTGTCTTTAGGTCTAAAGTGGGTCTCTTGTAAACAGCATATAGATGGATCTTGTTTTCTTATCCATTCTGTTACCCTATGTCTTTTGATTGGAGCATTGAGTCCATTGACATTTAGAGTGAGTACTGAAAGATATAAATTTATTGCCATTATGTTGCTTGTAGAGTTGGAGTTTCTGGTGGTGTTCTCTGGTCCTTTCTAGTCTTTGTTGCTTTTGGTACTTATGTATGTATGTATGTAAGCATGTATATACATGCTTTTGGTACATGCATGTATGTATGCATGTATGCATGTATGTATGTATGTATGTATTCTTTTCTCCCCTCAGAGCGTCCCCCTTAAAATTTCTTACAGAGCTGGCTTAGTGGTTATGAACTCCTTTAATTTTTGTTTGTTTGGGAAACTTTTAATGTCTCCTTCTATTTTGAATGACAGCCTTGCTGGATAAAGAATTCTTGGCTGCATATTTTTCTAATTCAGCACATTGAATATATCCTGCCACTCCTTTCTGGCCTGTCAAGTTTCTGTGGATAGGTCTGCTGAAACCTGATCTGTCTTCCCTTGTAAGTTAAGGACTTTTTTTCCCTTGCTGCTTGAATCTCTCCTTGCCTGAGTATTTTGTGAATTTGACTATGATATGCCTTGTTGATGGTCGGTTTTTGTTGAATTTTTATGGGAGTCCTCTCTACTTCCTGGATTTTGATGTCTGTGTCTTTCCCCAGGTTAGGAAAGTTTTCCTCTATGATTTGCTCGCATAACCCTTCAACCCCTATTTCTCTCTCTTCCTCTTCTGGCACCCCTATGATCTGATGTTGTTCCTTTTTAAAGAGTCACTGATTTCTCTAATTCTTATATCGTGCTCTTTTGCCTTAATCTCCCTCTTTTTTTCTGCTTCATTATTCTCTATAAGTTTGTCCTCTATATCACTGATTCTCTGTTCTGCCTCATCCATCCTTGCCACCGCTGCATCCATCCGTGATTGCAGCTCGGTTATAGCACTTTTAATTTCATTCTATTTTTTACTTCTTTTATCTCTGAAGAAAGGGATTCTAATCTATTTTCAACTCCAGCTAGTATTCTTATTATTGTGATTCTAAATTCTGGTTCAGACATCTTGCTTGTATCTGTGTTGGTCAAATCCCTGGCTGTCGTTTCTTTGTGCTCTTTCTTTTGGGGCGAATTCTTTTGTTTTACTATTTTGAAGGGAGAAAAGGAATTAATGAGGTAGAAAAATTAAAATTAAAAAATATTAAAATAAAAAATTAAAATCATATCAACACAAAAAAATCGAATAAATGATGCTAGATCCTAGGTGTGCTTTGGTCTGGGTGTTGAAAAGTTTGACAGATTAGAGAAAAATAAAGGGGGGGGGGAGAAAAAAAAGGAAATCATTTGAGAATATGAAAAAATGAATACACTGAAATAGACTAAAATGAGATGATGGGAGTAAAATAGAATTTGAAAAAATTTACACAAAAGTAAAGAATATAGCAGAAAAAAATTAAAGAAAAGTATTTTTAGTAAAAATTGAAAATAAAAATTAATTTTTTCTTTCTGTATTCAAGAAAAAAAGAAAAAAAGAAAAAAGAAAAAAAAGAAAAAAAGAAAATTGAATAGATGGGCCTGCTAACAGATTGAAATAGGACTGAAATTACTTTGTTTTCTTGTAGGAGTCAGACCATGAAGCGCTTTATAGTCCATAAACTATGTAGGCGGTGAGAGTTGTGTTCTTGAAGAGTGAGGTTGGCCCAGTTGGGCAGGGCTCAGTGTAACAGCTCCGTTCTCCACTAGATGGCGCTGCTAGTCTACTGGGGTGGGGCGTTCATATGTGCGTATGCGCATGCGCGGAGCCGTGAAAATGGAAGTCACCCGCCCAGTCTCTAGCACTCTGTTCTCCCTGATCAGCAATCGCGCACCCGTCCTCTGTCTTCAGCACTCGTCCGCTCCCCGCTTTTTCACTGTTCGTGACCAGGCCCCAGGCAGTACCTATCTCCCGAGTTTTGTCTCAGATGCGGCTGTTTTCCCCGGCCCCTTACTTCTGAAGGACTGCGGCTTTGACCCGTTCCGCCCCTCTGCGGGAGGGTCTCACCGAGCAATGGCTGAATGAGCAATGGCCAAATGAGCAATGGCTGAATGTCGGCTGCACGCAGGAACGCTTGCTGGACCCTGCTGCTGCCAGTGCCCTAAGACTGCGGCCAGGTGCCATCCTGCCCCAGAAAAAGTTCGCGAGACAGTGTAGCAGCGGCGTTTCAGGGATTATGGAAAATCACAACACACATCTGGCACCAGGCTTCACCCTTAACGACCTTGTTCCAGCACCAGGGAATGTGGCCGTTTTCTGGGGTCTGCTGGGACCAGGTGACCTCAACAGTCTCTACCAAATGTCCTTCCAGCAGTGGAACTGCTTTCCCCGTGTGGCCCAAGAACCTCCCGGACCCGACTCTGCTCCTGGGGATTCGCCCTTCCCGCCAGGACACCAGAGCCAGGTATTGAGCTGCGGAGTTGCAGCCTTTGCGCTCCCCTCGTTTACAGTCTTAATGGAATTTAAACCCTCTCCTTTCTCCTTTCTCCCTTTTTAGTTTAGCCCCTGCGGCTGTTTCCAATTTTCCACTTTCTCTCCAGCTGCTTTTGGGGAGGGGTGCTTTTCCCATGTTCTCCGCGCCCCACCCCGTCCTCTCTCCGCCTGCAAAAGCACCTCCCTTCTCGCGGCTTCTTGCTCCCCAAGTTCACCTCTCCACGCTGCGTACCTGCTGAATTCTGTGGTTCAGGTAGTACAGATTGTTGTGTTAATCCTCCAATCAGTTTTCTAGGTGTGCCGGATGGTTTAGTGTTGGTCTGGCTGTATTTCATGGACTCGAGACACACACAAAGCGTCCAGGCTGTTCCGCCATCTTGGCTCCTCCCCCCCAGAAGCCAGTCTTTTTATTTCAAAGGAATATCTGTGCTCCACTTGGTAGATACCCCCAAGGTTATGTACTGTGCCTGTGAGAACAATTTCCCCATCGCTCATGATAGTATTAGAATGGTCTTGATACAATGTGTGAAAGTAAGGGTTGGAAATTTCTGTCATACTCAAGAATGGTGTGAAATATAAATTATTGGAAAGGAAGCTGGTTAATGCCTTGAAAACTTGAAAACAAAAAGGAGAAAACAAGCTTTTACCCCACTTCAGAAATGGTCAGTATTAGTCGAAATTATTCGGTGTCTGGCTCTTTTTTTTTTTTTTAATTTAAATATTCTGTCATGCCGATACAAGCACATCTTAATTCAGAACTTTGGTGTTGGGACATTGATTTGGGACTCTGGATTCTGCTTGCATTCATGAAAAAAAAAAAGGATTATTTTAAAATGCAGTCTTTCATGAACTGAGCATTTTTATTTTGAATGGAACTTTCCTTATTTGTTCTGTTACACGTATATGTTTATACTTTTTCTTTATCAGGATGACGAGAACATTTAAATTCTCAAGATGGACTCCAAACATTACTGCCAGTTAAGGGCATGTTCATTCAAACCGGGGTCCCTGGCAAGCTCCAGTAAACAGAGGCCCCACAGCATGAATCAGCAGGAGGAAAAGATAGGTTGAGAGGCAGTCAGCAGAAGCTCATATTTGCACATGTTTATTTTCAATAATTAGGCATAGTGTTAATAGAAACATCCATTTGAAGCAAAGGCTGCTTATTTGCACAAACAGTGGAAAGATGTGGTACTGGAGTTTTACTATGAAGACTACAAAATTAACTAAGCAAGAAACAGTCAATCAATGTAAATTTAAGAACATGTTTTCAAACAGAATTAGGAAATAAAACTTGGTGTCTGGACCTCAGAATGCCTAGGCATTTCAAGGCCGTGTTCTTAACATTGGTAGTTTTCTTTTAAAAGCTTTAGTGGGATATAATTCACATGCCATACAATTTTTTCTTTTAGAGTCTACAATTCAGTATCCTTCAAGATATTCAGGGCTGTGTATCCATCACCGCAATCAATCTTGGAACATGTTTATTGCCCTAAAAAGAAACCTGCACCCCTTAGCCATCACTCTCAAACCCCTCACACTCCCGCTTACCCTAGGCAACCACCAATCAACTTTGTGACTCTATACTTTTGCCGATTCTCTAGACATTTCATGTAAATAGAATATGTGTCTTTGAGGCTGATTCTTTAACTTAGTGTCGTGTTTACAAGGTCCAACCATGTTGTAGCATGTATCAATACCTAATTTATTTTTATTGCTGAATAATATCCCACTGTAGGGGTACACCAGATTTTATTTGTTTCTTAATTAGTTGATGGACATTTGGGTTGTTCCTACCTTTTGGTTATTGTGAGTAATGCTGCTATGACCATTCTTGGACAAGTTTTTGGGTGGACATATATTTTCATTCTCTTCGGTAAATACCTAGGAGTGGAATTGCCGGGTCATATGGTAACTCCGTGTTTAACCTTTCTAAAAACTCTCAGAGTGGGGAGCTTGGGTAGCTCAGTCAGTTAAGTGTCTGACTCTTGATTTTGGCTCAGGTCATGATCTTGTGGTTTGTGAGATCGAGCCCTGCTTGGGGCTCTACACTGACAGCTGGGAGCCTGTTCGGGATTCTCTTTCTCCCTCTTTCCCTCTGCCCCTCCCCTGCTCCTACTCTTACTTTCTCTCAAAATAAATAAGTAAACATTAAAAAAAGGCTTCTAAAGTGTTTCCTAAAGTGGCTACAGCATTTTATATGCCCACCAGTGATGTACAGTCATTCCAATTTCTCCATATCCTGTCCAGTACTTGTCATTCTCTTTATGTGGGGTGTGTGTGTGTGTGTGTGTGTGTGTGTGTGTGTGTGAGAGAGAGAGAGAGAGAGAGAGAGAGAGAGAGAGAGAGAGAATTATTGCTATTCTAGCAGCTGTGAAGCGGTATCTCACTATGGTTTTACTTTCCATTTTCCTGTTGGCCAATGATGCTAAATATCTTTACATGGGCTTATTGGATATTTGGAGACCTATCTATTCAGATCCTTTGCCCATTTTTAATTGGGTTATTTGTCTTTTTATTATTGAGTTTTACTAGCTGTTTGTATATTCTAGATATGTGTTCTTTATCAGATAGATGATTTGCAAAGATTTTCTCTTATGAGTTGTCTTTTCACCCCTTTTTTTTTTAAGAGAGAGACAGAGAGAGCATGAATGGGAGAGGGGCAGAGAGAGAGAGGGGGACAGAGGATGTGAAGTGGGCTCTGTGCTGACAGCAGTGAGCCTGATGTGGGGCCCGAACTCATGGGCCTGGAGATTACAACCTGCACCGAAGTCGAACACTCAACTGACCGAGCCACCCAGGCGCCCCTTCACTCTCTTACAATGTCCTCTGAGGCACAAAAGTTTTTAATTTTGATGACATCTAGTTTGTCTATGTTTTTCTTTTGTCATTGTCTATAGCTAAGAAACCCTTGCTGGATCCAAGGTTACAAACATGTACTCCTAAGTTTTCTTCTGATATTTTTATAATTTTTACCTCTTTGGTTCAATCCTTTGATTCATTTTGAGTTAATGTTTGTATACGGTATGAGGTAGAGGTCCAGTTTTATTATTTGCCATATGAATACTCAGCAGAACCAGCACCAATTGTTGAAAAGACTATTTAATTGTCTTCTCATCTTTATCAAAATCAGTCGGCTAAATGTGAGGGTTTATCTCTGGACTCTCAATTCTATTCCATTTTTCTGTATGTCTATTTTTATGCTAGTACCACATTTTTTCAATCACTATAGATTTCTAGGAGGTTTTGAAATTGGGAAATGTGAACCCTCTAAAATTGTTCTTTTTTTTTTTTTTTAAATCCTTTTGGCTATTTTGGTTCCTTTGCATTTCCACATGAACTTTGGGGTTAATTTGCTAACTTCTGCAAAGAAGTGATCTGGGTCTTTAAATCAATTTATTTTAACAATATTAAGCCTTCCAATCTGTAAACATGGATGTCTTTCTATTTATTTGGATCTTTAATTTCTTTCAGCAATGCTTGTAATTTTCATTGTGTTTTTCATTTCTTCAATTAAATTTATTGCTAAGTATTTCATTACGTTGCTGAACTAGCTTATCAGTAAGTAGTTCTATTTTTACAACAACCTTTCAATAGCAATTTAACACTTATGGATTTGATCACGTTCTCAATGCTTTTTGATAAGATTAGAACATTCTGGGTTATGACAATACATTGTCTGAAAAACACATAAAACATTTTTCATTCTTCTTTTAGGTAAATTGATACTATGGTTGAATAACAAGCAGCATAATCCATTTTGTGGTAATGAAGTTCCATTATTTTGTATGTTATTGGTTTAGTTAATAATCTAGATCTGAACTTTGGAAAGCCACAAATTAGGTACATAAAATTCTCTAAAGCATTTTTCTTTTCTCAAAATGAAGTCCCCAAACCAGCTGTAACGACATCACTTGGAAAAATTGTTAGACATTCTTGAGTCCCATCTCAGATTTACTGAATCAGAAACTCTGGAGCTGGGGCCCAGTGCTATGTTTCACCAAGCCCTTCAGCTGATTCTAAAGCATGTTAGAGTTTGCAAACCACCACTACAAGTCACTGGTTCTCCAGCTTGGACCTCAGAATCATCTCAAAGAATTTTAACAGTACAAAAACATATTCCTCTTTTCATTTCAGACATAAATGAATCAGAATTTCTGGGACTGGAGGCTAAGAAGCCATATTTGTTAAAAGAGCATCATAGCTAAATCTGATGTATCTATTTGTGATCCGTTGCTCCAAATCACCATATACTCCCCTCGTTAGAGGGGATTGCTAGAAGTTTTGAAGCTGGTGAAAAAGTTAGTGAATTGTTAGCATTTTATGTGTTATATTTTAATCTTGGTAGCTAAAAGAAGCTAATATACACTTACACTTTATTAATTGTGTAACATTTTAACGATAGGGCAATTTCAAGTGACTTAAAATATTGACGATATAATTTTTTTACAATATAATTAGTTTTTAAATAAAGTTTTCTTCTTTACTTAAACCAGGACTTAAACCAGGGGTTGGTAAACTATGTATAAAGTTTCATAGAGTAAATATTTTAGTCTTTGAGTTCATCCATAGAGATAAAACACAAGATACCCCATTAAATTTAAATTTTAGATAAACCACAAAATTTTTTGTTGTATAAATATGTCTTAATTATTGCATGGGTCATACTTCTATTAAAAATTATTTTTCAATTTATTTGAAATTCAAATTGAACTGAACTTCTTATATTTTTTATTTGCTAAATCTGGCAACCCTATCCATATGGCATTTGACTCCATTGCAACTATTCAACTTGGACATTGTGATAAAAAACAGCGATGGACTGGGGCACCTGGGTGGCTCAGTCGGTTAAGCATCAACATTGGCTCAGGTCATGATCTCAAGGTCATGATCTCAAGGTGAGTTTGAGCCCCATGCCGGGCTCTGTGCTGATAGCTCAGAACCTGGAGCCTACTTCAGATCTGTGTCTCCCTCTCTCTCTGCCCTTCTCCTGCTCACACTCTCTCTCTCCATCAAAAATAATAAATAAACATTAAAAAAATTAAAAAAAAAAACCCAGCCACGGACAGTGTATAAGCAAATGGGCATACATAGCTGTTTTCCAATAAAACTTTATTTACAGAAATAGGTGCATGGGTGGGGTCCTTGCCCAAAAATGGACACATGTAGTGTGACTCAGGTGCCTTCTTCAGTCCATCTCTTCCTTCCCCCACCTAACCCTGAACGTCAAATTTGTCTTGTCACACTGTCCTGATTACTGAAGCTTTATAGTAAGTCTTGAAATTAGGTAGTGTGAATGATTCAACTTTTCTTTCCCCCTTAAATTGTTCTGGTTATCCTATGTCCTTTGCATTTCCATATAAATGTTAGGACTGACTTTTCAGTTTCTACTGAAGCTTTTTGGGTTATTGATCGAAATTGTATTGAATTTATATAGTTCAGTTTAGGAAGAACTGATGTTTTGACAACCTCAATCCTTCTGATCTATGAACGTTACTTACTTTGATTACCCTCAGCAGTGTTCTTGTAGTTTTAATATATACATCTTGTTAGATTTAACATACTTTTGTTGGATTTGTCTCTTACTCACTACTTGTTTGATGCTATTTTATACAGTACTTAAGAAATTTAATTTGTGATTTTTCAGAGCTTAAATATAAAAATATAACTGATATTTGCATGTTGACCTTATATCCACTCATTAGATCCAATAGTTTTTTTTTTTTTCCTGTTTGGCGAATTCTTGGCATTTTTTATATAGACAATTATATTAGTTTCAAGTAAAAAGTTTTATTACTATTTTTTTCCCAATCTGTATGCTTTATAGTTCCTCACCCTCTCTAGTTGCCCTGGTTAGGATCTCCCATACAATTTTGAGTAGGAGTAATGAGAACAGGGCTATTTCTTTTTAATCTAAAAAAAAAAGTTTTACATACTATTACATGATATTTGGAAAGGTGGGGGAGGGGCTTTAAAATATAAAATTAGATATTCTTAAATTTTTTAATCCTCAGGAAAAATCAATTAACAAAATTTTAGAAAGAAAAAATAGATTGTGCAAAGTTTGACACTAAAATTTGATAACAGAGATAGGAGGGCCTTGGAGATCAATTCATCCAATTCTCTTGCACAAATAGGGAGACTGAGGTTCTCAGTTGAAGTGACTGGCAAAGTTGGGGCTCCTAATCAGAGCTCTACACTCAGCCCCATTCTCTTTTTCTTAAAATACAGTCTCTTGGAAGAAGATGAAATCTCTACAGCCATTAGCTTAATTTTTAAAAAAAAAATTTTTAAATTTATTTTTGAGAGAGAGAGAGAAAGAGAAAGCAGGGAGGGGCAGAGAGAATTCCAAGCAGGCTCCACACTGTCAGTGCAGAGCCCCTTGAGGGGCTTGAACTCACAAACTGTGAGATCATGCCCTGAGCTGAAACCAAGAGTTGGCCTCTTATCCGACTTAGCCACCCAGGCGCCCCATTAGCTTAAGTTTTGGAACTCTCCCAACTCATTACATCAAGAAAATGCTCTAGCCTTGTGCTTGGAGGAGTGGTCCTTTCTGTCTGAGCCCTGCCCTCTGCAGGAGCTATTTAGAGATAGGTACTGATTCTTGGATCCACCCCCAGAGATTCTGACTTAATTGGTCTAGGATATAGCCTGGGCATTGGGGTTTTTAGCAACTCCCTATGTGATTTTAATGTGCTACCATTCTTGTTCCTTGGGCTGTTTGGTGCTCAGAACCTTAGGTGGAAGCTTGTTATAATCTTAGAGTCAGATATGATTCAGGTGTTTGGGATTTTAATAGACACCAGGCCCCGGATCCCCTTCTTCAGATAGTGTAACTGTGTGGTGTACATTGCCCTTGGCCTACTGCCTGTGTGGGCCTGCATAGGTCTTACAGGGTAATTTCTGCTGCCGGGGAAACAGCCTTTCTGTGCATCGACTTTCAATGACCTTCCAGCCGTGATTCCCTCCCGGCCTTCACCTGCAGATGTCTGCCTGACTGTTCTCACCAGCTGGCTCGGCAGAACCACTCACGCCATCTGTGCTGAGCTGTCTGGACCGAGAGGGTTTGGACAGAGGGCGGACTTTCCTGTGGAGTCAAAGGTCAGCTGTGCTGCCCTGGCTGAGAGCAAAGATTTTCTAGCTAGCTCTACCTTGTTATAGCAAGTTCTACCACTGTGTCTTAAATTGCCAGGAATTGCTAGGTGAGTCCTTCCTCTATCCTTGGCTAGTCTGCCATTCTCCTAATAAATATATATTATTTATTTATTTATTATTATTTATTATACCATATATATAGTAAAAAAAAACCCAGCACAAAGTGGCATATTTGCATAGCAATGGAAGCATACAAATCTTATTTAATGAACATAATTATGATATTTTACCCTCATTTCACTAACCATTTTATTGACTGTAATAAGAACTACTCCAGGACCAAAGATTTAAAAAGCTAACAAATTAAAACCATCTCTGATGTGGAGAGAGCCCTTCTAAGCTGAAGCATTCCTCCTCTGTTTTCAAGATCTATAAACACCATATGTTGAGTGGACAGTATTAGAGTGTTCTGGCTTCAACTATGGTCTGTTTTTCTTTCTTTCTTTTTCATTTTTTTTTTATTCCCCTGAGACTGACCTAATTGATTCAAAAGAAAAGACCAAGGACATTACAAGAGAAACAGGAATCAAATACTAGCAGTTCATGTACATATGGAATTACTTATTTTATCATCAAAAAATGTTCACACAGCGAATGGCCAAAGTGATTCTTTTACCATCTGATTGTTCAGTTAATGCAAAGAGTCCTGTGCTGCATTCCTAGCCTGGAAAGACACTCAGTAAATTAACTATGTAGAAAGTTCTCTTACCTTGGCAAAATGGCAGTTACAATTGGATGAAGAACAAGTTTTGCTGCTGAGAAACTTAGGAAAAATTTACAGACATGAGTTTCACAAGATGGTAGATTATTTTCTGGAAAAAAAATCAAGTTTTATGGATGATGAACCCCCAAAATAGTAAAAGTTCCTTAGGAAATTGCTTTCTACTGAAATCTAGCTCCACAGCACTTTCTGCCCACCCTCCCCCACCCCTTATTCAAGCCATCTCAGTCCCTCTGTACGCATATACAGACCTGCTTTTGCAGGATGTCCTTGAGTGATGAGTGAGAAAGGCAAACATTTATGTAAGACGCTCATCATATTGATACAGCTGAAGCTGTGAGTTCAAGGGCTTAATATGCCACAATTCAAAGAACTGTATTGCCAACCATGTGTATTTTTTAAAGAGATAAAGATTCCTGACAGCAAGCACATGCTTTATTACATCAGTAACACACGCCGTGGTATTGTCTCTTCTCAGGACTGGTACACCTGGCTATTTCTCAAACCCTATCCACTTACAGACAATAGAGTTGTTAGCTGTAACGTTTGGTAAGATTCATCATCCAGCAAAATCACCTTTGTCAAGTGCCGAGCCACAGACAACTGCTCACCAGCAGTAGGGACCACACCTGTTGACTCCACGAATAAAGATGAAAGTCTCAGTAAGACCCTCTTAGACGTAGTCCAGGCAAAAGAGAGTCCTTCATAATATTGTTCAGGAAAATGCATGTACCTGCAACCATTTGATTTCACAGTTTGCAGGACAGTGCACACCATGTTCTGGAAGTTATTGCAGGGCAGATGGGTCAGAATGGGTCAGGATGCAAGCCTAATGTGCGCCCCTCCCCATACCTCCACAACCTAAGCACATACACCTTCTTCCTCCTCAGACCAGGGCGGACAGGTTTAGACAAGAAAGAACACTGAAAGAAAGAGAGGGAGGATGTTTTTCTTTCCTTTTGCTGTGGGAACTAGATAAGCAAATGATTGAACATGAACACTGTCTTTGGCTCTGGATGCTTCCCAACTAACATTTTTAAGAACTCTAAGAATAACAACTAATATTTTTGAGCACTTATCTTGCATTAGTGCTTTCTCAGTGCTTTATGTGAATTAACTAATGTAATCCGCACAACAACACTACCAGTGTTACTTACTGTTTCCATGTTCCAAAGAGGAAACTGAGGCTGGAAGAAGTAAAGAGGTTTGCACAGGTAGTAAGTAACAGCCTTATGTTTAAAACTTAGACGTCCTCTGAGAGAAGAGCCTGCTGTATTAACTACTATGTTATAAGGGTACCTTTGAATAAGAACTTTATGTACATTTCTTATTAAATCTCAACAATTCTATGAGGTGGCCTCTATTGTTTTCCTGTCTGACAGATGAGGCTCCTGAAGTTTAGAGAAATTCTCTTGCTTAAGGGAACATTGTACACTTAAGGAGCTGGGTTCAAGCTCACACAAGCTGACCAGAGACAGCTTCCTTACCCTTCTTGAAATATGCTCAAGGCTTCTTACCAACCAGGACCTGCAAAGACTGCATCCCTGTGGTTTCCTGCCACTTCCCACCTTTGGCATCCCATCTCTACCTCTGTCCTAGAAGGAGGTATGCCTTCTAGGTCCTGCATTCCTAGACTCCAGATCATGGCAGGCTACATTTCCAAATCACATAATCTGCACAAGACATGGCAGGATGAATAGTAAAACTGTGCACCATATCTCCATCTATGTTTACTCTTGTGGCAGAGGAGACCTAGCCAAAAAGAGTGCCTTTTTAGACATCAGACTATACTTCAAAATATTACTTAAATACTTAGGCTTTCAGTCTGATCAGGTGCATTTAGAAGGCAAGCTGTCTTTTGTTCAATATACATCTGATATGAAGAAGGAAAAGTTTTTCCCTGGAGTATATAAAAATCACATAGCTTGCAATAGAACATCATAAATTTGCTTAGGCTTTTCATATAGGGGACTGAATATATCAAATATAAAATATGTATACATCTCTTTAACCCACACATGTTGATGGTAGCTGGTCCCTGTGGAATTTCCCTTCTCATTATATAATGGCTGTAAAGGCTTTGAGAGGCAGTGAGAGAAAAAAAACATTGCTTTCAGTATCTCCAAATGATAAAAGATAGACATCTTTTGTTTGATGAGAACTATAGTCAAAATAACCATTTAAAGGGTACATAAAAAGAAAGCGCAGAGCAAAGTACCATTGAACAAAACCAGACCCTGAGTTTCTTTGGCAGAGAGAGTCAAGATACAGCACAGATGGATCCAGAAAGAGGCCAGAACTATTAGACTTTTAAAATTGGGGACACAATCTCTGATGGGGGGAGCCTTGGCTGCTGTTCACTTTGGAAGTCTTTATCAGAGAAAGAGAGGAGTTTCCTTTTGATAATAGCCTCTTGGATGGATTTAATCCTTTAATTTTGGATTCCCTCTGTTCTCTCTTGCCAGCTACAGATACTTAAAACAACTCTCAGATTCCTAATGTCTATGTAAATGCAACTGCGAACCGTGTGAATGGGTTACGAGCATTTCACTATGTTGTGACATAGTTTTACCATTATTAATTTTTGAAAACCCAAATTTAGACCTTTTTTTGTTTGTTTATCTGAACAACATCAAACAGGAATCTTTGTTTAAAAGATGTTCAGGTTTGTGAAAGGGTCAGGGTGAGAGAAAGGGAAGCCTTACCGTCGTGGTTTCTAGTGATGTTCTGGCAGAGGACGGGATTCCAGCTGTTCAATCTGGTCTAAGGATGAGAGTAGGAACCATTGCCCTGAAAAACCAGAGGCACCTGACCCAAGAGGCATCCTGGAATAGTGGAGAGAATATTAAACAGAGAATCAGAAATTATCAATTCACCCTAGCCTGACACAAATTTAACTTGCCTAACAATCCTGGATCTCTCCTGTTAAACTAGAAGACTGGGTAATCTCCATGGGCCTCTTCTAAAAAGTTTAAGATATAAATGGATTGTTGTTAATAGTAACCATTATTATTCTTATCATTATTTATAACCTACCTTGTTAAAAAAATGTTTAAGGTCATGGCTTAAAAAGCACTTCATCCATAACTGAATGAAATAAGTAGATAAGTGGGTCAAAGGAAGAATTGTTAATTATAATAGCAATTAGTGCCACTCCACTGATATCAAGGCAGTCTGAAGTACAGGTTGGACAAGATTTTTGTCTTGTTATGTTTTGTTTTTTAAGTTTATTTATTTATTTTGATAGAGAAACAGAGTGGAGGAGGGACAGAAAGAGAGGGAGAGAGAGAATCCCAGGCAGGCTCCACTCTCGGCACAGAGCCCTACATGAGCCTAGATCCCATGACTGTGAGATCATGACCTTAGCATATATCAAGAGTCAGACACTTGGGGCACCTGGGTGGCTCAGTCGGTTGAGCATTCTCAAGAAAAGGGGAAGGAGTGAGGCACCTCCAATTGCCCAGGTCCAGCTCTCATGTCAACCAGTGGTCACATCCTCTTGATGACCTCCTCCAACAACTACTCTTTTTAGCCTTATTCTTTGCTATCTAGGATGGTCATTGCCTTGGAGACAGCATGTAACTATCGTAACTAGTTGATCATATCAACTTGGATGAGCATTAAGATGACAAATAGTGGCACTAGATCATTCAATTACCCATCTGAAAACAATGAAACAGGGAACATTTAGCTCTCTGTATTTGGGACCAGATGGCTATGCTACTTTTTAAGCATTGCCTTCAAATCATTAAGATGATAGAGAAGGAATCTGAAACCCATCTCCATTTTAAATACCTCGAATTTGATATCCTCTATGTATATTAATAAAAAAAAAATCTAGGTGAACTCACACATAATCTGTTTCTCTCCATAGTCAAAGCTTGAGTGTCTATCAGTAAGAGTTGCCAATCTTCTGCTGTATCTCTGAGTTTCTAAAAAGATGTCAGTGTGTAACACTGTGTAACAAGAACCCACCTGCTCCTTGTATAGCATATTGGTGTGAAATTTGACAACAGTCTTTAACAAATCAATATATTCATAATTTGTTGAGATTATAGGATTTTCTTTTTTTTTTTGGTTTTATTGAGATAATTGACATGCAGTGTTGTATAAATTTAAGGTGTACAATGTAACAAACTGACTTATATCTATTGTGAAATGATTAGCACAATGAGTTTAGTTAACACAATGAGTTTAGTTAACATCCATCTCCTCATTTTTTTTTCCTTTTGTGATGAGAACTTTTAGAATTTACTCTCTTAGCAACTTTCAGGTACCATATAGCAATGTTAACTATATTCATCATGCCATAGACTACATTATCAGTACTTACTTATCTAATACTGGAGGTTCATACCTTTTTACCACCTTCATCCAATTCTTCCACTCCTCACCTCCAGCATTTGGAAACCATTTTTTTTCTGTGAGTTTATTTTAGATTTCATGTATGAGCAAGACCATACAGTATTTGTCTTTCTCTGAGTTTTTTTCACTTAGCGTAATGCCCTCAAGGTTCATCCATGTTACTGCAAATGGCAGGATTTCCTTCTTTTTATAACTGAATAGTTTTCTATTATATATATAGTTTCCATGTCTTGGCTATTGTAAATAATGCTGTAATGAACATGCGGGTGCAGTTATCTCTTCAACATAGTGGTTTTATTTCCCAGAAGTAGAATGTCTCCTTTAAGAAAAGTGATAGTCTACTTTGGTCCCCTAAAGGTACAATCGGGGTTCACACTCATAGAGTTAACAAAAAAAAAAAAAAAAAAAAAAGAAGAAGAAGAAGAAGAAAGAAAAGAAAAGTCAATGATCAGGACCTACCCAAAAAAAAATGAGTTTAATGAAATTCCAGCAGCAGAAACACAGGGATTCTACAAAACTCTGCCATTTCTTTCATGGGAGAAACAGTCTTTCTAGATGCCAACAGAGACTGGCACTTTTATAATTATATTCACTTGTTACCACATTCATAACAAGGAAGAACATCCCTTAGAATCTGGCCTCTTTCTTTTCTAATTGCCCAAATCACATCTTACTATAAGGGCTGTAAAAAGCTTATAGTACAACTTAAGTGAAATAATCACCTACCTGAGTATTTCCAAATTCTGTTTCCTATGTTACTGTTCTCACCTGGTCAAGAGTTAGTTTAGACTTTTGGTGGCCTGCTTCAAACAAAGGACTAGGAGGGTGAGCCCCATGATCAACAACACTCATATGCCAATTTTAGTTTACCAACAATATACTGCTACAACATCAGATGGGGACATTTGATCCACTGAGTGCTGTAGACTGAATGTTTGTGTCTCTCACCACCTCCCCCACCCCAGATTCATATGTTGGAACATAATCTACAATGTGGTGGTAGTAGGAGGTGGGCTGTTGAAAGGTGATTAAGTCATGAGGATAGAGCCCTCATAAGTGGGATTAGTGCCTTAAAAAGTGACCTCAGAGAACTCCATTGTCCCATCTGCCATGTGAAAACATAGCAAAAAGACAGCCGTCTATGAACCAGGAAATGGGCTCTCAGCAGTCACCAAATCGGCCAGCACCTTGATCTTGGAATTTCCAGCCTCCAGAACTGTGGGAAATAAATTTCTGTTGTTTATAAGTCATCCAATCTATAGTATTCTGTTACAGCAACATGAACAGATTAAAACACTGGAACATTAATGGTAAAAGTTTTTAAAAGTTCCCAGCCTGAAAAGGTCACTAATGGAGTTTAAAAAATTCTCATCACATTCCATTTTTCTAAACATTATAAGTCTTACTAGTCCAGTCTAATGAACAAAACAGTATTGTTTATTCCTTTTAAGGATGAGTGAAAGGACTCCTATTGTGTTCCCTGGTTTCAAATAGCTATCCTAAATATGTTGGTAAGCAAAGACAATAACCATAATATAGTCTATAATGTTGGCCCACAGGAAGTGACTCAAAGAAAATTAATTCCAGATTTTTCTTATGTGTTACTATTTAGGACTTTTGCATAGGATATTTCACATATATTGCCACATTTATTCTAATTTACATAAGCTCATTTGACAGGTGAAGAAACTGAGCATAGAAAAATAATAATGTTTTCCAAATTTACTACATATCAGCCATGTCTGATGTAGTCTTTTTTAGGATAGGAAAGCATTTCTTAATAATTATTTAATTAAAAGTTAATGTTAAAGCTTTTACTGTCTTGGTAGTTTATGGTTTATAGAAATCTTTAAGTAATAAATTTAAACAAGGTAGACAAGAGACACCCAAACAAAGTAGACTAGAGACACTTAAAGAAAAATTATTTAAGTTAAATCACATATGTTCGTTCTTTTGAATAGTGAATTGGTTTTCTGTTGGTTGAAATGGTTACCTATTTCTGTTTAAGATATGGCTGAAATAATTTTACAAAAAAATCCAAGTACAAGTTACCAAGAACAGGTTTTGTGTTTCCTACAATACGGCTTGCTCTCTAACTTTGTAATTTGTCTTCATTTTCATAAGTAATATTTTCCTTGAACTTGCTCCCAAAGGGAATTGCAATTATTATGTGAGTTTTCAAGGAGTTGATTTTCATCTAAATCTGGCATCTCAGAGAAAATTGCTTTGTATTACAAATGTTGGAGGAGATCGACTCTTTGCTTTCAGTAACTATTTGACAAAGTTTTCACATTCTGAGTTCTCACAGAGCAGTCTCAAGAGATGAACATGTCTTGCACACGATTTGTCTTTAGGGTTGTGAGAGCCTGACTTTCAGCAGGTCAAAACCTAACTGAGGGATGATGTCTTTAAAGTCTGTACCAGAAAACTCTTCAAGAAAAGAAAAATGAAACAGACAAAAATCTCTAATACATCTGGGAAACGGCATACTCTACTGTATTTTCCATATGGTGAGTGAAAGAACAAATTACATTATTGATTAACATATTTCATAGATGGATTTTATCTTCTCAGTACTTCTGGAGGAGGTTACTACTAAAGAATTCTGTATCAAATAGCTGGAAGTCACAGAAATTACGCATGTCAATTGATCACAGATGCCACTTTTCAGGATAGCCTTGTAGAAAACAAAGAACACCACATGGATTTCATGTACTTCTATAAAAACCACTCAGCCTTTTGTTAAGGACCAGAGACTGAACCAGTAGAGGTGTATTGGGTGATGTCATAAACTTTCTCCATTTGAAATGTTGTCATGACATCTACAACTCTAGAAATCTTAAACCACAAGGTATCAAACTCCAGACCAAGCCTCTGACTTTCTTTCTTTTTTTTTTTAATTTTTTTTAAACGTTTATTTATTTTTGAGACAGAGAGAGACAGAGCATGAACGGGGGAGGGTCAGAGAGAGAGAGGGAGACACAGAATCCGGAAACAGGCTCCAGGCTCTGAGCTGTCAGCACAGAGCCCAACGCGGGGCTTGAACTCACGAACCACGAGATCATGACCTGAGCCGAAGTCGGACGCTTAACCGACTGAGCCACCCAGGTGCCCCGCCTCTGACTTTCAAGCCCACTCTGCCTCACTCCTAGGTAGGTACACATGTTTTATTCTGCAGAGACCTCCAATCCCTCAAACCCTCCTCTTTCTCCCAGCTTGTTGCTCACTTAATTCTTCAGTGGTCTTGAACATACAGTCATTCTACCACTTTTCTCCTTTCATGGCCAGCACATGATGCCCTTAACCTTTTCCCCTCACCTAGCCTGCAAACCCTCAATGATGGATCAGTTTACCCATATGCTAATATTGTTTCTGATTCTAGACTGCTGGCTATGCTAGAGAAAATCACTCATCCATGGGACTCTTCTTTTGGAACCCTGAACCCACCAGTTATAAAAAGTAACGATCTCATCTTTCTCCCAGGCCCCCGTGCAATGTTAATGAATGATATATTGCCCAGTCAGTTTACCATCCCTTGTTCACCACATCTACCCATTCACCAAATCTTATTGATTCTCTCATTACCTTGGATTGAACTACTACAGTTCTCTGAATACATAGGCTTTTTTTTTTCTTTTTTATATTTTTCTCCTGTGCTTAGCATGCCTTTATCAACTTTTTTCATTCACAAAATATTCTCTTAGACTCAGCTCAGATACTACCTCATCCTGAATCCTGACTTGTTCTTCTTCCCTTACACTGGGGTTCTCTTATGAGATCAGCCACCTGCACCCAGTCAGTTGTGGCCACAGAGCCTTGTAAACCTGAGTCAGGGAGGGAAGGATATTTTACAAGTGTCTTAGCAAAAGGTCAGGTGCTCCCAAATTCGATCAAGATGGCCAGTGTCTTCCTGGAAAACATGACTGTATTCCAACTGATAGAATGAAAACTATAATTTTTGTAGTTGTAGTGGAAAAATCTGAGGCAAACTGTAAAATAATGAAAGTGTGATGATTTGCATGGAAGAAAGAAAATGGAAAACAAAAGATTTTGTGTGCCATTTGAAGACTGCCCAAGATAGGTGTCCTAATGCTCATAAATACTGTGTCTCATGGTAATATGGTTACAAGTCTAGACATTCTTACAGGGGAGACAGTGTGTGTAGCTAGATAACATGAATATTCTTTGCTGCTCTGTTCATATTTTTCCACTGTAAGTTAATAAATGTACTTCACGATCTTTGTATACTAATGCTTTGTAGTCTGAGAGCTATTTTCATATCCTGACTTTCTGGCTGACTTTGGGCCAGGTTATTGAATATCCCAGATGCTCAGATTCTTCATCTGGAAAGCAGAGATAAAGTACCTTCCTCAGTGTTGTTATGGAAATTAAATTAGCAATACATCAAAAGCACTTTCCATAGTGACTGGCACATGGGCAGTACTCAGTGAATAGTAGCTATTTATTATGAATATTATTATAGCTTTGCGTAATTTCCAGAATATTCTTTAGCAGGGGTGACCCTTTTCTTGGTGTGATGTCAGGCAAATAAACAAATGTACATGTGTGCATGTGACATCATACCAATAATTGTCTATGTGACATCATGCCGATAGACAGACTTTATTTAGACATGGTGCCATTGACAATTATATCTGATTGATTTGTATAAACAATATTGCTTGGTGAAATAAATCATTTAACTATGGGTCTGTGCTGTTCCTTAAGTCCCAGGACCCCCCAGTGTTGTAGACATAATGGGAACTCAATAAAATATAAACTCTCCTTGATTTATTGCTCAGTCAGCCTTCTGGATCACTGGTCAAAGAAAATAAAAATATTGGTTTATACTCTCATGCTCAGAATTTCCACCATGAATGTTTTACTGAAAATCAGACTTTTATGAATGTTGACAAAAAAAAGTTTAAAATGAGGCAAAGTGTGGTTTATTCTTCATAGGACATCTGTGAATCGTCACTGAGCCTGGGCCTTTTACATCCTAGCCAGGTGGATAATGAATTAACTATAGAAAATAGTCACTAAGAGACTTCACAGAACACTAAGTAAGAGAACAATCTCTGGAGTAAGCTTGTAGGGAGTCAGCTTTTCCTTTTCCTAGCTCTGCGATCTTGAGCAAGATACTTCAGCTTACCGTGCAGTGGGGCTGTTAACAGCCATAACCTCACAAGAAGAGAGAAGAGTGTCAGGTGGTGGTAGGGGTAAGTGAAGGAATTTAAAATAGGGTATCCAAGGAAGGCCTTACTGAGGAGGTGACTAAAGAGGGTGAAAGAGGATGGGAGGTGGAGAGTAAGTACCTCAGGACAAAGTGTACCAGGCAATAGGAACAGAGCATGTTCAAGGGCCTGAGGAGAGAGCATTCCCCATAAAAGAAAGAAACACAGTGAAAACTAAGAGATAAATTCAGAGAGAACATGGGGCGGGGGGAGTGTATGAGGTTATTAGAGTAAATTTGAGTAATGAGAACGTGAGAAGGTTTTGTGGTTTTAATTGTATCCTCCAAAATACATGTTGAAGTCCTTACCCACTATGGGACTGTGAATGTGACCTTATTTGGAAACAGGGTCCTTGCAGATGTAATGAAGATAAGACGAAGTCATATTCATCTAGGGCATTCCCTAATCCAATGACTAGTATCGTTATAGGAAGAGGGAAATTTGGACACAGACACACAGAGAGGGAATACCATATGAAGATGGGGGCAGAGATTACAGCAACCATCTTCAAGCCAAGGAATGCCATGGATTGCCATCAACTACCAGAAACTAGGAAGAAGCAAGGGGGTATACTCCCCTAGAGTTTTCAGAGAAAGCATGACCGTGTTGACACCCTGATTTTGGACTTAAAGCCTCCAGTATTATAAGGCAATACATTTCTGTTGTCTCATAATTTCGGTTTCTGTTCTGACAGTCAGTGCTTATTTGATGTCTCACATGTGTTTGCAGTCAGATGGTAGTTGGGCTGGACATCCAAGATGGCTTCCTCACACACATGTCTAGTACATGGTCTGGGATGGCTGGAACAGCTCAGTCTGGGCCTTTCTCTTTATCTCTACATGTGGCCTCTCACATGGCCGTCTTGGCTTCCTCATAACACATAAATCTTAGGGTAGATTCTTCCATGTCTTTTTATGTGACAAGTGGCTTCCTTCAAAGCAAGTGTTCCAAAAAGACTCCTTGCAGTAGAATCTGCAAGGCTTTCTACATACTAGCCTTTGATTTTGGGTAGCACTACTTCCCATGCATTCTTCTGGTCAATCCAGGTGAGTCATAGGGTCAGTCTGGACTCAAGGGGAGGGGAGTCTGCGTCAGTTGCATACCAGGAGGCATGGTTCATCAGGGTGACCATCTTCAGAGACTAGCTACCACAGAGGTGTACTTACTAAGAGTCACTGAAATAGCCAAACTTTACCTTTCTTCTTTCCTCCCCACTCTTATTTAAGTAAAACATACACATATTTCAGGTCAGATGTGCTTTAGTTATATTTTTGTAAGAACTGGGAATATCTCTAGGTAATGGAAATGTGGAATCCTAGAGCTGAGATCTTACAGATCCTAGAGCTAGAATCCCAGATTCTAGGATCAATTCTATATCCCTTCTAGACAATATAGAGAAAACCCTTGATGGGATAAAGATATTTTGCAGCAAATTGAGTGCTATTTTCCCACTGACTTTATTATAAACACTAGAGGGATATTTAATTGGAAAATACTTGCCATTCAAGTGAATAAAATTATAATAGAGAATAGGGAAGAACAAAATATATATATGGAAAAGATAACTTTTTAACTAAAAATAGTTAAAGTCTCAGCCTTCCCTATGGTTAAGACTGGCCATGTGACACAGTTCTGGCAAATGTTTGTGGGAGTTTTTGTTTTTTGTTTTTTGTTTTTGTTTGTAAAAATACTTTCCTGACCTTTCAACATTAAAGGTCAAATTCTTGTTTGTTTGTTTTTTAATGTTTATTTATTTTTTAGAGAGAGAGAGGGAGAGAGAGAGAAAGCATGAGCCGGGGAGAGGTAGAGAGAGAGGGAGCCACAGAATCTGAAGCAGGCTCCAGGCTCTGAGCTACCAGCACAGAGCCCAACGCGGGGCATGAACTCATGCACTGTGAGATCATGACCTGAGCTGAAGTCAGACGCTTAATTGACTGAGCCACCCAGGCGCCCCTAAAGGTCAAATTCTTGTGAAGAGAAAGTCCTTCTCCTCTCTTCTGTCTCTCCTTATTCCTGGCTGCAGTGGGATCAAGAGAACAGGAAGTAAAGCTTACATCAAGCAACCATGAGGTACGCCCCAACTTCTTGCGGTATGAGGCAAATAAAACTTTCCTTTCTTTAAGCCACACAATGGTTGTGTTTCTAATGTTTGCAACCATATATATGTATGTGTGTATATATATATACATTCCCTGTAGGTATGTAGATGGCAAAGCAGTAGAAATAAGTGCCTTTCTAAGTTGATTCAGTAATTCCAAACAAATGAAACCCCTTTAAGCAAAGTGTTAAGCAAAGTGACACACAGACCCCAATGTGGTCTGCCATTATGCTCAGTCTAGCTACACCCAGCTTCCAATCTGTGCTCTTTAAAATCCCTTCTTCACACAGCAAACAGAACAACCTTTTTAAGAAGATTGATCAGGTCATGTCACTCCTCTACTTAAAATTCTAGTGGTTTTCTACAGCAATTAGGAAAAAGGAAATCTCTGAACCCCTACAGAGCCTACAAGGTCTGGCCCCTAGATGCTTTTCCTCTCCCTGTTCCCATTCCTCCCTGCCTCTCTGACCTCATCTCATATTCCAAGATGGCTGTGGGAGGCCAAGCAGGCTGTGCATGGCCCGTTGCTAGGGGCTGCTACCCACGGTAGTTCAGGGAAATAGGAACAGCTATTTCTAGCTGACTTGTTGTACTTCTAATCTTTCTGAGGCTAAGATTTATCATATATATTTTTCTTTTGGGCACAAAAGAAAAAGGTGGTAAATGGCCACTGCCTATCTCTATATAATGGGTTATATTAATGTCATTTTAAAGACATTTTCAAACATCTATTCATATTTCGTATGGGACCAAATTCTGAGGTGACATGATAAGATAAGGTAAAACAAGTGCATAAATTGATCCAGTTGAAGCCTTACGGAGCAGTAGACAGTTTCTATCCCTTGCAGTACCTCCTTATGTTGCTCCCAATGTGCAGGGCACACGTACTCGTGTCTTTGTAAGGAGTTTGCCTTTGTCATTTAAGAATCTAACTTAATTATTTAATTAAGCCATTTTAATTCCTGAGAAAAGTAGTTTGAAATCGTTACAGCTTTTATGTTTCTGCAGTTAATACAGCAAGCATCAATTGAAACAATCTTCTCTTCGGCAGCCCAGTGAGAGTTGAAACAAACATCTGTTTCCTGCCCAATTGACTCTTTCCAGAAACCAGGTAGTTTCCGTAATTTGCCAAAGTCAGGCATCCTAATCCAAATTTGTTGAAACCATTTGCATTTCATAACTGTTCTTTCTTACCCATATTTTCCATGGCAAAATAAATTCATGTCAAGCATTGGAACGGTTATTTTTCAGTTTTCCCTGTGATTGCAAGCAAATTCTCTAAATATCTGAACTCCCAGGAACAGAAACTATTTCTTACGGTCAAATATACCAAGTTGGGAGAGATGAGGAGAGAAAGAAAGCTCTGTGATATGATCTGTTTCAAACTGTCTAGAGGAAAAACCACTAAAATTGATCAAAATCTTTCTCTTCCCCCTTTTCTTCTCTAGCCTGTTTGAAGAGACTTTTTAATGGCCTCAGTTAAGAGAAAATGCCTGGTCTTCCTCTCTTCTAAGTTTTGATTTCCAGATGTACTCAATGATGGTTTAACAAGAAGAGCATATGTTTTCATCATGAATTCAGTTCGAAAGGTCTTGCTACTCTGAAATGCAAAGTTGCTGGGTGATTATCTTTGACCAGCAGACTTTTAAAAGATGCTCCAGAGATTATCCTGCCCCATTTAAATCTTCCTTATCATCCTCCCTTAATCAAGCACCCTTCATTGAAAAAAACCTATATGCATTATGCACGTGTATGGCTTTGCGTTATGATTTGCACTTGTCCGTATGAGTCTTCCAATCAAGGGAAGAAATAGAGATTGGATATAAGTGATTCTGAAAGAAGGCCAATTTATTTTATCCACTCAGGGCTGTGGACTGCCTGTTTGATTACATCATTATAGGGCTAAATTTTTAGTAATTAACATTCATGTAAATTGAAGTGGTGTTGGAAGGAGAGGACATTTAGTAATAAGGAATCATGGTTCGTCTCCAAGGACTGGACCACTTAGCTGGCTCTTCAGGGCCACTGAAAATGTCCTCCTTCCCCCATCATGGTAGCATCACCTGGGGAGTCTTCTTCCCTCTGCATACACAGAACCAGTTTTGTTGCTTGACCCTGTTTACTCGGTACTTTCTGTGCCCCAAGAAATAGAATACTGAACAGGATGCGTACAGTGTCACCTGCTTGGTGGCTTCTCGGACTCACTTTTCCTCTGTTCACTGCTTCAGCAACAATTTTGTGGCTTCCACCTTCCTTACCAGGAGTAACCTGACATCACCTTTCAGGCCTGCAGGAAATACCGCTTGTTTCTGACCTGGAGCTTCTCTGATGTGGGACGTTCTCACAACTACAGTGTGAAAGAGAAGTTGATCCCATGGAGCCGCTCTTGAGCACAGATGGAGAGAAGATAAAGCACTTTCCTTGTAACTCTGGGGAAGACATCTTTGAGAACGTTTTGTACACCTCAGAACTTGTCCATCATGATAGCCAACTCAATAACTTGTTCTTGTATTGGCTTTCTCTGTTTCCCTGAGATCACTTCTCAAATATTTCACCTTGTTCATAAGCCTTCATCTCAGGCTCTAGTTTCAGGAGAAACAATGCTAAGACACAGAAATGATGTAACTCAAGATTCACAATAGCACTAGGACGAAGGGTCCCTTATCTCCAGCCTTCTTAATTATTCCATGAGCTCCCCGCTATCATTCCGAAGAATCGATTGTTTAAATTAATCAGAATTGCTTTTTGTTGTTTAGAACCAATAGAAATCTCATGGAAAGGAAGGGATATAGGTACTAACCAAAGCAAATCTGTATTTTCCCAAGGTGGTAATTTGTCATTCTCTGTGTATTGGTTAAAATACCCCACTTTGGTCTAAGTTCTGTCTGTGTAAAAATGATGCTGTCTGTTGTGTTGTCGGCTTCCACGCGGCTGCCAAGCTCTTAGAACCCAGCTGTGTGAGACACAGCTCATGGGCAGTGTCTCCTGACATGGGCTCCTGAATTTGAATCCTGACTGCTACTTACCAACTTGGACAAGTTACTAAATCTCCCTGTGCTTTTGTTTTTCCATCTGTAGAGGAAGTAATGGTACTCATTTTACAGAGTTATTGCCAAGATTAGATGGATTAACATATAAACTACATTTTTTTTTAATTTAGAAAAATTTCACTTGTACTTTAAAAAGAGCCTGTCTCACATGACTCGTGCACCAACCATCTCTTTTAACTGAGGTTTCTTACTTGGCTGCCAATGCCAACTTCATTCTTTCTGGTCCTCTATTTTTCTCCCTTATGCTTTGTATCCTTAGCCGTGTGTTCACCAAAACCCCATGTCCTCTCACTGCTGGCTACACATCTACTTTTTCCAGCATTTCCGGCATTTCCCAGCCGTACAGATAGGGTGGCCATGTGTCTGAGCTGCAACCGCAGCATTTGGGCAGAATGAATGTACCCTCCTTTGGGGCAGAGCCTGTGGACACCTCCCATGAGATCCTCTGAAACCGTTTTCTCCATTAACCAGCCATATGCAGAGGATTCAGAGGGGGCTGTGGTGCCCAGGGGGGGGCAGAGCCAAAGAGCCAGGCAGGGCCTGGGTCTTTGAATGACCCAGTAGAACTCCACTTGCCAAGCAGGAATATCCCCATTGATTTTTATGGAGAAATAAACTTCTACGGGGTTTAATTCTGTGGGGTTTCAGAATTTATGTGTCACGTCATTGCCTTAGCCAATATACTCCACAGGGTAGAGAATATGTCGGTCTTGTTCTTCAGTACCAAATCAGTGTCCGACATGTGGTAGACCCTTAATATATATTGATTGCATCAATTGATAGACATATATGTACAACTAATAGATATATATGTACAACTTCCATTACTTCTTTCTCTCTCATCTTAATGGTTTAAAATAAACCTTTCCCAGGGCACCTGGGTGGCTCAGTCAGTTAAGCGTCCGGCTTCGGCTCAGGTCATGAACTTGAGGTTTGTGAGTTTGAGCCCCGCATCAGGCTCTGTGCTGGCAGCTCAGAGCCTGGAGTCTGCTTTGGAGTCTGTGACTCCCTCTCTCTGCCCCTCCCTGACTCATGCTCTGTCTCTCTCTGTCTCTCAAAAAATAAATAAATGTTTAAAAAAGTTTTTTTATATAAACGCTTCCCTAATTCGTCAAGTATCTATCGCCTAGAACCAAGGCTTCTCAAACTTCAATATGCCATGGTAAAATAAATAAATAAATAAAGAGGGAAGCAAAGCATAAGAGACTTTTTTTAAAGTTTATTTATTTACTCTTGAGAGAGAGAGCACAAATGAGAGGGAGGCTGAGAGAAAGAGGGAGAGAGAGAATCCCAAGCAGGTTCCATGTGTCAGTGCAGAGCCTGAAGCATGACCTGAACCGAAATCAAGAGTCAAATACTTAACCAACTGAGCCACCCAGGCGCCCTAAGAGACTCTTAATGATAGAGAACAAACTGAGGGTTGATGGAGGGAGGTGGGTGGGAGACGGGCTAAATGGGTGATGGATATTAAGGAGGGCAATTGTTATGATGAGCACTGGGTGTTATATGTAAGTGATAAATCACTGAATTCTATACCTGAAACCAATATTACACTATATGTTAGCTAACTAGTATTTAAATAAAAATTTGGAGAAAAAAGTTAAAAAAAAAAAAAACCTTCTAACTTTTGTATGCGTATGATCCACCCGGGGCTAGTGAAAATGTAGATTCAGATCCAGTGGGTCTGGGGTGGGGCCTGAGATTCTGCATTTCTAACAAGCTTCCAGGTGATGCTGGTGCTACTCCTTGGGGCCACTTTGAGCAACAGGGTTCTAGACAAGTAGTTCTCAAACTGTATCAGAAACACCTGGGGATGTTTAAAATGCAACCTCCTGGGTTCCTAGGCCCCTCTTACAAAGTCTGATTGGTAGTTCCAGTATAGGGCCTGGAAATCTGCATTTACTAAGCCCTGTAGAAGATTTTGATGTAGATCACTTGGGAATCACACCACAAAAAGCACTGTTATACAGACTTTTTCCAAAGAAGACATCCAGGTGGCCAACAGATACATGAAAAGATGCTCAACATCACTTATCATCAGGGAAATGTAAATCAAAACTACAATGAGATACCACCTCACACCTGTCAGAATGGCTAAAATCAAAAACACAAGCAACAACAAATGCTGGTGAGGATGTGGAGAAAAAGGAACCCTTGTGTACTGTTGCTGGGAATGCAAACTGGTACAGCTACTGTGGGAAATAGTATGGAGGTTCCTCAAAAAGTTAAAAATAGAACTACCCTACAATCTAGTAATCGCACTGCTAGGTTTTCACCCCTGAAATACAAAAACACTAATTCGAAGTGATACATGCACCCCTATATTTATAGCAGCATCATCTGCCATAGCCAAATTATGGAAACAACCCAATTCTCTATCAATAAATGAATGTATAAACAAGATGTGGTATGTGTATATGTATATATATATATACATACATATATATACATATATATACATACATATATATATACATATATATACATAATACACACACACACACACATATATATATGTGTGTGTGTGTGTGTGTGTGTGTGTGTGTGTGTGTATATAAATATTACTCAGCCATAAGAAAGAATGAAATCTTTTCATTTGTAATGACATGGATGAACCCAGAGGGCATAATGCTAAGTGAAATAAGTCGGTCAGAATAGGACAAATACCACATGATTTATCTTATATGTGGAATTTGAGAAACAGCATAAAGAAACAAAGGAAAAAGAGAGGAGAAAGAGAGACAAACTAAGAAACAGACTCTTAACTATAGAGAACAAACTGATGGTGACCAGAGGGGAGGTGGGCAGGGGCACAGGGACAGGTGATGGGAGTGACTTGTGATGAGCACTGGGTGTTGTATGGGAGTGTTGAACCCCTGAAACTAAACTAACACTGTATGTTAACTGTGCTGGAATTAAAACTAAAACTTAATAAGAAAAGCACTGTTACAGATCTTTGCTTTGCTCATTATCATCTCTTTGGTCTGTGTTTTGACTTTTCCTTTTCCTAAGGAGTGTCTGTGAGACACATGTCCCTTATTTTTTTTTATAAACACTTATATAGCATTTACAGCATGCCTGGTGCTGTCCTCCGTGCTTCACATATATCAAGTCACTTATTACCCACACAAAGTCCGTCCTTAACTTGAAGATGATGTAAAGAGAGGTCCAGTTGCTTGCTCAAAGTCCCCAAGGCAGGAACCGGTAGAGTCAGAACTCAAACTTGGGTAGTGTGGCTCCAGAATCCCTGCACCCAACTCTTAGTCCGTGTTGCCTTCCATTCCTGATGTCCTCACACCTTCTGGAAAACAGCGCAGCTCAACAAATTCCGTTTGTTGAACTTCTTCCAGGACCCTCTTTGCTCTTCTTTTGACACCTGGTCATATTATCTCAGCTGTTTTGCAAGTATGCAAACCTATTGAGTTCTGTTAGCTTTGAGTGCAACTGCTCCGGAGCTCATGTTGATATCTCTTATCATAATCAGTTGAAAAATGGAAAAACATATTTCATTTATTGCTGTGTCTATTTAATGTCAAATAAGTAATTTCAATTCAGCAAGCTCCTAGGATGCATTCATTATGAGTGAAGCTGTCTGCTAAGTGCTGGGAAGAATGCAAAGAGGGGGCGATTGGGTGGCTCAGTCGATTAAGTGTCCGACTTCGGCTCAGGTCATGATCTCACGGTTCATGAGTTCAAGCCCCCTGTCTGGCTCTGTGCTGACAGCTCAGAGCCTAGAGTCTGCTTTGGATTCTGTGTCTCCCTCTCTCTCTGCCCCTCCCCCACTCGCACTTCGTCTCTCTCCATCTCTCAAAAACAAACATTAAAAAAATTAAAAAAAATTAAAAGAATGCAAAGAGAAGTAAGACACCATCTTTGCCTTCAAGAAACCTACAATACTGTTAGATAGATATCTGTACAAAAAAAATTGGCATTAGGAAGACTATTTTTGGTTTATACAAGAAATAAAAATAATGCCGTGGGGGGCACCTGGGTGGCTCAGTTGGTTGAGCATCTGATTCTTGATTTGGGCTCAGGTCATGATCTCACAATCATGGGATCAAGCCCTGCAGCAGGCTTTGTGCTGCATGGAGCCTGTCTAAGATTCTCATTCTCTCTCCCTCTCCCTCTGCCCGCCCCCCCCCCCCCCCCCGCCCCAGACCTCACACTCCCTCTCTCTCTCTCTCTCTTTCTCTCAAAATATATATATATATATATATATATATATTTACAAATAATGCTGTGGAAGTGAGGGGGAAAGAGTGAGCACAGGCACAGATGACAGAAAAGCAGGACTGTGTTTGAGGAATGAGGTAGGTACCCGGGAGGCTTGCAGCAGAGGCCAGTGTCTGAGCAGGGGAAGCATGTGGTGGTTGTGCTTGGAAGGCTCATGGTTTGGGACCAGATGTGGGAAGGTCTACCTGCTAACCAGTGTGGAGTTCATTATGCAGGGAATGGGTGAGCCATGTCATTTGTTTCTCTAAATGAGTGCTTGACTAGTGAGAATTGTGCTTAAGGAGCTTTTTGTTGGTTTGTTTTTCTTTTCTTTGTTTTTCAAGAGAAAAGACATTTTTATTCATATACTTGAGTGGATGTTCACAAAAAAAATGTCACTCAAGGAGGCAGTTAGAATTTGGGTCTTATATGCCATCTTAAGAGAAGGGGAGGGGGAGAAGGGCACTTAAGGGAAAACAAATGACCTTTAGGGAAGATAAATGGACCCTTGTGAGAAGAGATGGGAGATAGGATACTTTGTGACAATGTCTGTTAAGGTAATTCCTTTTCCTGGTGCCACCTTCTTGTCTGAAGTGATAGAAGTCAGTCTTCCCTGATTTTGAAACTCCCAGGGAGGGGATTTGTGACAGATGAGTTCTTTTGATGGCTCTGATTTTAGGCAGATAAGGAGAGTTCAGAAAAACCAAAAACAGAAAAAGGAAAATATCCAGTGGTATATTCTGGATCCCTTCATTTCCAAAGAATGCTGCTCTCTGGAAGGGAAGTTAATTGTGGACAAGCCATTTGACATTGTAAAGTTTGTTTGTAGGTTAGACTGCAGGAGCTTGGGGGCGCCTGGGTGGCTCAGCCAGTTAAGCCAGAGGTCATGATCTCGCAGTTTGTGAATTCGAGCCCCGCATCAGGCTCTGTGCTGACAGCTCGGAGCCTGGAGCCTGCTTTGGATTCTGTATCTCCCTCTCCTCTTTCTTTGTCCCCAACCCACTCGCACTCTGTCTCTGTCTCTCTCAAAAATAAATAAGCATTAAAAAAAATTTTTAGAATGCAAGGAGCTTGTTCTTGAAGGGACTATCATATTTATGGGATATCTGTATTGCTTCAAATGTTTTCACCTAATATATAATTAAATTGATCATACAATTAAATTATAATAAATTTCATCATACATAATTAACTAATTAATGAAATTCTCACCACCCCAAGAGGTAAATCCTAATATTTCTGTTTAACAGATGAGTAGACCATGGATAATATTGCTTACTTACATAACTTGCCCAAGATAACACCATCAGTAGGTATGAGAGGCTAGATTCAAATCTGGATCTCTCTGTGATTTTTCTAAAACACCTTGTGGAGAATGTATTAAATAAACAACGAAGGAAAAAACAACCTCATTTGTATATGCCTTGACCCTGTTGATGGAAAATAAAGAGCATGTGCAGAGCAAGATTTAAAAATATTAATAGGATTTATGTGAGAAAGTTAAGACATGAGTGACATTTTTCCCCCCTCTTTATGTGACATGAGTAATTTAGACAATTACCTGGGTAAGTCATATTAAATACCTATTAATTTCAGATGAAAAGTGCTTTGGGCCCGAAGATTGAAACATTTTAAAATCTTCACTTTGAATACATAGAGTGTCTATAAACTCAAAGAAACTCTTCCTATGAGGCCATTGTAAGGGTTTTATTGTCCTATTCTTCACAGAATGTTATTAAAAATGGAATGTTTTTTTTTTCCAGATGAAATGAATGTGATAGATGCTCTCAAAACCTGTTATTTATTCACACGTTTGCTTTAACAGTTATTTGCATCTTGCTAAGCTTCTGATTGTGTCACTTCTAGCACCTTCTGCTATTATTTAAGGGAAAAAAAGAGACGGGCAGTAGGGGCATGAGTAGAGGAGCTCTGGAAATAAGATGTTATTGTCTTATTACAATTGTTATTATTTAACAACTATTGAGCCGATTCTTAGCCTAGGGAAAGAAGAGAGACAGGAAATAATTTTCTGTCTATGATAGAGAATTCTGTCTATGATAGAAAATTCTGTTTATCAGAGACAGAGACAGCTCAACAAAGGGGCTGTGTCTTATTCATCTTCACAGCCCCAACATTTGCCACTGACCAGGGCACATGCTAAGTGATCAGAATCATGGCTAATGGATACAGAAGGAGAAATCAAGCTCTCAGAGAGCCAGAGAACTTCCCATGTCTACACAGCTAGCAGCGGACAGAGTCCCAGTTCAAACCCCAGTCTTCGGTTTTTATACCCATCATCCTTCACCCCACTCTGCCACTTGTTTAGGCCCATCCTTCTGCTTATCCACCTGACAAATCCCAACTGGTTGTCTTCAGTGGACCAAACGCTATACTGGACACTAGGAGTAGAGAGATGAAAGTCATGATCCTGTCTTCCTGGAATTTATAAAGCCAATGAAGAAAACAGATACTATTATAAATAACCATGACACAAAATGATTTGTGATGTAATTGATTTATATAATCCTAATCCTAATAATAATTGCTAACACTTTTAAAATGCTTACTGTTCAAAGTGTTTTTTAAGCCAGATTTTATTTAAATTTCCAAATACTTTCAACACTATGATACTGTTATTAACCCCATTTTACAGACAAGGAGCCTTGCCAAGGTTTATGAATGCAAGTGCAGACTGACTATAGAGTGTATGCATTTCGTCTGGCTGATTCAAACGGAAGATGGAGTAGTGTCCGTTGCACTCACAGCTCTCCGTCGCTGGAGTAGACACAATATAAGCCGTTGATGCTCAAATTGCCACATGTTAGAATTACCTGGACAGCCTTTAAAAATCCAAGTGCTCAGGTGACAAATCACAGTTCTGGGGTTGGGAGGCATCCGTATTTTTAAGATTTCCAGGTGATTCTAATCGACGGTAAAGTTGAGAGCCACAGTTATAAAGGGCTATGCGATTGTAAGATTTTCCCCCCCTATCCCAATCTTTTCCAAGAGCTCAGTTTCTAGAAGATCAAAATCAGAAGACTTGTGGATACCCAGTTTCAGTTAGCCCAGCTGTCCCTTTTCATCCTACATGGGCTTGGTACAGTGTTTGCTGTGTAGGTCTCTGGCCAAGCAGACTATTACTAGTCACAGGGTGGGCACTTCAAGCTTAGCTTAAGGGTTGGTTATAGAAAAAATGGTCCGGTTTTGTCAGAATGCCAAAGGCACAAGGGAAACGGAAACTCACTCCAACATGTGGACCCTGGGATCAGTTCAGGGGAGACTGCTGGAGGGAATGAATTGAGTGTTTATGGCGACCTCTGCCACCAACAGTTGGTGTCAACAAGGTTGGAAGAAATGCATTTGATTGTTTTTAAGAGGAGGTAAGACAAAAGAAATCAATTATGTGTAGCGCAAAAAAGCAAGGAATTTGGAATTAGATCATGTTTAGTAGTTAAGGACTGCCAATGTCCTAGCTTTGTGACTTTAAGCGTTTCCTTTTTGACCTATCTCAAGTTAAAGTAAGATTAGTATGGAAATAATGCTTTCCTAATAAGATAGTTGTGAGCACTAAATGATACAGAAAGTGGTTTGTGCATATTAACACTTAAAAACAGTTAGAAGTAGTTGTTGTTGCTAATGTTGTTACCGTTCTTGCATTAACAACTCTATGATTTTCTCTGTTCTTCACTCAACACATTCAGATCTTGAACTCTATGCCCAGCACAAAGAGGCATGAGACTAAATAATCTTCTGTGCCAAAGTCCAATTTTTTAAGTTTATTTATTTATTTTTGACACAGAGAGAGAGAGAGAGAGAGAGAGAGAGAGAGAGAGAGAGAATGGCTCCCAACACTGATAGGCAGATTGTGAAGAGAATGAGGGAGAGAGAGTGTGCCTTATTAGCTCATCTCATTTCTTTGAGTCAGGCTCACAGGTCATTAGTTGCCCTTGGATTAGGCGAACACTTCTGGTCCAATCAGCCACATTCAGGAAGAAGGATTTTATTTAACTTTTTTTTTTTTAGTGTTTATTTTTGAGAGAGAGAGAGGAGAGAAAGAGAGAGAGCGCATGAGCAGGAAAGGAGCAGAGAGAGAGAGAGAGGGAGACACAGAATCTGAATCAGGATCCAGGCTCCGAGCCTTCAACACAGAGCCCGATGCGGGGCTTGAACCCACGAACTGTGAGATCCTGACCTCAGCCGGAGTCAGACGCTTAACCGACTGAGCCAGCCAGGCGCCTCAGGAAGAGGGATTTTATGAAGTCCAATACTGCTGTTTAGCCACCAGAGTCTTTGTTAGGGGCAGCTTCCCTTGCAGAAAAATGTGAGTGGGCAGGAGTTGTGACAGATATATTAGGCACTTTGCCAAGGCCTCATAATTAGATACAAATGCAATTTGAATTCTGACCCCTGAGGTTTAAGCACAGGACTTTTCATTACATCCTAGTTTCCTCTGAAGGTAAAAAAATAATGAGTTATGGGGCACTGGGGTGGCTCAGTTGGTTATGCATCCAAGTCTTGATTTCTGCTCAGATCATGATCTCACAGTTCATGGGATCGAGCCCTGTGTGGGGCTCAGGGCTGAAGGTGTGGAGCCTGCTGGGATTCTCTCTCTCTCCCTCTCTCACTCCGCTCCTTTCTCACTCCCTCTCTCAAAATAAATAAACTTAAAAAAAAATGAGTTACCCTTTGGTCAATGTAAGTCATGTCCCTCCCCTTCCACCCACACCCACGTGTACCTGCTCATATACACTCATACACATTTTCTCTCTCTCTTTCACACACACACACACACACACACACTCAAGGCCACATGTTAAAAGTGTTCATGCTAAAGTCCCACAGTCTCTGGCATGATAGAACCATGTAGATTTGTAACTTAAAGATTCTATAGCTTTCCTCTTAGGGCTAAAGGGTCAAGCAGTAGGTATAATAAACTCTTCTGCCCTAGGGTGCCTGGGTGGCTCAGCTGGTTAAGCGTCCGACTTCCAATCAGGTCCAGATCTCATGGTTTGTGGGTTTGCATCCCCATCGGGCTCTGTGCTGACCGCTCAGAGCCTGGAGCCTGCTTTGGATTCTGTGTCTCCCTCTCTTTCTGCCCCTCCCCTGCTCGTGCTTTGTCTTTCTCTCTCAGAAATAAATAAATCTTAAACTCATCTGCCCTGATAACTAATGGAGGAGTGGAGCGCCCATTAATATTTGTCATAGGAGCAATTTCTCTATAGAAAATCCCTTAGAATTGTATTGTTACTCAGTGCATTACTGGTTCTCCTTATACACATTTCAAATCACATAGAAAGAGATGAAAAATTTCACTGTGACCCTTATGGAGACCTGTGACAGCAGGCAGCATTTGGGTGTGTCACCAACTCTGGACCATCTAAATTAGAAGAATGGTCATCCACTTTTTCTACATGTAGTTCTAATATGCACCCCCAATTTCTTAAGATCATTAACTTTTTCTTCCTTAAAAATGAAAAGATAGAAAAGTGAAATGCTTTTCCTTCTTTCCCGAAAGCCGTAATGATGAATATTTTCTTTTTGACCCAAAATAAACTTGCAGGTGTGAAAAAAAGATAGCAATGGTCCAAAGCAATGGAAGATAGGATTTTGAGTTAGTAAATGAGCAGTTACTGCCTGCCATTCCTCAAAAGAAAGACATCTTTTAGGGGTTATGTGAAATCCAATGGCTTTTGGAAAATCCTTGGCAAATGTCTAAAAATATGTTTCAAATGTTTTCAACTCAAACAAATTAAAAACATATTTTTTTCCTGGCACTTTCCTCCTTCATTTTAAAGGATATGTGTATTTTTTCAGGGAAATTTTAGGCATGTGGCTCTAATTTTCACTTAACTCATCATGATATTGTTTCATAAGAACTATTAAACGACTAAAAATCCTTACGAGTCTTTTTTTTTTTTTTTAATAATAAGCCTTTAAAAACCCTTATTCCTTAGAAATAGGAAGTTAGAGAAATCAGAGCTGGAAAAGGACAAGTTTTGCAGGTTTTTCCCTGACAGGACAGGATCGACCCTGCTTCATTTTCTTTAAGTGAGACATACCTCCCTGAAGTCAAGTACTTTTCTGGAAAGACTGTCCCAGCTGGAAGGGGACTTTGTTCATTATGTGTTGTGGATTGGCCCTCTTTTCACACCTGCAGCTATTAGTACACTCACTGGCCTCTTGGATGATCTCCCATCAAGTCCTTGCCACAGGCACCCCATTACTAAAGGCCTACTCTCCCCCTCTTCTCACAGTTTCCATGTTGCTTGCTCTTGACTCCTATCCAAAGAGTCTGTTATGTATATGAGAGGTGGGAGGTGCCGTCAGTACCCATCTCCCATGACACTGATTTCTGTAAGAGATTCAAACCCCTTGGCACTCACATTCTATGACGTTTACTTCGTTCTACTATTCTGTTTTCCTTATCGTTGCCTCTGAGATTTAGATATTTGATACGAATTCTGTTTCTAATAATATCTGGAATAAAACAACACTAGTCTGTACTAGTATTGACGTAGTTGTATTATGGCTACATCTCCTCAAACCATGATCATGCTTTTTTTTAAATGTTATTTTCAGCAGTCCAGGGTACTTCCTACACTCTTCACTGCATTGTCTCCAAACAGCTCCACCCAGAGTGCTCCCTTGTATACACAAAATGCAAAAAACTTGCAAAACACTTAATGTCTCCATCGCTTTTTTGGAATTGAACTTAATCCTGCCCTAGAAAATGCATCTCACATCATTTTGGTGTTGCTTAATGTGTTTAACCTTGTTACTATTTACCTCTGTGGGTATATCTCCCAAGGGAGTATTTTTATACCTTTTTTATCACCCAAAGTACCCAGTTTGGTAATAGGCACAAAGCTAAGAACTCGATAACTGTTAATCAAATGAACGGGTAAACATTATTTTCCGCAGTGATTTTGAAAGCTGCAATAATACGGATATTTGAATCAGAAAGACTTGGATTCAGATTCCCTCTGAACTGTTTATCTCATCTATGCTATTTAATTTCCAAAAGCCTCAGTTTCTCCATCTATAAATGGAGATATTATACATGGCAACAGTAATATTAGTAACAAATATGACATACTTAAAGTGTCCTAGTCTAAAAACTCAACATATATTAATTCATTTAATCCTCATGAAAATCTTATAAGTTAGATACTACTCCTAGCCTCATTTTTCAGATAAATAAATTCAGTCAAAGACGCAAGTGACTTGAGCAAAGCTCCTTCACAGACTTAATGAAAGATTTAATAAGGCAACATATGTAAAGTCCACACACACTTTACTCCTCAATATATGTTGGTTCCTGTCCTCATTTTGTGCATCCAGTTCATTTGTAAAGCTCAGAGGGCTGTTGTAGAGATCAAATAAAAACAATTGAGGCAGAATTTTGAAAATAAAATAACTTTGTATTTAAATTAATTAAAATTATTAATACTATAACTCATCAATCAGACATCAGACCTATCACCGAGGAACTCTAGTTTCACAATAGCAGAATGAAAACTGCAAAATACATTTCTATTTATTAATTAATTTATTTTAATGTTTATTCATTTTTTGAGAGCGAGCAGGGGGGAGGGGGAGAGAGAGGGAGACACAGAATCCGAAGCAGGCTCCAGGCTCTGAGCTGTCAGCACAGAGCCCGACGCGGGGCCCGAACCCACAAACTGTAAGATCATGACCTGAGCCGAAGTCTGACGCTTAACCAACCAAACCGCCCAGGCACTGCCTGCAAAATGCATTTTTAAAATAAGATTCAAATTTATGACATCATAGTTTCTACTCATAATGTTTAGAGCCATTTTTTTAAATAAAAAATCACTTACCTAGTGCCCTCTGAATGGACTTGGTATTGTGGGATTTAGAATGGATTAATCTTTCTTGCCCTGGTGGCAATGAAAATTTAAAGAGAAAAGTCAAAGAAAAGTTCATAGGTTAACCATGAAATCAACATACGCAATCATTCTTTTCAAAGTGTTTGTACTTGAGTTTTGAAAGAGACAGATCCAAGATATGAGGAGATAAAGGCCTTTACCCTGCACAATGCGAATCTTAGCACTGTTTTAGCATAGTTTTGTCTTATGAGCAAATTCATAATTACTTTGTGTTTCAAATCTTTTTAAGTCAAGTCATCTGTATGTCGTAAAGTAACTTTGAACTAAATTCACATTTTATCTCTGTCTTTCCATGTGTATTTCATTTCCTTTAACCACTGGTTTTGAAATCCCTTTGCCTAAAGCTTTCGCGTTTGTTTGGGGAGAACTTCCCACACACACCCTCTAACTTGTCTTCTAGGCAGGGCTATGACTCCAGTGTCTTGAACAGTGACTGGTGATTAAGACAAGTTAAAAGATTCATTTCAGAAATATTCAATTCATTGCAACAATGCCTCCATTGTCCTTTTTGTGGGACAGGCTTCACAAGCCTGTGCGTCTTACTCTGTATGTCTTTATTACTCCTTTTCTTCCCTCTTTTCCCAGAAGATAAGAGGTAAGTTTAATGGTTCCCGGAGAGGACAGAAAGAAAGGCATTAATGCGGAAAGGGGACAGAAAGAAAGGAGTGCAGAAGTAAGCACAGAGGACCTGGCTTCCAGTTTCCAGAATGCTATAAACTTTTGGTCAGTTACCAACATATCTGGGGAGATATCAATAAACAAACAACAACAGCCAGAAAAATTGCCCCTCCAAAACCAAACCAAAACAAAACAATACCAAAGCTTGACCAACACAGATATCAGGCAAATTGGGAGGTTTTCAGAAACTTTTAAACCTTCAAAAATTTCACACTGTTCAACGGCCCCTGCGGATCAACAGGTTACTTCTCATTTTTTATTTTCATTTAAAACAATCTTTTTTTTTAAGGGCAGAAATCATGGCTTATATTTATTTCTTTGTAATGTTGGGGTCTGGTACATAGTAGGCTTTCAATAAATGCTCATTTGGTAAATGAACAAGTAAACCTTTCTTCCACAAGAAACGGTATTGACAATTATCATAGAAAGACCTGAAACCAATATCTAGAAAGTAAACTTCCCCTCCCCAAGGCTCTACTTCTATAAGTAGAATCCTTATACTTTTTCCAAGATACTGAAGAACATGTGTAAATAATCAAATATTGGCATTTGTTTATATCAAGAGCAAAAATACATGTTTGATACCTTAAATAAAATTGAGAATAAAGAAACTTCTCAAAAATCGAGAAAGAGAAATGAAATAAGTGGAAAGAGCCCAAGAGAAAAAGCTCTTGTTTATGGAGAAATATTAACCTTACTCTATACATCTTTCATGTGAATTATTTGGCAAATATGTATATACCACCTCATGATACTTTTTATTTCAGCGTCTTCCATCCTCATCTAACTTGTCATATATTTATTATTTGCTCTCCAATTTTATTGTAAGCTCCTTAAAGCAGAGACTACTGTATGTTTTATCACATACACAGCATTTTTATACAGTGTGTGTGTGTGTGTGTCTGTGTATGTTTCTGGGCATATGTGTACAGAAATGCTCATATTTTTTAATGTTTTTTTTTAAATTTTTTGAGAGAGAGAGAGAGAGAGAGAGAGAGAGAGAGAGAGAGAGAGAGAGACTGTGAGCAGGGGAAGGGCAGAGAGAGACAGAAATGCAGAATCTGAAGCAGGCTCCATGCTCCAAGCTGTCAGCACAGAGCCGGACACGGGACCAAACTCATGAACTGCGAGATCATGACCTGAGCCAAAGTCAGCCACTTAACTGACTGAGCCACCCAGACACCCCTGAAATGCTCATATTTTTTTACATCACATTTTAGGAAAGGTGAACACCAAGAGGAAAAGTCAAGAACTAATGATGCAGGTGGCATAATCTTCAGGTGGCATAATCACATATACAAATCAATGGCATTTACTTGCATGTTCATACATATTTATGGTGCTTTATATCTTAACTGCTCATATATAATCGGCCTTACATGGAAACTTGTCCATTTGTGGATGGGCACATCTATCTACACATGATTGGTTGTGTCCAACTTTAGAGAGACATTTAGTGGTATTCAAAATCAACTATAGTGGTAGCATACTTTGAAAGACAGTTTCAATGCCTTTTGAAGGCACTTATGACCTGAGTCTTTTCTACTGGCAACAGTATGTAGATGATTTTTTTGGATCCGGACGGTACCATTTGATTCTAAGAGCTGAAGCCACTGACCTCAAAGTTTGCTGAGCGCCTGATGTTTACTCTTAACTTTATCATTATTGCGTTCATATCAGCTAAGATAAAACCATTTAGCTTTGAATGTTTTTTAGTTATGTAAATTGTCCCCTTTTCTTGTGCATTTAATGTTGGAAGGATGGGGAAGCATGGTCCATTGTAGAAAAAAAAATCTTACTAACAGAAGACTAAGCACATACCAAGAATCCAGAATTAAAAACATGTTGCTTTTCTCCCGAGCTACCTGTGAGTTCCCCGTGGGATTGGCATGGGGAGTATCTGCTGTGTGGGGTACCCCCACAATTTGCCCTTTCCTTTTACCCAGATCTGAAGGGTTCCATTTCTTTTTTTGCTGAGCCTCAAGTCAGAGCATCACTTCTTTGGTTTCCCTCAAGCAGAGAAGTAGGTCCTTCTGCCTCTGAGAGTAGAGGGGAAAGGACAGCAGACTTTCAAGATCCAGTCTCCAACTGAAGCCTCTAAAAGACCTTTTTCTTGCTGAAATGACCTCTGAAAACAGCTGTAGGAAGGCGTTTTGCTTTAAAGCATTTCTACTTCTTTTTATGTTCTACAAAAGACTCCCTTCTATTAGCCTCGCTTGTTTCACCCCAGAAAGAAGGTGGTGGTAAAGGGAACCAAAATTTTCCTATAGAACATTAGATATGCCATCACTTTCTCTGCCTCTTCTGCCTATACCTACCACCTTTACTTTCCTTCATTTCTATTCAGTTGTTGTATCTCAACGTAACTTTTCCTGTGATCATTCAATACAGGAAATCATTGGTTGGACTTTGCAATTTACTCCCCATGTTACATCAACTCATGTTCTTGAATGGAAAAGCAAAAATTAGTGATTGCTTCAACAAATGTTTATAGAAAGGCAAAGAGCCTTAATAGACAAAATAGACAAAATGAGGATAATTGTAATAATGATGACCGTGAGGGCGGATACTTCAAGCACTGTGGTAAGTGCTTTACATATGGCAACCCAGTTAATCCTTATGGCAACCTTGAGATGTGGGCACTGTTATCTTCATTTTATAGATGAGCAAATTGAGGCAGAAAGAGATGGAATAACTTTGCCGATGTCACATGGCTATAAGTGGTGGAGTGGAAATTCAAACAGTCTGGCTTTAGAGTCTACATTTATAACCATCACACTATTAATAAGAATATTGTGGGCAATGCATCTATCATGCTTATTAATACATGATCAATCGGTTTAAGAAAGGCACGCTTTAATAGGGCAAGGAATTATGGCATGCTGGAAGGAGGACTGGTTTACTGATTTCATAGGTAAAAGCTCTAATCTCATCCCTGTTGCTTATCAGTGTAAGGTCTATGCTTGGGAATGCCCTTGGACCTCCCTTGGTTTCTAGAATAACTCAGTGAGTCAAAAGACCAGTCCATCTTGCAAAATCTTAAAGTTTATTGACTTGATAGGGGCCACTGGCCTCAAGAAATTAGGCAACATGGACATTGAAAAGTGTACTTTCCGTTTCTGCTGTATTCTATCATAACCCATTTCAAATACTTCTTAGCTCAATGCACTGAAAGCCATTTGCCATCCAAAATTTTAATTATTAATGTAAAAGTGTTTAAGATATGTCCATTAAGGCTGATAAAGTTGTGTCTGATTAACGGGCTTTTCATAAATGCACTGACACAAACTTTTTTAAAAAAATTAATTCAGCCTGCAAATGAACATCATCCATTTTGCTATCATATTTTATCAGTCTGTAAAGTGCATTCTCACTTCGGTTTTCAGCTCTGAATGCAGAACACTGTGAAAAATGACAGAATTTTAATGAGAAAGTGAACAACATGCCATCAACACCCTTTTGCCAGTAAAAATGGCACAACATCAAAGCTTTAAATCATGTTCCCTCCACACCTTTGGACATCTGTGATTCTGTCTGAGTCCTCAAAATCTGCTACATCCATCACCAGGTGCAGCCTTTAAACACGGAGGCGCTGTCTACTTCACTGGTTGGCATGGCAACAGTTGTCAAATCATCCCTTGGTAATGCTCTTTAATTGATTGTATAAATTATTCTGAGATATGTGATTGCAAAATGATGTACTGAAGCTCTTAAGTGCGTAGATCAGCCTACATGCATTTAAAGATGCGTTGCATCCCCTGCCTTTACCCAGGAAACTGACCCCCTCAGACTGCTGGAACACTCAAGATGAAGCATAAATATTGAACATTAAGGAAAAGTTTAAAGCAATGGCACAGTTAATTGCTACTCCAAGTGCATGTTAACTTACTAAAAACCAACAGGCTGCATGCTGCCTGCAGATGCAAAGATATTTCTTCAAATCACATAGAGGAATCAGTCTATCCAAAGATAGCATTATTACCAGTTTATGATTGCACTGATAGAGAACTTATAGGCTATTTGGAGACGCTCTTCATTAGTATGCCGTGGGCCTTTTCTTCTCGTGATTCTTTATATACAATTAGTGCAGTGTGTGTTGCCAATGTATTGGCTCTCCTGGTGCCTCCATCCCTCAGCTGAATGGCATCCTGTGATTTCTGGCATCTCTATGCAATTGTGAGCAACATGGAAGTGATTAACTTGGAAACTATGCCTAAAACATCCTGTTATTTTCATTTCGAGCCTTTTTTTCTTTCCTTTCCTAGGAGTTAAGCCCAATGCTATCTGCATGAAAGTATAAACTTGTGGTGCTCAAAGTGTGGTTCCCAGCCCAGCAGCATCAGCATCACCTAGGAACTCATTAGAAATGCAGATTCAGAAACCCTTCGAGAGGGACCCAAAAATCTATGTTTTATTTATTTACTTTAATTTTTTTTTTATGCTGTAACAAGCTCTCCAGGATTCCAATACAGTTCCCATGTGAGAACCACTGGAATAGGCTAGAGCTAGTTGCCCAGTAGAATCACCTAGAGAACTTCTAAAACTACCAAAACATGGTATGCATTTCCTAGTGATTCAGATTTAAGTGCTTTGAGATGAAGCTTATGCACCTGGTACTTAAAAAAAATTCCCAGGTGATTGTAATGAGATGAGAAGATTGAGGAAATTTGGTATGGGACAATGACATTGAATGTGAGATCTTTAAATACTTAGGAGACAGCTACTACCAGACATCGTTATATCATTTTTTGTTTCCCCTTCTTGTTCTTATTTCACATTTGTGCATTTAGTTGTACTTTACACATTTATTTACCAAGTGTGTATTACATGCCATGTGCTATACTTGGAGGTAGAATGATAAACAGGTATAGTCTTTTAAGCTGGGGGAGGGGGTGGACAATAAATAAAGGAAAACAAATGCTTATCTAATTATAAATTATGATAAATGCTGTAAGGGACACAGGTTGAACACTGACCACGAATTCAGTGGACCTGCTGTTATAAGATGGCTACAGGAAGTCTAAAGGGGTGATACATAAGCTAAAAATTAAAGAACAGTTGTAGAAACTCTACGATCAGCTGAGGTCTGGTGGTGGGGGGCAGGTGTATGTTTGGGAATGGGTAAGGAAGTGTGGAGGTAAGAGCAGGGATACAAATTGTACTGAAGGAAAGCATTTGATGTGTTCAGGGGACTGAAAGAAGGCCCTCATGGCTGACGTTAAAGTGTCGGAAGACAAAGACCCAGATGAGTCTGGAAGAAAGTATTAGGTCAAGGGTTGATATGAGACGCAATAAAGAGCCACGTAGGAGCCACTGTGTGGTCTGAAAAACAGCAGAAATGGGAATAGATGTCCTCGCGTGATTCTAAGTCAGTCATGTCAAAGAATCTTTTTAACTACTCACTTTTCAGCAAAGTTTCTAGTTGCTCAGGTAGATTGTGGCCACCTCACCTCAGTGTTTGGACTCCTATGTCTCAGGAATTGTTGGCCTTGTTCTCTGGAGCAGTGTTGGAAATGCTACCTAAGATGATGAAATTTAGTGCAGACTTTAAGGTCTAGAGTGATAACAAAAATCATAGGATCCAGGTAGATTTTCTTGAAGTGGCTTGGGGTCTTAGCTTCATCTTCAATTATTAGCAGCGGTGGAAATGAGCTATTTTTGTTGTTGTTGCTGTTACTGTCTATGTAGTGGAAAGAACTACTTATGTAAGTTACGTAAGTAAGGGAGGAACTAAGATTTTTCTTTAAAAACATGTGGGAGTTTGTTTTGCCAGATTTCATTGTGCCTCTTGTGTTCTTCAAATTCATGTGCTAAATGTTTAATATCTTTTACAAAGTCCTTCTGCAAACTGGTATATATATTTCAGTTTATTATTGCCACAAGTTATTTCTGTCTTTGAATTTGAGTGTCTTATAAACATCAAAACTTCCTTTGGAACTAGTCCCAGTAGAGATGAGAGTCTTCTAGCCAAGTTACCTATCAAAAGGCACATCAAACAACCCAGTAATTCGGTGTCCATCTGCCATACAAGAGGTCCCAAGTTCCAAATAATTAAATTAGATCATATCAAGCCTAAGGTTTAAATTAACTTTGTAAAGAAGGAAAGCATGACAGAAACAATGCAATTTTAAAGGAGAACCTTGCAAACACTAGCTGTAAAAATTGTTTAAAAAAGTAATACTTAGATGATTAGTAGGAATAGGGCTTCTTAAAAAACATTTTTACCATAAAGCTTAGGATACATCTAGGTAGACATGGTAAGGATAGTGAGCACATTGAAATGGAGACTGGAAGCTTTACTGGTTTCTGCAGGTGAAGTCATTGATGAGAATGATCTGTGCTCTATCAAACACCTTCCTTGTCTCCGAGTGCTTGTGTGAGATCCAGAATGAGAACAAGTCAATTGACACACTAGCAGAGTTTAGGAGGATTGCTCATCCCATTCTTTAGAGGTCATCAAAGGACAAGGACAGGTGAGTCACTGAACTATGAGAAAAAACATTGAGCCAACTGAGAGAAACAGGAAATGGCAAGTGACTGGAAAAAAAGGAGTCTCTCTTAGATCTTGTCCCACTTTAGATATTTGGCTTAAAAGTAATATTACGGTGGTGACTTGAACTGTTCTCAACTTGTTATAAAAAACTCTAGACCAACCTAGTATCTCACATAACTTTCCCTGGGGCAATATCACTCCTCTCTGAAAAACAACTTCAAAAACATTTAAATATATATGCAGGAAAAAAAACCCAGCATTTTTCCCTAAAATTACATTTATTGACAAGCAGATCATGAAAAAAAAAATAAAGAACTTCACTTCGTGTAGACATCTGGAATGGAATGCGGGAATTATCTTTTATATTCCACAAAATAATATACCAAATTATCTTCATTCAGTCTCCATTTTCAGACTGTACTCAACAGGCACATTGTACAGGAAACATGAGCGATTAGAGAGAAATTGTGGAGAAAGAAAGCCTAGGGTGCATGTATGTGCAGACACAGAGGGTGCTATGTGGTCAGCAGTGGCACCGTGCATACTGGGGACATCTTTACATCGATGTTTCCACTGGGATAATTAAGAGTGGCATTGGGAGCTCAGAGGGAGAGATGAACTTCCAAGAGAAGGAACATCTCAGAAAGAGGAATGAGGACATGGTTCACTTAATGAATATTTTCTGAATGTTTACTGTGTGTCAAACACTGGGGCTGCGAGAAACTTACGGTATATTGGGGGATACAGATAGTAAAGAGGAAATCACAAAGGAGTGTGACAGCAATGATAAAATACTCTACCACTTAAATGCTTTTCTGTCTTATTTAACTTCATAAAAATCTAGAGTGTTTGGGCAGTATATTATTTCTATCACTGTTATCTTTTACAATGATTCCTGTTGCCTCATTTTACGGATGAGAAAACTGAGGCCCAAACAGCCTAAACATGTCCCTAAGCTTACCCAGCTGATAAATGGGAAAGTGGAGATGTAAACCCGACTTTGTGTGGCTTCGGGAGCCATGATGTGAGTTCTCCTTGACGCTGTCTGGCCAAGAGGAGGGCAGGTAAGGAATACAGAGAGGGGGCCCAGATCTGGCCTTGTGGAGGAAAGGGGGGCTAGGGAATACTTCCTTGTGAAAACAACTTGCTAGTGACTCCCAATTCTTTTCTCTCCCCCTACGATTCATCTATCATTTTCCCCACCAATAGAAGTCTTTGGGAATGTCGCTGCCGGGCTGCCCTAGACAGGCCACATACCCTGATGGTGAGGAGCACTAAGGAGCACCGACCGGGAGCTGGGCTGCCTGGGATGAAGCCTTCCCTCACTGCCTAGGAGCTATTGACCTTAGGCAAGATTCTGTAAAATGGAGATAAAGGTTTCTACCTCATGGGCATATTATGGGAATTGAATTAAATGAGCTTATCTCTGTAACACATTTACACCCAGCACGTACCACACAAGTATTTAAATAAATGAATTGGCAAAGGCTGCAATTCCAAAAATGTCCACAGAGATTCTTCCCTGGGAGAGCTGATCACACAGACTCCTTGCTTAAGAATGCCTCCTAGGTCCTCAACTGTTCTCATCTCCAGTGGAATATCAAGGTTCTTGGTGGCTGCGAGGGAAGAGAGCCTCCGGTGGGATTGGGCGGAAGCCTTATTCTGGGCTTTGTGAAGAGCCTGAGGTTTGGATTCAGACCTCCCTGGGATCAGATCCTGGCCCTGCCTCTTGGATCTTGGACGAATCATTTAATAACTTTATTCTCCACTCCCTTATTGGTGAAATGAGAAAAATAACAACTATAATTACATGAAATATATGCATTTTTTAATGACAAAAGCTTGACATAGAGGAGGGACTAAAATGTTGTCTATTATAAATATTACCACTTATCAGGGGACAATTTAGAAAAAAGCAATCTGTATCTCAGTTTTGCTCTCCTGGTATATATATCCAAGCCTTACAGAAGTTGCAGTTTTTATATACATAGTATTAAAGTAGCTAAGAGAGCGATTTTGATTCAGGGAAAGACAAAGAAATGAATGGGTCAGGAATGAAAGCCCATCACATTGCTATTTCTTTGATTGTTTACCATACGCAGCAGTCGACTTAAATTTAGAGGTTACGTGTACTGCCGACAGATAAACTTGAATGAGTCTGGAGGTTAACTTTCTCCTTCCTTTGCTGGCTTAGCAGAGAGCTGACTCAGCTGGACTGAGCCAGCCTGGGAAGACATAGCAAGGCTGTGTCAGCATTACAGACGGGTGGGCAAGGATCTTCCCGGGGCCCGCGTGTGTGGACTTCGGCCTTATATAGATGTAACTACTAGCACTCTTTCCGAGCCTGGAGATCCCTTGAAATACTGTTTGTTCTCAGAGAAACTAGGTGTTCTCTAGCCTCTCTTAGGCTAAGCTATACAATGATGTGGGGGCAGGGCACATTCTCTCTTGGAATCTTGTGTGAGGACTACCTATGCCTGGCTGTACAATAAAGACAGCCCAGTGCATATGCTCTCTTGCTTCGCTTCTAAGTGTTTTTCCCGATAATATTTGCACCACGTCTCAGTGCTGCTGTGTATCCACGATCCTCTTGCATACAGTTCCCAAAATACATGTCTTTAAATTATACTCTCAGCTGCAAAATGTTCATACAATAAGTGGCATGAGGGCCTGAGACCCACTTTTGGTGAACAGTCACATTCAAAGAAATTGTGGACAGAATACCCCACACTTCATTATTTCAGTTCTCTCTCCCCGCCTCTTCCCCTTCTCTCTCTCTTTTCACGATGCTGAATAATGGCAGTTGATTCATGATTCACATAAGTTAAATACACAGATGGTCCAGTTTATTTTATGAGGGGCTTTATGATTTCAGGAAAAGGACCTATCCCACACCTGGGAAGAAGTAGACAAGAGGTGAACGGTATCTTGGGTCTGGAGGCCGGGAGGATGGCAGTGGTGGTGGTGGGCACTGATGGAGGACAGTGGAGACAGCTCTGGACATCGTGGTGACAGGTGTCCAAGCCAAACACACCTTTCAGAGAGGCCCCGCCTTGGGCAGGCATGGGGCATGGGCTCGTGCTCGTATTCCGATTGACTGAGCGCAACCTAGAGGTAGCATGGCTTTGGCACAAATGTGGGGGTGCCTCCGGGGGGCGGGCAGCAGCTGGGTTTGCCAGGCAACCACACTCCATACAGCAGATCGCAGTTGCGTTTTTCTATGACTGCTGCAGCTATAAGACCATATAGGATCTAGTCTCTGATTACTTCTGGGCCCTATCGCCAGCCACTCTTCTGCTGGCTTATCTGCTCCTGTCATGCTGGCCTTCTTGCTGCTCCCTGAACATTGAATATTCTCCTGCCTCTGCATTGACTAGTTCATCTTTCTGGAAAATTCTCATCATATATCTGTGTAGGGTTTGCTCCCTCAATTCAATTTCCCACTCAAGAGTTCCCTTATCAGAGTTGCCATCCCTGACCATCTGTCCAAAAAAGCTCATGTCCCCTTACTCCATCTTATTCTCATTTCTTTTTCTGCATCATGTTTGTTTGTTTTCTGGCTTAAGTCCATTAGAATGTAAGCTGTATGAGAACAGACCTTACTTCTGCCCACTAATAAATGACATGCACCTAGATGAGTATCTATCACATAAGTTCTTAGTAAATACTTGCTGAATGAATGGGTATTCACTTATGTTTCAGTCAACCCACATGATCTTTCTTATTGTAAACTGTACCCTTAGTATATACCAAGAGGGAGATCTATTACTTTAAGACATATGGCAGTAAGAAGTACTTTAATAACCTGCTAGAGAATCCCTACCAGGGAGATGATAAAGGTCATCACTGATATTTATAAACTTTTTTTCAAATGTTTGTTTATTTTTGAGAGTGTGAGAGGTAGAGAGCAAGCAGGGGAGGGGCAGAGAGAGAGGGAAACAGAATCCCAAGCAGGCTCTGTGCCGTTGGCACAGAGCCCAATACAGGGCTCAAACTCAAACCCGTGAAATCATGACCTGAGCTGAAACCAAAAGTTGGATGCTTAAGCGACAGAGCCACCCAGGTGCCCTGTCACTGATATTTAATTTCATAACACAAATCAGTGAGGAAAACTACTTCCTTATTTTTTAGTCGACTTCATTTATTTACAGTCTCAGACCCCGGTGAGCTTTTTTAACAATACATCACACTCCAGTCTCTAAATCAACATGAAGTCTTTTGTTTAGGCTTTAACACCATTGTGTTATGTTTTACTCATCATTGTGTAGTGATTCTGTGGATGCTCTAACCCCTCCTGCCGGCATCCCTTCCCCCTAGGCCTTCATCTTCTTTCTTTCTTTCTTTCTTTCTTTCTTTCTTTCTTTCTTTCTTTCTATGGAAAAATTCATATTACATCTGGCCTACATTTTTGTGCTGTGTTGACCCCATTGGATTACTAGTCTCCATGGGATTTGAGGACTCCACTAATCAGTATCCTGTACTATTTTAATGACCACATGGAATGCAGTCCATTCTTCCAGATTATTATAGTTGATGTTAAATGGAACTCAGTCTAAGCCTGATTCTTTTGACTCACCACTGGATGCCTCTTTCATACACTCAGTCTGTTGCTGTTTATCATTATTCCTTGTTTATATTCTTCTCACCCGTTTCCATTTGTGCGAATGTGTTTGTGTGCAGGCCAATTTTACTTCAATTTTAAAGCAGGATTTCATGAGTTCCAATTAAGTATTTTTCTAATGCTCAAATATACAGTGTCTACTACAGGATTCCCTTTGTGCTCTAATTTTGTAATGAAACTGAAAGGAAATCAATCAAGTTCCTCTGGCATGGGTTGGTTGTTATAAACTCATGCTGTTTATTGCTTATTCTGAGCTCCTCTGGATTTTACAGAAACATTTTTCAGTATGTTTCCACTATTTTGGTAGATTATTACTAAACCTAAATCACACTGTTTGTTTGTTTATCTTCAGGAAATCAATACTAGGTTTACATTTTTAGATTTCTTTGTTCTATCTCAGTTCTTCCTGATTTTAAAATGGCATTGAACACAACACGATTAAGCAGTTCTTCTGACAAATGTATGTATATCCACACTATTACTTACTTATAATATATGAAGTTTTCCAAATAATTTTACTCACAAAGATACAGTATTACATAAATACTCCTTTAGAGTAATGTTCTGTTTTATGAAGTATAGGAAAGGAGATAGTTATAAACCATCATTTTAGATGTGATAGCTTATTAGTTTCATCATGAAGAGACATAGAGATGGTCAATGTATTAGTTTCCTAGGCGGCTATAATAAAGTATCACAAATTTGGTGGCTTGAAACAACAGAAATTAATTTATTCTTTCACAGTTCTGGAAGCTTGAAGTCCAAAATCATGGTGTTACAGAGCCATGCTCCCTCTCAAGACGCTAAGACGCTTTCTTGCCTTTTCCCAATTTCTGGTAGTTGCCATTACTTCTGGGCTTATAGCTACCTCCATGCACTCCACTCTCGCCTCTACCATCACAGGCCTTCCTCTCTATGTCTCCTTTGTAACTTTCTATTTAAATATCCCTCTCCTGGGGCACCTGGGTGGCTCAGTCAGTTAAAAGGTTAAGCATCTGACTTCAGCTCAGGTCATGATCTCAGGGTTCTTGAGTTCCACCCCACGTGGCTCCCTGCTGTCAGCACAGAAGCCCTCTGTGGATCTTCTGTTGGCCCCTCTCTCTGCCCCTCCCCCACTCATGTGCACATGTGTGCTCTCTTGCTCTCAAAAGTAAACATTAAAAAAAAATTTCTCTCCTTTCTCTTATAAAGAAATCAGTCATTGGAGTTAGGGTCCTCCCTAATTCAGTATGACCTCATCTAAACTTGATTACCTCTGCAGAGACCCTACTAACCCCAAAAAAGTTATATTCACAGGTACTAGAGGTTGGGACTTCTCTTTCTGGAGGACACAATTCTACTCAGTACAGCCAAGTTCCCCAAGCTCTGAATCATTGGCCAGTCACTGCCCTGAAAATATACCAGAGAATTTTCTGAGTCCATTTGGGCTACTACAATGATAAAATCCCACAGACTGGGTAGCTGAAACAACAATCTTTTATTTCTCACAGTTCTGGAGGCCAGGAAGTCCAAGATCAAGGGACTGCAAGATTTAGTGTCTGGTGAGGCCCCACCACCTTCGCACTGTGTGCTCACTTGGCAGAAGGGGCCAGGAGGTTCTACAGAGCCCCTTCCATAAAGACACTAATCCTATTTATGAAGGCTCCACCCTCATGACCTAATCACCCCAAAGACCCACCTCCTAGTACCATTAGGAGATGTAGATTAGGATTTCTACATATGAATGTGGAGGAGTCCAAACATTCCATCTGTAACAAGGAAAATCTGGCCAGTGGTTCTCAGTCTTTGTTTGCTCTCCTTCTCTGGTGAACTTAAGGGACACTTGAGTGATGCTTTGACCTAGATTAAAGGCAGGTTTAGTATCTTTGCCCATTTTTAACTTTTTCTTTCTCTTTCTTTCCTTCCTCCCTCCCTTCCTTCCTTCCTTCCTTCCTTCCTTCCTTCCTTCTGCTTTGAGTCCTATCCTCGTTCTAAAAGATACTGAGACACAAAATCCAAGAAGGCAACATATCTCCTAAATGGCAATGGCAAAGAGGGAGGGAGAAAGAGGGAGAGGGAGAGAGAGAAAGAGAGAATTTCTCAAAAGGGAACCACATAGTAAAACAGGATCTTTTAACCTCTTTACCTCTTTGCTTCCCCTGCGGAAAATCCTACTTCTACCATGGCTGATTAAGGGCCGGATCCCTTTCAGAGGCATTAGAGGGAAGAATTGAGCTCTTCGTAGAGTTCGAATGCCTCAAATAATTCCCAGAGGCAATAACTTTGTCTTAATTATTTTGTAACTTAAGAGCTTGCTTAAACCAGTGGTGTGCTGGTAGGCTGGCTCTACTAAAAAAAAAAAAAAAAAAAAAAAAAAAAAGCACCCTGATTTGTAGCATTTGTCAATTTACATGGTGTGAATACTTTCATTTACATGGTGTGAATACTTCCACTGTGGTCAATTTCATGCCACCAATGACTTAACAACTGGCTTACAAAACTCCTGAACATTTCACAATCGGATCCTGTGAGTCGGCATGAGTTGGCCCCAGCATATCCCTGACTCAGCTCATCCGGTTTCTGTATGACAGTATGGGAGCTTGCAGCACCACCAAAGGAATAGACGTGGATACGGTCACATTATGGTGTGGGATCTGGGAAATATGTACAAGAAAGCATTGACTATCACAAAAGTTTAACTATTTTTAATTTCAAAATGCAAATTAAGACAATGAAGGCAGCACCTGTGAAATGATCAGTTATTACAAAAGTTGCAATTTCTCCTGTTGGCGAGGATACACGTTATGGGCAAACCACACTGCGGGTGGGCGTTCACATTGCTATGGATTTCATAGAAAACAATTTGATGGCTTTTCCCAAGAACCTTGACAAATTTCTTGTCCTTTTGTGCTGTAGTCTTTTTTATTATGCTTTATTCTAAATGATGTTTTTGGGTTAAAAAAAAGAGATGTCAAACTCTATGAAATAAATTAAATCTTCAACTTCATCCTCTTCCTTTCTCTTCTCTTACCAGCCCCTAGCATGCTGCCCGTTCTGCTATTTCACAATCCTGGACAGGCACCATCCCTACTTCTGGCCTTTGTACCTGCTGTTCTCCCTCCTGTGCTATCTTCCAGCTGAAATTTGCATGGCTTACCTCCATGCAAGATAAGTTCCTTATCTTTTCAGAGCGGACTTCCCAGGCAATGTGATTCAAAGCAATACTGCCTCACCACTCTCTATTTCCTTGCTTGGTGTTATTTTTCCTTGTAGCACTTATTATGTATAATATTATATTATTCATTAATTTATTTATTTTCTGTTTCTCCCTACTGTGAGCTCCATGGGGGCAGGGATCACATTTATCGCATTCACTGTGGAATTGCCATACCTAGAACAGGGCCTATCATCCAAGAAGGCACTTAGTACATATTTGTTGAAATAGCAAATGGGTGAATAAATGAATGTGTGAATGAATCTTAAAAATCTTTTTTGATTTACACATTGCCAGAACGTGTTCTCCCTGAGGCCTGTTTAATAGTCACTCATTGGTATGTACCACAGTTTATTTAGTCTCCTGTTGAAGGACACTTAGGTTATTTTGAGTGTTTCTTCTTTTATTGAACATCCATATATGTACATCTTTATACACCTGCATATCTGTAAGTTAAATACCTAGAACTAGAATTGTTGAATTAAAGGGTATATATTTAAAATATGGTGGGATATTGCCAAATTGCCCCCAATAGGAGCTATACAAGCTAATACTCCTTTAAAGATTAAAAAAATTTTTTTTTTAATTTCCTATTTTGTATTAAAAAAAATAGACCTGTTAAAAAATAGGTCTAGATGGATATTTCAAATTTATTTATTTATTTATTTATTTATTTATTTATTTAACATTTATTTATTATTGAGAAAGAGAGAGAGAGAGCACGAGCAGGGAAGGGGCAGAGAAGGGGGAGACACAGAATCTGAAGCAGGCTCCACACTCTGAGCTGTCAGCACAGAGCCCGGCGCAGGGCTCAAACTCACAACCTGTGAGATCGTGACCTGCGCTGAAGTCGAGCATTAACCGACTGAGCCACCCAGGTACCCCTCAAATTTATGATGAAAAATATAGGTAGTTCCAACCAAAAGCCAGGATTCATGAATAAACACTAGGAGAATTTCCATTCCTATTAAGAACAAGACAAAGATACTCACCAAAGACAAAAGGGTTGGATGCCGCAGGATGTTGGAGAAGCTGAGAGCATGGGTGATGTGGTCAACAGGGCATTCTGTACAGGAATGTACAGGCATACACTGAACAAGGGGACACATCTAAGAGAGTGCCACGCACATGATAGACAGCACAGATTTGTGTATTCGATATGACAACTTTCTGGAGATAGCAGAAGACCATCTTGTTCCAACAAAATCAGGATATTATGACAATTTTCTGACAGATGAAAGGAAACTGTCTTGAGGAAGAGTGTCTTATTCTAATTTCGCAGAGGTAAAAAATGGTCTAGTGTTGGCTCGGAAAGACAGCATCAGAGGATGTCCCAGCTTAGCCCATTTAACCACATCAGGAGCTGAGTGGAGCCAAGCTGCCAGTAGAACATTGATACCATGATAGTGAGCTCCGTATGTGGTCTGGGCTGATGAGCCACAAGCTCAGTTTCTCACTGAGTCTGGTGAGGACCATCCATTGACAGCTGCCCGTCAATTGACAGCTAAAGATCATCTGGAAGAAGTGAGACCTGCCCAGGCTATGGGGATTTGTTGAAATCTATTGCTTTATCTGCCCAGAGCATACACAAGGTTCTTTAAACAGAGAATGGTGTCCTTGACACCAGAGAGATGGCATGGGAAGCAAGCCTCGTAGCATCTGTTATCCAGTGAGATAGGATGGACATATGTGTGTATATGAATGACACTGCATTGTTTGATAAATTCAAGCAGTTGTAAATGCATGCTATCTTTATACACATAGTACTCCGGATGAGTGTGTGGAAGTGTAATCCAAGTATAGAATTCTCTAGAACAAATTCAAGCTTCTCAAAAGAAAAAAGACTTTGCTTAGAAATAGAAGAAACAGAATAAGTATGTAATAACTAGGGAAAAAAAGGAAAATTGAGTCAGATTGGAATGAAGATGGACATAATTATCAGAGAACACAAATGCCCATTTTTTAGATCAAAATGGGCTTTATTGCCCACATCCCCAAGTTCCCCCCAACTTATCTATTTTCTGTACAAACAAATGCCTGATTGATGCCATACCAGGGTGATGAGACTTTTCTCATCACTGTAGGAAAGGAAAGGTGTTTTTGGAACTCTGAACCTCCAAAAACTTAGAGCCAATCCGATAGAAACAAACTTTCTCGATTTTGGTTATTTCCAGAACAGACTGATTCCCTTATTAATATGTACTTTGGAACATGTTTCTCTGCCTTAAAAAATGTTGTTAATGATACAAGTATTGTCTATAAAAACTTTTTAAGACCATATCATAGTTGGATCCTTTATTTGTTATTCTCATTTAATGCTCTCATCTAACATTATGAAACATAACTGTGTTGTTAAATAATATTTAGGAAAATATGCCAAAGGACTGTAAAATGATTTAAAATTTTTTTAAATGTTTATTTATTATTTTTGAGAGAGAGACAGAGTGTGAGCAGGGGAGGGGCAGAGAGAGAGGGAGACACAAAATCCAGAGCAGGCTCCAGGCTCTGAGCTGTCAACACAAAGCCCAATGAGGGGCTCCAACCCATGTATAGTGAGATCATGACCTGAGCTGAAGTCAGATGCTTAACTGACTGAGCCACCTAGGTGCCCTGGATTATAAAATGATTTAAAGGCATAATCTGAACTTTAGACTTAAGAGAATATGGGTCAAGTCCTGAAAAAGATCTTAAATCATTTTCCTCATTCATTCCACAGCGAATTATTAAGCACCTCATATGTGAAGCATTTTGTGAGCAACTGTAAAAGGTAGAAAAGAAACAGGAAATATGGCCCACAGTTGACTTGAAACTTGTACTACAATAGGGAAGATGTGGCATGCTTACAAGGAAATAACAAGAAAATGAGGAATCCAATAAGAAAGCAACAATACATTGCTTTGTATACTCACTGTACTGCAGTGAGTAGTACAGTATATAAGTGGTATAGAAGAAACCAATGTGAATTGAAGGATAAAGAAGAGTTCTTGGAAGAAGTAGAATTGGAGCTGCACTTTAGACTCTGTAGGATTTTTCAATTCATTCAACAGTACGAGCAGTGACTTGTAGGCTAAAATAAGCATGGAGCCCATTTCTGTAACTCGGAGCAGAAGATTCATGTGTTGTGAAGTCTAGATAACTGAGAGGAAGGTCAGAGAGGGAGCCCTGGATGTGCCTGATGAAGGAATGCCTTAAAATCTGGGCATAGACATTGATTTTAACTTTGCAGACCATAAGGAATTTTTGTCGGTTGTTGTATTAGTCAGTGTTCTCCAGAGAAACAAAAGCAGTTTGTATTTATGTATCTCTATCTTTATCTATAATATATATAAATAAAATATAACACTATATATCTATATCTAAGGGGATTCATTATAAGGAATCGGCTCATGTGATTATGGAAGCTCAGGAGTCCCATGATCTGCTATTTGAAAGCTGGAGAATCAGGAAAGCTGGAGGTGTAAGTCCCACTCGTCCAAGGGCAGAAAACTGATGTCTCACCTCCAAGTCAGACAGAGAAAGCCTAGTCTCCCTTCCCCCAGCTCTTTGTTCTATCCAGGCCTTCAGCAGATTGAGTGATGCCTACCCTCACTGAAGAGGACCACCTGCTTGACTCAGTCGACTGATTCAAACACTAATCTCTTATAGAAACATCTTCACACACACACTCAGAAATAATGTTTAACCAGATATCTGGGCATCCTGTGGTCCAGTCAAGTTAACATCAAAACTAACCACCACAGTTGTTGAATATGGGAGTAACAATTCAAAACAAAACATGAAAAACTTCCCTTTTAGGAAAAATTAACTTGTGGTAATGGATTAGGTGGGTAGAGGCAAGACAGATGAGAAGCCATCAGACCTATAAATAGGCTCTGGCAGGAATATAGAAAAGAAGTTAGAAAGGCTGGATGGGAATAATGGCAGAAGAAAGAAAAGTCAAAGGTATATTTTATAGGAGGAATCTTGCAATATTTGGTGACTGACCTGGAGGTGAATAGGTGAGTCAAAAACTTTATGTCTGGATGTACCATTAGCAAAAATAAAACTTTTGAGGGAAGAATCTGGTTTCCAGAAGGATGAGTCGGGTTAATGTATATAGATTTTCAGATATTCACATGCAAATTTAGGTAACTGGAGATACAGCTATAGAACTTGGGTATGAGTCCAATGACTAAGTGTTATGCCTTGGGGAGGTAAGAGACAAAGGAAGGACCTTTGCTCTCCTAGGCAGCCAAAGATTATTACAAAGGCTCACCCATGTGTAGAAACATGTTTATGGACGTAACAAATAGCATAGTTTTAATAAACCTGAGAGCCTAGGGGGCTCAGAGTTCATAATGGCACTGAGGAGAAGGGATCATAGAATAGAGCACTGAAGAAGGGGAGAGACAGAGGATATTTAGAGTCAAAGGAAATCGAGCACCTGAGGCAAGCCCTGTGAAAGGCCATGCTGGTGGTAGGTAAGGGAATCTCTGGCACATGGTTGGGTGGAGAGCAATGACAGAACTAGGGAAGGCAGGAAGAAGAACCAACAGCTCAGGCGGAAGAGGCGGGCACACATATTTTCTCAAGGTAACCAAGTTGCTGTCCGCTTATATAAAAATAACCTCAGTATCACTGAGCACTGCCTGACATTAAATGTTTATAATTCTTAGCTATTCGTAGTATTAGTAGGTTATAAAAAAAGTCATTGCTCCCTTCTTTTCTCCTTATATGGTACAGTTACAGTTTCTATTCTGACTCCTTCCCTAAAGTGGGTTTCTTCAGGGCTAGGCAGCTTCTTTCTCCCCGGTCCTTGGATATGAAAAAATCAATGTGCCTGGTTATACGGGGTCCTCCATGATATTTGTGGAATAAATATAAATCCATGAATCAAAGTATGAAATGTGAATGAATAAAAGAAGGGAGGAAGGAAAAGAATACAGATTTACATATTTTGGGCTAGTTTAGAAACTATTCAGCCAGATGATAAAAATCTAACTACAAAAGTAACATAAAGTGCTTTTATCCAGTAAACCTACTAGATTTGAATTAGGGAAATTCTGCATATGTGCTTTCAAGGACTTTACATTCTATAACGAGATAAAACTCCAGCATGATTTTTCTATATCACAGATTAAGTTATACTTTAGGTAGGATCATGTTTCCTACACATAGCACACGTAACATCTGTCTTAAAAAATTTTTTTTAAAAAGCAAATTTGGAATGTGGGCTCCCCTGACATCATGTTGTTATATAGCATCTTTTTTAACAGCAGATCATACAAAAGACCATTACCTTAAGTACACTTTCCTTTCTTAGTCACTGGAACAAATACAAATATTTCCTGTGGTAGACTTGCGTGCTCACCACGACTCCGGGATCTCCTTCTGGGAACACGCCCCCTTGGAATTAGGTGTGGCCACGTGACTTGTTCAGGTCAATGAAATTGAGTGGAAGTGATGGAGATCACTTCTGGGTCAAAGTATGTTATGGATGGTGGTCGTGCTCCTCACACTCGCATTCCTGCCTTGGTAGATTCTGAAGCATCCTATTGAGAAGGTGGGGTGCCATACGATGATGGAGCCTTTGTCATTCTGAGTCCCTGAACATCTATGGTGACAGCGCACCCTGCTGACCCCAATCGAACACAGTGTGAATGAAAAATAAATGTTTGAAACCACTGAGATTCTTGAGGTTGGTTGTGACCACAATATAATCTAGCATATCGTGACGGACAAAGTCCTTCTGCTTAAAAGAAAAAAAAAAAACTATTTTTTTCCCTATAAGTCTGACTGTTAGAGAAAAGATTCTGTATGACTATGTTATTGCCCTTATATAGATAAAGTCAAAATACACTAACAACTAAAGGGTTTATCCATCTTTTCTTTTGAGGCTGAAGGATTAGAGCTGCATTTCATAATTTGTTTTGGTTTTTCTACTACATTGACACCAGTGTCTCTATATTTTTAGTATGCCTAGGGGAAATTATTGATAGTTCCGCTTTTACTATTTTATGTCTTCTTGAAAAAGGTGATTTGTTTTTATTTATTTGCCCTGGGTTCAACTTTAAGAAAAAGATATAAAGATCTATGATATGCAAATAAAAGATTTGTTTTATTCCAATACAGAAGTGAACAGCCAATTTTAAATTTTTGTTCCTAAATGTTGAAGTCAAGGAGAAATGAGAGGAAGACCAACCTGTTTACCAGTCCATATTATTCTTTATTTCCATAAAGTCTTCTTTTAAATGTTCATCATACATGCAAATGCATAATGCTTTTTTTCCACTCTGTCTCACACACATCCTGGAATCCCCTGTGAGCTATCAGCCCGGGAGAACAGCCCTTTAAGATTTTGCTGTCTCTATTCATTGCATATACTGTAGCTTTGTACGTGTTTATTTTGCTAGTTATATGTGTTCAGGCAGGAATTCAAATATGTGATTCTCATTCTTGCTTTCCAAGAGAATTCTCCTGAGGGGAGAAAAACAATGTACATGTTTCTCTTCTTATTTGACAAAACCAAAAACAATCCTGGATTTAGGCCCTTACAAGGAAATATGTTCCACATAAAGTAAGAGCAAAGGACTATCTTTGTTTCTCTTCCAGCCTTTGAACCCTGCCCACTGTTATTAAGGGGAAATGTAGGCAGCATAGCATTGGCTCTAAAATCAGGAGGTCTTTCCTGCTCCATTACAGGCAGAAGGAACAGAGCATTTACAGAGAAGTAAACATTTTTTTTAGCAGGGGAATGATGGGGCCATAGTCATACTCTGTGTCTGAGAATCACTGATACAATCTTTTTATGTTGAGGCTCAGTGAATAAAAGTATGCACATCACTGAGGGCAGGAAATGCTTCAAATGTTTAAGGAGGAAAAAATAAACAGTTTAAAAACCAGTTTAGAGGAAAATGGTGTGACTCATGGAAAAATATCCAACTTCAAGTCAGAGCTCTAATAAGGTTTCCTGGGCCCATAAGTGCATGAAGTTCATAAAAATGTCCCCACCAACCAATTATGATTACTCTCTGCCTTTAATTACTTTCCAACTGATGTGGAACTCAAGATATTATTAGCCTCTGCTTTGCTGAGGTAGACAGTCGAGCAATACAGTATAGGGCAGAAAAGAACAAAAAAAATCAGAATGATGAATAGAGAATGCTGCTTGAAAAAAACCTAAAAATTTTTTTGATATGGTCTTTGTTGGACATTTCCTCCCCTTATCTGCTTGTATTTCCACTTTTGAGTTGATAACGCCCAGACTGAGTTGAAAGACGGTGATGGTTCGGCCATTCTCTTCGGAGTTCATTGTGACTTTTTTTTTTTTTTTTTTATCATCAGCAGAAATAGAGGGAGACGGAATTAAACGGGAGCCGCAGAACTTGCGAGTGTGATAACAATACAAATGGATTTTCTCTAACAGAGAAAAACAGCTGTCTCCATTATTTGAATGCTTCACCTTTCTCCGTTCCATTAATTGGGTCTTTGATCACAAGCTGAGGTGGAGAGGCCCTGATAAGGAATAGGTTATTAGTAAAGTAGCCTAAAGGAATGAATTGGGCCTAGCACTTGCTGCAGAAGATGAGATAAACTCATAATGCCTGTGTATGTGAGTGGTGGAGACTGATAGGGCCCTCCGACCGCCCTGAGCTGCTTGCAAAGGGAGAAGACTAATACTCCAGTGCTATGATAGCTAAGGCAGGATATAAATTGAGCTCCCGGGAATGGCATAGGATACAAATTCCATAAAGAGTTTTCTGTAAATGGCTTACACTTTTATATCAAACTGTGACAGAGTAGTCACTAAAAAAAATAAAATAAAATAAAATAAAACAGTTTCTTGATCTCACTATATGTTGAACACAACTGGAGGCTTTCGTATAAGAGGGAGGAAAAATGGCTGTTAAATTTGTTCACCAAGACATTAATAAGAGCACCCTTTGAAGTGCGGTAAAGCTAAATTGGAGGAATTAAATTTGATTGAATCTAAGCCTGTTTATTTTTCATTTCTGCAGAGCGGGTGTTGAGTGATTTGTAATACTTCATTGGAAATCTTCAGAAACTTGCTATCATGTAATCCATTTTTTTGCTGAAGAATACGACCGCAGGGGACAAGGCCATATTGGTTTGTTGTTAATGTACTGGAAAGAGGTACTATGGAGAAAACAGTTAATATTAAATTACGAACACAAGGTTATCTTTCTGCCGCACATGCTCCACTGCCCTAGGCAGGGGTAATCTGTTAATAGCATTCAGCCAAAATGACACCATTAAGGAACTGAAGCTACACATCTTTTGCAAGCTGAATGATGTATAAAGCTGGTTTTCTATCATCCTAGATGCAATAAATTATCCATGCTGCTAAAAATTGATACAAGACAGAAGTTTGATAGAACGAGCACCCAGACATAAATGGAAGGCCAGGCTGGCAAGAAACGACATGACGACGGGAATACTGCCACCAGGGTGTTTTTATTTGTGCCGTTCTCTCTCCCCCAGCTCTGATTTCTCAGGCATTGGGAGCCTTGGTGGCAAGTGCGTTACCGTGGCATTTTCCTGGTACAGAGTGAGGAGTGACTGAGCAAGAGAGAAAATGAGTAACACATACAATTATGCAGATGAGCACCTCGGAAAGGTTTGGATGTCAGGTCTACTCTGAATGAATCATTGCATTTCAGCTTCCGTTTCTGATTGTCAATGCCTGAATATGAAGCGAAGGACATTATAAATGGCTTGCAGGGAGTCATCTGATTGGTGTGTGGCACATTAGGAAATCATAACCTACTCATACTCATTGCCCTTCATATTATTGGTTCCATCAACATGAAGAATAAATAGCTGGGAAAACAGTTTAGGATCATTTCCCATGATAGTTTTTCTCATTTTAAATTAATACAAATGCTTAATAGACTTAAGAGACACAGAGTATCTATTTGTTCTAGTCAAGTCCGCACTGTGTCAGGAAAAAAGATTTTCTAAACTACAATGGCAGTACCAGTGGAGCAAAGTAATGTATTAAATCAACACATACTAAATTTGCACCATATTCTCCAGCACTCTGCTAGGTATTGGAGTTGTAAAGATAAAAAGATATCATTCTTTAAATCCTTGCAATCCAATGGGACCATTACAGTTGCAGTGAAATGTGTTGATGGAGGTATGCGTGGGGCAATCAGAGCTTGGAGGAAGTGCTTCCTATGTCTGCCCAGGCACTCGTGGCTGGTTGTACAGAGGAAGCGACCAGCACAAAGAGAACTTTTTAAATATCCCAACAGAGAGGAAATAAACGCAACCAATAAGCCCAACCACAGTCCTCATCATATTCACATGATAAGAAGGACAGAATTAGCCGCTAGGCAGATGACTATAGTTAATGCACAGAATTCATGGCACATACCAAATGAGGACACCATGTGGGGTGTTTACAGAAGCCCGGAAGTGAGAAGATTCATGTTGGCCTGGGTTCACCAGGCAAGAGGCATTTATTGGCGCCCAGGGGATCATCCTCAGCCTTTCTCTTTTTATTCCCAATTATTCACCAATTCTAGTGTGTCCCAAATGTTAAATATCTGTCACTGGATCTTCTTTAGTCCATCCTTATGAACAAAACTCTAGAAAACCAAAATATTTTCACTAGCATCACCACCACAGCTTCTTCACTGCTGTCTCTGCTTCAGCTTTGTCCCTTGCCAATCCCTTCTCTGGAAGGAGGTCGGAGTGATCTTTCTAAACAAAAATTGACCTGTCGCTCCAGTTGAAATCCCATGCTATGGTTGCCCTTAGGCAAAAACCAACCCCCCTCAGTCTGGTGTATAAAGCTGTATATATATGCTGGTGTATATATGCTGGTGTGGCTACCCCTTGAGTCTCTGCTCTGTTCACTCCGATCACATTGCCTGCATCTGGGTTCTAATCACTGAACTACCCCCAGTTTCTTAGTTTGCCAACCCCTATCCACCTTTGAACCTCCAAGTAGTGGTCGCCTTTACTTACTTTTTTCTCCAAAACCCATTGTCTCATCCCTTCCCTTTTCCTAGCTAAACTGAATTTACCATTTAGATGCCAGAACCTTCCCTGATAACCAAATATGGAGTGACGTTCCCTTGTCTCTGACCTTGTAGCACCTGTACTTCTCCTGTCTTAGATTTTTAACTCCCTTGGGGGCTGTACGTTCTGTAAGGGTAGGGTCTGTGGCTCTCTCATCCACTTCATATCTTCAGTTCATAGCACAGTGCCTGGCACCCCAAGTGGCAAATATTTGTTGAACATTGAATAAATGAGGGAGACAGCACACAAGTAATTATCTGAAGAAACGGTTGGGAATGATCACAGGAAGATATCGAGACTACAGGGAATGTCTTGAGATCATTCAGATACTGGGAGACATTTCTCACTGACTGAGCTGAGGAGAACTGGGTGGCCGACTCAGTTGGAGGCTGAACGAAGAAGGAGAAAGAGCAGTATGGTGTTTTTAAACTGCAGTATGTTGACAGGATACAAGCTTTTATTGGAAAAGAAGGAAGAGGAGAATGGGCAGTAAACCTGAGATGGCTGGGCTATTTTCTCTCATGCTAAATTGTTCAAACTGAATTTGGATGTTCCATGCATCTGCCATGTAGTTGCTTACCTTTGCACTTTATTTTGTACTGTGTGGACATTTTGATATCCTAAGTAGAAGTCATGAGGTGGATGTAATGTGGGGAAGTTATTTTCAACGTCTTATACCAAGACTATATATAAATACTAAACTGTGAATTAGCAATTAAATTAACAGTTGATTGGGGCGCCTGGGTGGCTCAGTCGGTTAAGCGTCCGACTTCAGCCAGGTCACGATCTCGCGGTCCGTGAGTTCGAGCCCCACGTCAGGCTCTGGGCTGATGGCTCAGAGCCTGGAGCCTGTTTCCGATTCTGTGTCTCCCTCTCTCTCTCTGCCCCTCCCCCGTTCATGCTCTGTCTCTCTCTGTCCCAAAAATAAATAAAAACGTTGAAAAAAAATTTTTTTAAATAAATTAACAGTTGATTAATAATCAGATTAACAATTTACTGATTGAACAACACTTACTTAATTCTTATCTTGTTCCCCAAACTGGTAAACAAGAGAATGAAGGGTAGGCTGGCTGCAAAGTGTGGGAGAAAAGCCTGGGAGAAAAGTCGGAAAAGGCAGGTGCACAAATGATTACAACAAAATGTCAGGTGATGATAGAAGGCTCTGTGGGGCAGATACTGGGGAAGAAGAGAGAAAGAAAATGTAGTAAAGGAGATGACATTTATACTGCATTTAAAGACCCAGGAGCAATGAATAAAGAAAAATAGGAAGAGAAAGGAGGCAAAAGAAATAGCAAAGACATGAAATAAAGGAAAGATTTTAAAGAGCTTCATGGGCAGCGACTTGGACATAGTCAGGATTTTTCATAAAAGCCCTGTTCTCAAATATTTTATCTTTGTCCCCATTAGAACACTTGTATTGATCAGAGTCATCAGGTCCTGGTTCCCTAGATTATTCCCAAGCCATATTAAACCCTGTGTGATATGATCTTTGCTTATGTCTTCAACAACAATCTTCTTCCCATTCTCTCCAACACCATCTAACTGCTTGTGCTCCTTCCCTACCATGGCATGGTGTCTCTTCTCCATGGCTTTATCGATGGCACTCCCTACTGACTGACATACTCTTTCTTTCGGGTACCACCTCTCAGTCTACCTCCTCTCATCCCTAGGTCAGGTCTCCTTCCCCTTGAAATAAATATGCTGCATTCATTTATTCAACAAGGACCTGTCAAACTTCTCCAAGTACTTAAAAGTATGAGTTCAGGGTTTGGGTTTGAGTACACTTTGCCTGATCTATGAACGTGGTTGAATGAACTTGGGTGATTTGCTTAACTTCCATGTATGATCCAGTTTTCTCATCTGTGAAATGGATAATCATAATACCTATCTTACAGAGTTTGAGGGCAGATGAAAGGAAATGATACTTTAAAAAGTATTTGTATATATAAATAATTCAAAATGTTTGGCCATTTTATAATAATAATAAACTGTTAGTACAAGCCAAACTTGCACTAGATGGTGAAGACACAAAAATGCATAAAGCACAGCTCCTGCCATCAAGGATTTCATAAACTTCAGAAAGCAGACGTATAACCAGATAGTATTAAGAGTGTGAATTGTTCTGTGATAAAGTGATGTTGGACTTTTTGAAAAAGGGACCGTCTCCTACAGTTTGCAGAACCATTGAAATGGATATTTTAATCTGTTTGAAATCTACTCAAAGGACTACCAGCTATTTTTCACCCAGTCTGCGTAAATTTGGCATTCGTGTGTTAACATAAATCAGAAGAACCTGGTATAAAATGATTCGGTTGAGCATTCAATTTAGCTGAGAACAAGCCCTCATAGAAGTGAGAAGGAACCTGTCAAATCCATTAGGCTGTATGCCTTTATGTTATAGATGAAGAAGCTGTGACCCCTACCTGCACCACAGGGGTTAAGTCCACAGATGCGGGTCACACAACACATTAGTGACTACATGAAGGGAAGGACCCCCATTTCCCAATTTCAGTTCGGCACGCTTTCCATCATGGCACTGATATCCCTTTGGTTTTGTTTTCTCATTACCGCAATTTGTTTCGAAACCTGTACAAACCTGGTTCTCCAAGAAAAATTAAACATGGCTTTCCAGCCTCACGCTCTTTATCTGACATTCTGGTGTACTGTCCTGGGCTCAGGCCAACCCCGGTACCTCCTCCGGAACCTGGAAGACACCTCCTATCCTCTACATAGCCAGCCCTTAGGGCACCAGAACAAAATGACTCCTTCCTTTTCTAATGTCACTGCACAGAGTTTTCCAAACCTCTGCTTTTGGCACTTCATTGCAGTCTGTATTGTTTCATGTTTCATGTATCACTCTTTCATTGTTTCACATACAGGCGTTTTTTCTTATGTAGAAAGCACTGATCACAAAGCATTTCCATGTTGCCTAATACTAGGCTACTTGGTATATGAGGGTACTCAAACACTTTTGAATGGAATTGACTGAAGTTTAAGTACTCTTCCTCCAAGGCCCATGTCATTTGGGGAGAGAAGTACATCCTTTGTATTGTCCTATGTATTTGGAGGGATAGATTTGAAGGGCTTGCTTTGCTCATTTTTAATAAACTGGCTATTGAAAGAAAAGTCTATACCTCACACATCCTACTTTTTCCTCAGGTTTGCACAAGCCATTTCTTGTGCCCAGAAAAGTCTTCCTCCTAAACCACGTGGATAACATCTCTTCATCTGTAAAGTCTCTACTGAGATGTCGCTTCTAGGAGACTCTTCTGCAAACTCTCAGTATCATTTACACTTTCTTCACAACACCAGTGACATGGAACTAGAATGGATGCTCAGGGATCTAGTAGAAACTAGTCTGTAAGTTCCTCAAAGGCAGATGTAGCTTCTTATTCACTGTTTTGTCCCTTGTATCCTATTTGGAGCCGGACACGTTCGGTATGTTCAGTAAATGTTTGATAAGTGTGTGAATCAAATTGTTAATTTATAGCATATGGACTGTGGAAGAGTGTGACCAGCCTACGTAAACCTTGCTGTAGGAAATTGAAAGTCCTCTCGCCATATTTCTGCTTCTTAGAATGTCACATTATAAGACAGATGGCTGTAAAATTGTGGTTTGTTAAAAGGTGGCTTTGAATATCAATCAAATAGTGATACATTTGATTGCTTTATTGGTAAGCAGTAAATATTGTTGCTCTTTGAAGCACTAGAATACGTATCTTAATAAAAATGATTGGAATGGTAAAGTTCTTGGTGTCTAAATCAATATTCAAGTAAACAATAGCTTGACAGAACTGTGATTGGCAGAAGTGTGAATGCCATATAAGTGCTGTATGCATCTAGGATACTTTCCTAAGATTTACAAAAGATAGAGCATGGGTTGAAGGCAGGTTGTAGAGAGCAGGTAATGTCCACAGCAAATTGTATCCCTACTGTTGTTATCATTCTGTGCATCCTTGGCAGCTCTGGCCAATCCCAGCTGGATCCAGGTGCCAGTGTTTTTATCAAGCAATGAAGTCACTACATATATGGCAAGGAAAATGCTTATATTTTCATTTGCCATGTTTCATTTAAAAAGTGACTTCCTTCAAAGTTGGTCCTAGGATAAATTGATGAGCACGGAGAGACTTCTGGAAAACCCCAGCTTATTTTTTCTTCATTTCTCCTGCTCCACAGTATTCTCAATTTCCTAATCCACTTCACTTATCCCCTCTATCAAAACCGTCTACAGCTCTTTACATTCTTAATCAAAATCAAAACTCAAGAGAGGGCTTTATAGAATCATTCATAACAAAATACAAAGTGTAAAATCAATGCTCCGTTATTCTCAAGAACACTTACCTTATAATCAAACACAAGAAACCTTATGGTAATTTGTAATGATTCTCTAATTATGGCTTTGTAAAAATCAACGAATGGATATATTGATACTTTGGGGGTAGGAATAATCTTTTTGACCTCCCTTATATAACACCTCAATGAAATCAGTTAATGATGTTAAATATATGTAGTAACTTTTGACATTTTTTCTAAGCCTAACATTTTCTTCAGGGAATTTTTAGAATCCCATCATAGTCATCTAATTTAATAGCTAGACCACCAATGACTAGGTAAGGCAGGTTAGGATATAGACTCTGAAGCTGGACTCCCTGCATTTGATTTCCAGCTCTGCTACTTAATAGCTGTGCCAATTTGGCATATAAGTCATATAGAACTGATAATAATACTCATCTCTCTAAAAATTTCAATGAGATCAAGTGGTTGATAGTGGTGTTCAAGGTTCATGTGTATTTTCTTTGGTTTTTGTTTGATTGTTTCAATATCTAGAGAGGAGTGTTAAAGTCTCCTATTATGATCCTGGTATTGTCCATTGTCCCCTTTAATTCTGTCAATTTATGCTTTATATGTTTTGAGGCACCATTTTAAATTGCATACATATTGATATTTTTTTCTGATGAGTTTTCCTTTTTACATTAAAAATTATCTTCCTTTATATAATACATTTGTTTCAAAGTCCCTTTATACTGATATCAAAATAGACACCCCAGATTTTTATGGTTACTAATTGCATGGTACATTTTACTCTATTTACTTTCAACCTATCTGTGTTTTTACATTTTACGTGTCTTGCCCATAGGTATCATTTAATGGTATCTTGCTTTTTATTATTTATTTATTTATTTATTTATTTTATTTAATGTTTATTTATTTTTTGAGAGAATGAGAGAGAGATCATGAGCACAGGAGAGGCATAGAGGGAGACACAGAATCTGAAGAAAGCTCTAGGCTCCAGCTGTCAGCACAGAACCAAATGTGGGCCTGGAACCCACGAATTGTGAGATCATGACCTGAGTGGAAGTTGGATGCTTAACTGACTGAGCTACCCAGGCACCCCATTGCTTTTAAAAAATCTACTCTGTCAATTTCTGCATTTTCCTTAGAGTTTTTAGATTATTTAATGCCTCTATTTTCACATGGTCATTTTCTCTCTTTGTGTATACGTCTTCACATGGCATTCTTCCCTTGGCATGTGTCTTTCTTGGTGTCCCTTCTCCTTTTCTTGTAAGAATACCAGTAGTATTAGCTTAAGAGTTCCTTCAACTCCAGAATGGCCCTATCTTTTTTTTTTTAATTTTATGTATTTATTTTTCAGAGAGAGAGAGAAAGAGACAGACAGACAGAGTGCAAGTGGGGGAGGGGCAGAGAGAGAGAGAGACAGAATCTGAAGCAGGTTCCAGACTCTGAGCTATCAGCACAGAGCCCTGTCGCAGGCTCGAACTCATGAACTGTAAGGTCATGACCTGAGCCAAAGTCGGATGCTTAACTGACTGAGCCACCCAGGTGCCCCCAGAATGGCTCTATCTTAATTTATATCTATGAAGACCTGATTTCCAATGTTAACAGGTACCAGGGGTTAGGACTTTACCATATCTTTTGAGGGAACGTAATTCAACCCACAACACCCAGATATTTACTGTTTCTGTCGCTCTTCATTCCTAAAGATCCAATTTTTCTCTGTATCATTTTCCTTCATCTTGAAGAACTTCTTTTGTAGAGCAAGTTATAGGCTAGAAGTGCCTTTAATTTTGCTTTATCTGAAAATGTCTTTATTTTTCTTTCATTTTTCAAAAGTAATCTCACTCCATATATAAATACAAGTTAACAGATTCCTTATCTCTTCACTTTAAAGATGTTTTATCTTATGGCCTCCATGGTTTTTAATGAGAAATCTAGGGTCATTTGAATTGTTGTTTTTCCCCTGTAAATACCTTATAATTTTTCTCCAGCTGCTATTCAGATTTGTTTCTTTATCTTTGTTTTCTAGGAGTTTGTTTGTGACATGATGAGGTATGATTTTCTTTGAACTCCTCCCATTTAGGGTTTGTTGAATGTCTTGAATCTATAAATTTATGCCTTTCAATCAATCTGAGGTGATTTCAGCCATTATCTTTTCAAGTATTTTCCTTTGTCTTTCGTTTTCACATGAAACTCTAATTACATTTATCTTAGAACTTGCAATATTGTTCCACAGATTACTTAAGTTCTCAATTTTTTTCATTCTTTTTTCTCCTCTGTTTTTCAGATGAGATCACTTCTATTTGAGAATCAATCACATTAAAGAAAATTTTTGGTATGTTAATGGTAGCACATATGAAAGACGTACATATTTACATATTACATATTTTTTAGAGAGACTTTTACACACACACACATATTATTTATTTATTTATTTATTGAGAAAGAGAGAGAGGGGTGGGGGGACATGGGTAGAGAGAGAAGGAGAGAGAATCCCAAGCAGGCTCCAAGCTCAGCACAGAGCTGGATGCAGGGCTTGGTCTCACAACTGTGAGGTCCTGACCTGAGCCGAAATCAAGAGTTGGATGCTCAATCAACTGAGCTACCCAGGAGTCCCATGACTATTATATCTATGTTTTGTAGACTCTAGAACTGGTTGTCCTCTGGAGAATGTTGCTTTTTTTCTTTTTTCTTTTTCTTTTTTTTTTAATCAGGCACTCTATGTGGGAGGGACAGACAGCTGTCCTGTAAGGGACTGAGAATGTAGTGGTACATGGGGGGGACCTAGTGTAGTGCTCTTCCACAGAGAACTTTGGTGCTACCCAGACTCTAAATGTCTCCAAATAGACAATAACTCCAAAGACAGTCAACCTAGAGATAGCTGTTGGAATGCCTGTTTAAATAACACCAATGCCTGGAAGGAAATACTTCTTGATATATGACACTCTGAGGACTCTGGGGTGATGGGCCCTCCTCAGGAAACGTAAGTTCCTATGGAGAGTACATAGTGACAGAGACCTGTGACATATGATTTGTGACTGCTGCCAGGGTTCATTAGAATATGTAAGCTGATGACACTTGATGAAACTATAGTTACATTAAGGTGATATTGAATAGTATGGCTATTTTCAAGCGCTTTTAGTTTCCTCCCCTACTTTTGAATAGTTCACAATCTCACTGCTGTGGTTCTCACTTCAAATTCTCTTAATAAATTCTGACTACAAGTAGCTGAAAGAACATTTATTTGACAACGTCAGACTCATGTCCTTTGTGATAATTTCTTGATCTCTGATCTGTGCTACATCTGCCCTACAGCTTGAATAATTGTATAATTCTGGAAAGTAATGAATCTAAAAACATGAGGAGGCCCATTGAGGCTACCCCGTGTAAACTCTGACCTATCTAGAGAGAGAACTCTGTTCGAAGGAGCATTTTTGGTCTGTCGATTATGGTGAGTTACTCTGTTGTTATTGCTGAAAGTGCTTCTGGGAAGAAGCAGTGAAGTCAGCGAAACACTTCACTCAACAAGAGATGGGCTCATTGTAGAACTTTGTGTGTCCTTTCATTTAGGTCTGGGTTTATGCTCTCTGGCTCCTTTGATTCTAGTTCTTGAATAATCTAAAAGGAGCTTCTACCTAACAGACTCTTAACTCTAGAGAACACACTGATGGATACCAGAGGGGAGGTGGGTGGTGGAATGAGTAAAATAGGTGAAGGGGACTAAGGAGAGCACTTGTTATGATGAGCACCGGGTGACGTATGGAAGTGCTGAGTCACCATATTGTACATGTGGAACTATTCTCACGCTGTATGTTAACTAAGTGGAATTTAAATAAAAACTTTAAAAGAAAATAAAAGGGGCTGCTTCCTAAAGAACGAGGAGTGTGTTGATCTTTATTTGTACATTCGCCACACGCACACTTACTCTCTGCCCTCTCCTCCTTTCTCCCTAGTTCTCTTCACCCTGCTCAACTAGATCATCACATTATTCGAGTTCTTGCTACCGCCTGACTTAATGAGATACATTGCATCGCACTCATAATGTTAAAAAAATGTGATTAAAACATACTGTAGCAGATGTGTCGAGGAGAATACTATTTCTAAGGCTGTGGGAAGCCATTGGAAGTTTCCCAAAGAATTATTTAATAAATTCTGCTGCTCATAAAACTAAGAATGAGATTATTACTGATATATTCATTCAAGACAAAAACAGAGAAAAGAGAAGAGTGTTTAGTTAGAGAAAGAAAATGAAAGCAAAAAGAAAAAGATTTTAAGACATAATTCTAAAATGAGCTTACAGATAGACTAAGGAACATCTGGGTAGCCTTTAGTGAACAGTTAAACTCTTAAAAAAATTGCCAGATGAAGAAGGATAAAAAGGAAAAAAACGACTTTTCAAGTAGCTTCTATGCTGTCGGCGACTGGATCAATGCGAGTGCTGGAGGAAACCGCAGAGATGTTTTTGTGTAAATAATACAAGGTACTTGAGGTTTTAAAGCATTTTGTTCTAAAGTTCCTGAGGGAAGATCTCACTTGATAAATAATAATAAAATAAACAGAACCTTGAGGATTTTAATAGCAATTCCACTTTGGACCAATTTGGTTCAGGGTTCTTCTTCTAGCCCAGTGAAACAATTGACATTTGACACCCAGCTTTTGGTTCTATCTAGTTCTGTGTGTTTCTGAATCTTCCCTCTCCATTGATTCACTTACTTTTACGGAGGAAAGAGAAAGAGACCAGTTATTTGGTTCTTTGTGATAACAAATGTTGATTGGGGTGATTACTTTTGGCTCCAATGCTATTTTGGAGTCTATGTGTGACCTTCTGTAAGTAGGAAAGTAAATGCTACCGTCTCCATCATACTGAGTTTTCTGAAGTTCACATTCAAGAGTAATTATTCTAAGAGTCATGAGAATAGTCTAGATGACATCTACAATTTTTGCCAATAAATTCTGTCTATAATATAATGCTCCTGAATTATTCTTCTGATGGCTTTATGTACATTTTGTGAACTGCTTTCTTATCCCCATTCATATTCTGCTTATCCTCTCTCAGAGAATGGCTTTCAGATGTCCACTAATGGCTATGTCATGTTGTGTATTTGGAAAAGGGTGAAATGTTAATGTTTATGCTTTTGTTTATCAGAATGAGTCATATAGTTAAAAGCATATGTGGCCAGATTGTCTGTCATCGTGAAAACTCTGGGCCAGTCAAGTAGATGGCCTGGCCATTTCTCCTTTTCTCTTCACCCTTCCCTCACATACAAACGTACCTTACCCACTACTGTTTTAGCAGCTTAAAAATACTGTTTCATTTGACCATTCTCTACATCTCCTGCTTTAAAAAAAATTAATCAAGGGGCGCCTGGGTGGCTCAGTCGGTTACGTCTGACTTCAACTCAGGTCATGATCTTGTGGTTCCTGAGTTTGAGCCCAACTTGTGGCTCTGTGCTGACAGCTTGGAGCTTGGAGACTGCTTCAATTCTGTGCCTCCCTCTCTCTGCATCCCCCCCTGCTCGCACTCCGTCTCTCTCAAAAATAAACATTAAAAAATTTTTTTAATTAATCAAACAAACTCCATAGAACTCTAATAGTCTTAAATTTGTCTGACCTGGTCAAAGCCTCCTCCTATTCATATATATTCTATTTATAAGCTTGGCTCAAATGGTAGTATGTACTTAATAAAGTTCAGATTGAAGAGGGCTTGGAAAATAGCTAGAAAGCATCCAAGAAGGTGTAGGTCTCAGATAAAGTAGTTGAGAACAGCTCTATAAAGCAGGAGGCATGATCTGAGAGAGAGAGAGAGAATCCCCTTTTTGGATCAATAAAAATAGGGTATATAGGCTGGTAGTCAGAGCTTCCATCTTTATTTGTGTGGGGTATTGAACCGAGGGAAGGGGGTGATGCAGTGGGGGTGGTGAGGAAAACAATAAACATCCTATCTGTGCAGGGAATTGTGGTCAAGGCAGAGTGGAGGAGGATATGGAGTTGGTAGCAACCTTGTACGGAGGATCTACTGTGGGGGAAATGTGAAAACTGAAAAGGTTCACTCGCACGCACAGCCCTTTATTCAAAGAAACCCCAGGGTGCACCAGGGAGAACTTCTGCTGTCCTGGGACTTCGACCTGACCTCTCTCTACAGATCTCTTCCAAATGGCTGGTCCATTCAAATCCATTATTTGGATTTGAATATAATGGCTGGTCCATTACATCATTCAAAAAGGATATAAACAAGATAAAAACATTGGATCTAGAGGAAAATACTACAACTGAAAAAGAAGACGGGAATGAGGCAAACAAATGACAGAAGAAGAACCTTCACTAGAAAAATATTACTAAGGCGGGGCATAAAAAATTGAGACCAAATGTATTGTTGTGACTCAGAAAGCAAATATAAATCTTTTACAAGTATAAGCAGACAGTAGAAATTTGGGAGCATAGGGAAGATCTGATGACAACCAAAGGAGATAAACAGAAGCAGCTATAATTCTGGAATGAAGGAGAAGAAAAAAAATACCTTCTAGTTATAAAGACCATTGGCAAGTAGCACAGGGGAGATAAGGCTCTGCTGCAGGTACGGAAAGGTAAAAAGACACAATTGAGAAAACCGTCCCAGATGAAGTGGTCATGAACAAAGCATATAGAGAAAAAGTGATATTGGGCACAAAGAAAATTCAACCCAAATGTAATAGGTGGTTTTGAAGAAGAGAAAAAAAAAAAAAACAACAAAAGATGGGAGGAATACTTTAAAATTGATTTCATTTTCTATCACTGCATTACAAATCTTTACAAATGTAGCAGCTTAAACCAATACTCACTTATTATCTCATAATGTCTGCAGATTAGGAATTCAGTGTAGCTCAACCGGGTTCTCTGCTGAGTTCACCAGGGCCAAAATCAAGGAGTTGAAAAACTGTGCTCTTATCTGAAGGACCCGGGAAAGAATCTGTTTCTGAGCTTATTCAGGTTGGTGGCAAAATTCCGTTTATTTGCAGCTACAGGACTGATGTCTCTGTTTCCTGGCTCTTAACTGTGGGTCATTGTCACATTTTAGAGGGCTTCCTGCATTCCTTGTCATGTAGCCCCGTCCATCTTCAAAGCCAGCAAGAGCACATCATTTGTGTTTGTGTGTGTGTGTGTGTGTGTGTGTGTGTGTGTGTGTGTGCGCGCGTGCGCGCTTCTGATCTCTCTGACATCTGTTATCAACCTGAGAACACTCTGCTTTTTAGAAGGGCTCATGTGATTACATTTGAGCCACACAGATAAATTCCTTATTGTAAAATCAACTATGACATTTAATGCAACATTACCGTGGGAAATATAACTCATCATAATCCCAGGATCCAGAGATTAGAATGTGGAATGTTGGTGATGATTTTTAGAATCATGCCTACCATGAAAACGTAACCATAGAGAATTCCTCCAAAAGAAAGGAAGAATTAAATCTATAGTAGCTGCAGAGGGCATGCTGTCCTTAAAAATAAATGCAGAGGGGAGCCTGGGTGGCTCAGTTGGTTAAACTGCTGCTTTGGATTCTGTGTCTCCCTCTGTCTCTGCCCCTCCCCTACTCACGCTCTATCTCTGTCTCTCTCTCGAAAATAAACAAACATTAAAGAAATTTTAAAAAGGGGCATCTGGGTGGCTCAGTCAGTTAAGCGTCTGACTTCGGCCCACGTCACGGTCTCACGGTTTGTGGGTGCGAGCCCCACATTGGGCTCTGTTGACAACTCAGAGCCTGAAGCCTGCTTCAGATTCTGTCTCCATCTCTCTCTGCCCCTTCTCCACTTGCGCTCTGTCTCTCTCTCTTAAATACAAATAAAACATTTTTAAAAATTTAAAAATAATTAAAAAAATAAATGCAGATACCATAATAATAGGTACATATCATTATACATTTGTCCAAACCCACAGAATGTACAATAGCGAGAATTAACAGTAATTTAACTGTGGATTTTGGGTGATAATGTGTCACTGTAGGCTCATCAGGTACAACAAATGTACCACTCTGTGGAGGAGGTTGATAATGGGGAAGGTTATGTATGTGTGGGGGCAGAGGTGTATATGAAATCTCTGTACCTTGCCCTCAATTTTGCTGTGAACCTAAAACTGCTCTAAAAAAAGTCTTAATAAAAAGTGAGCAAATTTGTCAATCAATACATATACATACAGAATGATAAAAATTGACAAAATAGACCTCAGGAACAAAAGCACTATTCACAATAGCTAAGATATGGAAACAATGTAAGTGTTCATTAATGGATAAATGGGGAAAGACAATGTGATATATATATATATAGATATACATGATGTGATACATACAGATATATAGATATTCAGTCTTATGAAAGAAGTAAATTCTGTTATTTACAACATGAATGAACCTTGAAGAGATTACGCTAAATGAAGTAAATCAGAGAGAGAAATACAAATGATGTATAATCTCACTTCTATGTGGAATCTAAAACAGAGGTGGGGAATAGAATGGTGATTGCCAGGGTCCTGGGAAGAGGGAGAAACAGGGATGATGTTGGTCCCGGGGAACAAAGTGACATTTATGCAAGATGAATAAGTTCTTGAGATCTAATGCACAGCAGGATGACTATAGTTAACAACACTGTATTGTATATTTGCTATTTGCTAAGAAGATAGTTTTAATTCAGTCTTTTCACAACACATAAAGAGAAAGAAAAGGGTAACTCTATGGAAGTGATTGATACATTTATTCGCTTGATTGGGGTGATCATTTCACAATGTATACGTATCAAAACATCAAGTTGTAACCTTAAACCTAATCAATGTTTATATGTTAGTCATACTTAATGAAACTGTTAAAAAAAAAAAAAGAATTCTCTTTGCGTACAGCATAGAAGGAAGATCAACCCACCCAAAAAGCATAAAAATTCAAACTGGTCTCAGATTTCTCCCTGGTGACATTAAATGCAAGAACAGAATTTAATATTGCCTCTGATATTCTCAGGGAAAGGAAATATAAACGAAGAATTTTATACCCAATAAAGCTATTACTTAAGCATAAAAGCTAATATAAATACTTTTAAATAGGACAGAAACCAAGTAATATCGTACCAGTTAAACTTCCCTCAATAAAATATTAGACAGAGGACTTCAGCCAGCCAAGTAATGAATAGAAACTCCCAAACAAGGGCTTGTGTTCTCATAATCAGTGTTATCTGCTACGACAAATATCCTCCCCAAAGTTTCTGTGGCTTAGCACAATAAAGGTTTATCTATTGCTCATAATCACTGTTCACATCAGACAGGGACTCCAGTTCCTTCCGTGTGGTAGCACCACCATCGCCCAAAGCCTCCTCAGGGACCTTCCCAGATAGGGTGCACTCTGCTGGCTGACAAGCCCCGTGAGAGAGGGGAGGATCAGTGAGATGTTCGGTGCCTAGGCCAGGAAGTGGTGTACGTTTTACCTGCTCTGGTGGCCCTAACCCATTCCCAAGATTCGCTGGGAGCTGTCCTCTTCTGCGTGTTCAGGATGACCGAATGGAATTGAACACCATCTAGTACTATGACCAGATTACAGAACCTCTCCACCTTGTCACAGTGTATCTGTTTCATTTTTCCTTCCTCACAAGGAGTATATCCGTTCTCTCAGGGAGACTTCCCCAAACCTCCTCCAAGCACTACATCTAATTCCAAGCCAGGGTGATGTACAGTCTTCTCATTAGGTTCAGATATGGCTCCTTGTGGTCTGAATAAAAACACATAAAATACATAGCAAACCAATTGAAATGAAAAGTCAACAATTAAAATTAAAAAATTAATAATTAAAAATTAAAATCAAAAATGTCAAAAATAACATCTAAATAAATACGAATAAAAATTTTTTAAGTGCACCTTTCCCCACTCATTGAATACACAGTGTTGAACCCATCACGGCTCCTTGTTAAGATGTGACATGTTGAAATCTTGGCCCAAGTGTACTTTATAGTTGGTCCGATGATCATTTTTGCAGTCCCTTGTAAGCACACTTGGGAAGGATACACTTAGCAGTAGGCAGTTCTTCACATTGGTTCTCAGGCGGGTAGAACAGAAATATAATATTAGGAAAAAACAAGTGGAAGCCCTGGAAATTGCTCCCTTCCCTGCAGCCAATGTGGTAAGTGAATCAGTAGAAGCTATGCCATATTCCGAGTGCAGCAGCCTCGTAAAGGCTCTTCTAAGGCACTAACTTGGAGAGGATATTCTGCATGTTTGGGGTGACTCCTTTCAGAATGTGGTATATACATTGAAACAATAGCCATTACGTGTTGTTTCTCTGCTTACAGAATGCACAAGGCCAAACAGGCCTGGAGGCACATATCAGTCACAGACAAGGGTGTCCCAGAGCCCCAACTTATCTACATTTGCTGCACCTGGGCCGCTCACATCTATGTCCTTCCTTTGAAGCATGGTTCCCTTTAGGACATTAAATCCAGCAATGACAGTTGGTTATATCAGACCCTCTTCACCGTGGTGGTGTGATATAATTCCTCAAGAATATCAACCAGCCACTTGGCGGGTTCATATCCTAGTGCTTCTGCCTTGGACAGGGAGTGATTCAACACCGCAGTTTGCTTTGCCAAATGTGTTGTAGTTTTCAGTGTACAGGTCCTTCACCTCCTTGGTTAAATGTATTCCTAAGTATTTTATTGTTTTTGACGTTATTGTGAATGAGATTGCTTTCTTTATTTCTTTTTCAGGTGTTTTGTTCTTAGTGAATATAAACCCACCTGATTTCTATGTGTTGATTTCGCATCCCGCAACTTTACTGAATTTGTTGATTAGTTTTCATCATTCTTTTCGGTAGAGTCTTTGGGATTTTCTATATATAAGATCATGTCATCTTGCAAACAAAGAAAGCAACAATTTTAGTAAACCTGAAGTTACAGCTGCTGTGTAGTCATTTTGGGACCCTCAGGCCAGTAGATCGGCAAACAGAGAAAGGACCCTGATTCTAAGACATAGGGTTTCCTCTAATAAAGGTTTCCGGGTGAAGTATGCCTGGAACTCAGGAGATTCTTGCTGCTTCCATATTTGGTAAACACTCCAAATGGGTAATTGAAGCAACCATGACCTGACAAGAGCATGTTGGGTAGGGGCACCGACCCTTCAGGCTTGAGGGTAAGAATAGAGGAGAGAGCGGGGAGGGACCAACTGCAACAACATGGCCTGGAGTTTAACGCACTAAATCTTCTGGATACTTTTTATGTTTTTGTTTTAGTTTTAGAACTTGGGATAAGCTATCAGTTTGAACGAGCTAGTACAAGGGTGGACTGAGCAGGTAAGTTAATGCTTCTTTCATACCCTTTGGACCCCACCACTTGGGTGAGCTCCAGCCCACTTCCAGTCATCAATATCTTTATTTCTGTGCCTGAAGATTTTTCATGCTTTTTCCAGAGCTGTCACATATAGTTCAAAGTTGTCAGGAGAGTAGAGCCTTCATGTTCTCATCATAACAACGACGACGAAATAGTAATTCTATGAGATAAAGGAGGTGTTAATGGATTGTATTGTAAATATTTCACAATATATATGCGTATTAAATCATCGCAATGTCTACATTATGCTTACACGATGTGTTAGGTCAGGTGTATTTCGATAAAACTAAAAAAGTATACATGTACGGAAGAAAAAGGATGTTCTGCTGTGTATGCAACAGGCTAGAGGTGCCAGGACTTTACCACTCAATCAATGATTGGAGGGAGTAGCTGTATCACTGACACATCATTTTTAGCCCTTGTATGGTACATTTTGAGAGAAAGAGAGATTGAGATTTTTTTTTAAAAAAAGAATTGGCTCATGTAGGGGCTGGCAGGTATGTAATTTACAAGGCAGGCTGGAAATTCAGGGGAGTTGATGTTTCAGTCTTGAGTCTGAAATCCGCAGGGCAGGCCAACAGGCTAGAAACTCAGGCAGGGTTTCTATGTTGCAGTCTCGAGGCAGAACTCTATCTTCTTCAGGAAACCTTAGTCTTTGTTTTCAAGGTTTTCCACTGATCGCGGCGCTTGGGTGGCTCAGTCGGCTAAGTGTCCGACTCTTGGTTTTGGCTGAGGTCACGATCTCACAGTTTCCCAAGTGCAAGCCCTGTGCAGGGCTTCGTGTGGAGGCTGATTGGGATTCTCTGTCTCCCTCTCTCTCTGCCCCTCCCCTACTCGTGCTGACTCTGTCTCTCTCAAAATAAAAATGAATAAACTTTAAACAAGGCTTTCAACTGATTGGGTGAAGTCCCTATCCATTACCAAGGGTAATCTGCCTGCTGAAAATCTCGTGTTTGTAAATGATGATGATGATCACATCTAAAAAGCACCTACACGGCAACAACTAGACTAGCGTTTGAACAAACAACCAGATACCATAGCCTAGGCAAGTGACATATAAAATGCAAGCCATCATGTGTGGCTTTCCCCTTGTGATTCAGCTTTAGTTGCGCACCGTGGTGACTTCACAACTGTTCATTGGCCTCGTTCTCTTCCTTTTTTCCCCAGATCACTTCAGGAATGTCATTCTCTACAACTCCCAAATTAATTGCGTGCATTTGAATCCTTGGAAGAGTATTTTTTAATTAAATTTTCAAATATTTACGGGAATCAGATTCTCCAGAATAGGTTAAATAAACAAATTAGATAATCCATTGGATGTTTCTTAAAAATGATCGTACATTTCAAGTATTTTGCATGTCATTGTAAGGCGGCTGAAGAGACCTGTGGGCACAGAGAATATGAGGGGCTCGCCCAGGTCTGCAGCTGGGGAGGCGGAGAGAGGAATGTGAGGAACCACATATCTGATCCCGTGCAGAGGCCCCAGTATCTCTCTCATGAGCCTGGGGAAGAAGTTTAGAAACTGGCAGATACTTTGACGTGGCTTTTGAAGGAGCCCAGGCAGCAGATTGGCACCAGCACAGTGGCACTCCCAACGATTCCCTGGCATCGCAGGGCTGGTGCTGACAGTGCCGCTGCAGGCTGTGTTGATGCTATCTTGAGACAAACAACACAACTCTATTTGTCTTGCTCCTGCTTCCCCGCTTCCCTGGGGAGGGGAGGCAGGCTGCTGAGGCACCACCTCATCCCAGCTTCTCTTTTGTCCTGGAACCAGGAGTGGGATGCAGAAAGGGGAGGCAGAGCGATATGAATCATAAACCGGTTGACTTGTATTAAAACCATTTCCGGATTTCATATGCCTAAATGTATGAATAAGCGGAAGAGAGCTCAGACCTTATGAAAATCGACATAAACAAATAGATAAAAGAGCCAGTGGAGTTAAAATCTTCCTTTTTGTCTTTTGTTTCTTTTGTCCTATTTCAATGGTAACTCTGGTCCAGAGAATCTATGTTGTATAGATTATGGGATTGCCCTGATAGACCCACTTACATCCCTGTGTGTAGAAAAACAGCCAACATTTATTTAACAATAACTAAATACGACACATGGTACTAAAGGTATTATAACAGTTGATTCACTTAAACCTCTCAATAGTCCTATTATTGTGTATGTGCTATTTTTATACCCATTTTATTTTTTTCGCACCCATTTTATAGATGGGAAAACTGAGAAAGAGGGATCAAGTAAACTTCCTCAAAGCTTACACAGCCTGTAACTAGAACAGAGAGTTCTGGAACTGAGATTGTCCTCCTCCAAAGCTCTTAATCCATTAGGACATTATGCATCTCGGCGTGATGATATCTACTGGTACTCCACTGGCTGAAAGATATACTAACTCATCCTATATGGACGGCTCTTTAGGAGGGTGTAACTAAGGCCCTGGAAACAGTTCAGCTCTCATGGTCAAGGGTTTTTCTTTGAGGGTAAACTTAATTTTAACTTTATGAAAGACTGTATTGTCCTCTGACAGTTAGAGGCAGTAAATTTACTCTTATGTTGAACGTTTTAGACTAAAGTAGCACAGACTTACGGTGGCATTATTTTATTTTATTTTTTTAACGTTTATTTATTTTTGAGACAGAGAGAGACAGAGCATGAACGGGGGAGGGTCAGAGAGAGAGGGAGACACAGAATCCGAAACAGGCTCCAGGCTCTGAGCTGTCAGCACAGAGCCCAACGCAGGGCTCGAACTCACGGACTGTGAGATCATGACCTGAGCCGAAGTCGGACACTTAACCGACTGAGCCACCCAGGTGCCCCACAGTGGCATTATTTTTAGTTGATAGTCTGCCTCTGTCTGTAGGGTTTCCTCATCTTCAACAGTTAACCTGGTGCAAGGAACAATTCAGAATAAGGGGGAGATGGGGAAGTCGAACAAATTTACCCAGATAATCCATAGTGGGCCCTTTATGATCAGACCCTACTGTTTGGTGGCAGCCACAGCCAGGCCACACTGAATGTTTTTAATTTTGCATCATCTGTGTTCCAGACTGTCCTGTTATCTGTGCAGCCATAAATTACCATAGGCATGATACATTTGATTATTCTAGAAATATATACTTCTACTTTTAGACATGGTTCACTTCTACCCAGCAACTAAGAGACTCTCATTTCTTTTTCACTTTGTTTTATTATTGAAATATAATTGACATTCAGTGTTATATTACTTTGGGCTTCTTACCTTCCTTAAAAGGAAACCAAAAGAATGAACGTTAGATTTAGCCGAAGATACTGACGTGCAAAAATACTGTTCTATTAGAGAGGGAGGGAGCCAAAACATAAGAGACTCCTAAGAACTGAGAACAAACTGAGGGTTGATTGGGAGTGGGAGGGCGGGGTGGGTGGATGATGGGTATTGAGGAGGGCACCTGTTGGGATGAGCACTGGGTGTTGTATGGAAACCAATTTGACAATAGATTTCATAATAAATTTTTTTTTTTTAATTAATGAACAAAAAGCTGTCGGCACAGTATCTGCTATGGACCAGTACTCAATAAATGCAAACTGGAAAAAAAAAATACTGTTCTACTCCTTCTCTTAAACGGTCTGTGTACCTATGGCTGAGACCAATGCTGAGTCAGCCTGAGAAAGCTTGGAGAGTCTCATGGCCTCCCGCTCTGTCCCTTGCTTCCCCACAGCCCAGAAAGTGGAGGCCAGTGCTTGACTTCAGTGATCCGTGGGTCCCATATTTGTTTTGGCATCTCTGAGACAGTGACTACAGTGGATGTTGAGGTGAATGTCGAGTTGTTAATGCTTTTGTTTGAGCCTATATAAAAAGATGTTTCTCAGGTGCTAATAGCTGCCAGCCATTTACTTAGGATATAATCAGAATAAGAGTGGTTTTTTCCTGTGAAAATAATTAAGACCTAACACTGTTCCATTGTGGTGTATACACAGTGCTGTTGTTGTATACACAGCCTTCCTATACACAGTGTTGTTGTGTTGGACGATAGAAAACACGCAAGAAACTATCACACCTTCAGCAAAATAATCACTGGCTGGGCCAAAAAGTTGTTTTCATCTGACACCATCTACCTCAGGGCCATATGCATCATAAGAAATGCAAATGAGCTAACAAAACTTTCGAGCATTAATAACACCACTTCACACTTAAGCTATATAACTTTTTAAAAACTTTCTTATTTTGAAAGAATTTGAAATGTGCAGAAAAGTTGAAAGAACAGTATGAAGAAGGCCTTCGTACTTTTTTCTCAGATTCACCAGTTGTTAACATTTTGGCACATTTGCCGTATCTCCATCTCTGCCTTCCTTCTTCCCGTGCGTGTGTGTGTGAACATGTGTTTCTTTTCTAAGCCATTTTTAAAATTTTATTTATTTATTTTGAGAGAGAGAGTGCGCACACACGCGCGCGTGCGCGCGCACGCGCGCGCACACACACACACACACACACACACACACACACACACACGTGCAAGTGGGGGAGGGGCAGAGAGAGAGGGAGAGAGAGAGAATCCTTAGCAGGCCCTGCACTGTCAACCCAGAACCCTGTGAGTGGCCTGATCCCACAACTGTGAGATCAAGAGCAGGACACTTAAATGACCAAGTCACCCAGGCACCCCTCTTTCCTCAGCCATTCGAGAATAAGTTTCAGGTCATGCTCCTTTGGTCTTAAATATTTTAAGGTATATTCCCTAAGATCCAGGACATTCACTTATTTTTTTTTAATTAAAAAAAATTGATTTGAGAGAGAGAGAGAGAGAGAGAGAACATGAGCAGGGGGGGAGGGGCAAAGGGAGAGAGAGAGAGAGAGAGAGAGAGAGAGAGAGAGAGAACACATGGGGCTTGATCCCATGACCTTGGGGACATGACCTGAACTGAAATCAAGAGTCAGAGGCTCAAATGACTGAGCCACCTAGTCACCCAAGGATATACACTTATATAACCATAGTACATTGATCAAAAACAGGAAGCTTAACATTGATGTAATTATCTAATCCATAGACCTTGTTCAAAATTTTCCACTTCAATGCCATAGGTTCTTTGGTGTTTTCATCTCATTTTGTTTCATTTCAGTTCAGCATCCAGTCTTGGGGTGAATACACTACATTTAGTTTTTGTGTCTTTGTCTTCCATGACATTGGTTTTTTCATACCATATGCCATTGATTTGGTAGACTGTCCCTCAATTTGTATTTGTCTGATGTTTCCCCATGAGTGGATTCAGGTTACGTATTTGGGGCAGGAATGCCACATAAGTAATGTGTGTCTTCCTCAGAGACTCGCTATATGATGGCCCTTTGTCCATTGACAGATTTCTCTGCTGCAAAGTTACTACTTCTCCTCTTTGAAAACAATAAATATGACTTTTTAATTGCTAACAGCATTTCATTACAGAGGTTGCTCCTATGGTAGGTCAGATGTACAAACATGAAATAAAGCTATTTGATTTGAGGACTGAGAATAACTGGGCTTCTTGCTTTGGGCTTTAAGATGAATAGCATGGGATGCTGTCTTTTTTTTTTTTTCTAGTGAGCAATGAAATCACTCAGCATGGGTTTTCTTTACTGAGAGAAAACCTGATGGAATTCAAGTTGTCCCCAAAACATTGGCTTTGCTTCCCATTTAGCTAGATCAGGGGGTGTACTAACTTTACTAGTTGGGGAGCTAGCTATTAATGATTGATGTGGCATACAATAGAAAATAGGAATAGGAAACAGAATAGGAAAATTTTTCAAATTTTCATTTGTTTTAGTTCATTGGAATGCCTATATTAAAATGTTGTAGGGTTTTTATGTGTATCTATCGTGTTGTCTTCTGATACCATTACGAGAACATCTTAACAGAATCCCCGCTTGAATGCTTGAAAGTGGGATCCATCCCTATACAGCATTAGAAGATTTCAAGAAGCATTGGAAATTGGGACTTGGGTGCCAAAATTCAAAGAAGTGGCTATTATTTTGGAGTCTTCAAAAGCATCATGAGTAAATGTTTCCTGATAAACTTAATAGCATCAAATACTGCATATTGTTCATCCCAGTAAGAACAAAATGAAAAAAAAAAAGAGGTTCACGCAAGTGCCCCAGCCATCAGAATTGTTAGGCGCTGTGAAGTCCCTTTTTCATTAGACTTTAGTGCTGACCTGCCGGTGGACCCCAGTGGCTGGATTACATGTGCTGAGGTTATATCTTAGGATTCAGATTCCTCTTCAGTTTTGTCTTCCATCTTTGATAAAAACCCACTATTTGAAGTAAGTTTGGGAATAGCTGTCTCCAAAGGGAATGACATTTGTACTTTCCCATCTTCTTAGAGAACAATTAATACTCTTCCTATAATTATGATTTTCTGGTGGTGGCACTACATAAAAGGCTGTTTTAGTGGTGTAAAGTTGTTCTTATCCAAAAGTGTTTTGCGTTATGTTGCTAAACTTTAAAGAAACAGTCTTATAAATCTATAAGGAAATGGAACATAAATAGCCCACCCCCCAAAAAAAGAGAAATAGTGGGGTTTCTTTTTTGAGGTATAAGAGAGGGACAAGAAAGCAATTGTGTCAATTTGAGCCTAAAGTAAAATAATTTTCTGTAGATGTTCTAGTGTGTGTGTGTGTGTGTGAGAGAGAGAGAGAGAGAGAGAGAGAGAGCGAGTGAGAGAGGGAGAAACAGAGATAAGAGACAGAAATAGATCTTGGATAATTCTTTATTTTTATGCTTCAAAGTTTCCCAGCTAAAGATTTAATATGAGATTCGTCCTTCTTCTGCACTAGGACATGGGCGTGCTTGAGATTGATTAATTTTAGTAAGTTCTTCAATGGTCTTAGAGAAAAAATTTACATATATAAGACATCACTATATATTAAACTAAAATAAATAAGGTCATGATCTACTCACAGTTTCCCAGTTATGTGGCATTTTCCTGGGATGATGGAAACATAGAAGGCAAAGAGCATCTCCTCTTGGGAATATGAGACTCTTCACTAAATTCCACCCAAGCTTTAAGCCCAAAACGACGTCATCAGAGTTCAATGCCTGGATTGATGCAGTGTAATATCCCAGTAATAGCCATAATTACTAAGCACTTGCTGCTGATGTGAAAGAAGCACAGAATCCATTAAAATTTTTTTTTAATGTTTATTTATTTCTGAGACAGAGAATGAGTGGGGGAGGGTCAGAGAGAGGGAGACACAGAAGCAGAAGCAGGCTACAGGCTCCGAGCTGTCAGCACAGAGCCCGACAAGGGGATTGAACTCAAACCGTGAGATCATGACCTGAGCCAAAGTCGGTCACTCAACGGACTGAGCCACCCAGGTGCCCCACACAGAATCCATTTTATTTAGCATAAGCAATTTTAGAATATTCACATTTAAGATTAGTTACTTTGTAAAATGAATACAAATTGAAGAGCAGAAGTATTATTCAGTTTTCTCATAATACATCAAAATTCCATGCTGTATCTTAAGTAATATGTGAATTTCATTTATCTTACCCTAATGTTGTTTTTAAATTGCATTACCTTCCCGTTACTGATAACATGTTTTTGATGGATTGATTTTTTTAAAAAGTTGTTATCACTTCCAAATAGGCTCCCTTAATGTTTTGTAGGCATTTCAGTGAAACTTAGGTCTTGATTGTATTTCAAATGAAATTACATTATATCCTATGTTTAGTCAAATCTTAAGAAAGGCTTTGTGATGAAACTAGAAATTAAAGAGAAATAATCTCTCTCTTCAGGAGCAGGCTAGTATCATGACCAGTGATAGGTATCCAGAGACATTCTATTTCCTCTTATTCTTTTGGTCTTGCTCAATGAGTCTCAACTTCTTTTTGGCTTAAAAATATTCATATATGAAACCTACTCCCTATGTAACATCTTTCAGGAAAAGCAGTAATTCTTTAGAGTGTCTGAAGTAATTACATTCCCCACCCTCACTTCATGTGAGAATATCTAAATTTCCAAGGGCACTGGGTTGAAAATGAAACTCCAGAAAGTCTACTATAAAAATCCCTTTAGTTGTCTCTGAAGAGTTAAATGATCTAGTGACTAGCTTTTTTTCTTTTTTCTGGTAAAGTTTTGTATACTATTGGAAGAACCTCTGTAAACATGAAGGTTAGCCCATCCTAGTCTCCAACCACAGTTGAGCTCTCAACATTGTTATCAATTCTGACTCTTGTGTCAGTTCTCTCTTTCCATTCCTTTGAAGGAGTTAAATTGGCAGCCAGCCATTTGTTTTATTTATTTAGTGTGTGTGTGTGTGTGTGTGTGTGTGTGTGTGTGTGTGTGAGAGAGAGAGAGAGAGAGAGAGAGAGAGAGAGAATGAGTGGAGGAGGGGAAGGGAGAGAGGAAGAAGGAGACAATCTCCAGCCATCTCTGCATTGTCAGTGTAGAGCCCCACATGAGGCTCAATCTCACAAATCATGAGATCGTGACCTGAGCCGAAATCAAGAGTCAGAGGTTTAACCAACTGGGTCACCCAAGCGCCACAAATTGGAAGCCATTTGTAATTAGCTGATTGGCTATGACTGATGCCCTCGTTTATATCTTAGGTGTTTTAATGACACCTGAAAATAGAAATACAGAAGAGCATATTTAAGATACATGATGATGTGTTTCCTTTAGATGATGTGTTCCCTTGATGAGTTTGAAGTTTCTACAGGACATTCAGGAGGACATGCCCAGAAGCAGTTGTACATGTCCCTCTGGTTGATTTAGTTTAGAACTTGTCTACTCTGGACAGTCTTCTATAACCACCAGTGTATGGGGATTGCTCTTCCTTTGTGTTCCTATAATACTTTGTTTCTCTATTACTGCTTTCATCACATTGTGTTCCCTTTTCTGCTTATGTTTTTGCCACAGCTGCTGGCTGTGAGTTTCTCCAAGGCAGAGATTGTGTCCTATTCATTTTTGAAATCTACAAACCAAACATAATGCCTGCTATGCAGTAGGCACGGAATACGCGTTTGACAAATGAATCAAGAGATGAATAGTTCTCTTTAACTTCGAAAGTTTGTTTTTATATTATGTAGAGACAAAAGCTATTGCCATGACTACTCCAGGGTCAGTTAAGAGATTCCAAGCAAGTGTAAGAGATAAGAATTATCAAAAATTTCTGTACCACAAGACATGTTTTTCACCTAAAACACATTAGTCTCAAGTGACAAAGCCACTTTCACATTAGCAGTCATTTGCATACAGCACTACTTGTGTCATCAAGGCCACTTGCAACTAGCAAAAGCCACTGATGCCATTTGCAGTTTATGTTCACAGGGAATTTTGAGTCTTTGTAATTCCTTTGGCTGTATTGACTTTTTATATTCAGCAAACTCAAGTGTGATTACAGCAAGAGCAATATGGGACTCAATGCTAACATTAAGCACTGGGTAAAAAGAGAGGTGACCATAGCCTTTTGGAAGGTAGGAGAAAGTTAAAGGCAGAAAGGTAAAGATTAGTAAATTTAACCGGAGAATTAAAAAAAAAAAACTCTTCTGGGGGCTCCTGGGTGGCTGGTTGGGGGTCCGACGTCAGCTCAGGTCATGATCTTGCAGTTCATAGGTTCGGGCGCTGCGTCAGATTCTGTGCTGACAGCTCAGAGCCTGGAGCCTGTTTCGGATTCTGTGTCTCCCTCTCCCTCTGCCCCTCCTCCACTCATGCTCTGTCTCACTCTCTCTCTCAAAAATAAATAAATATTTAAAAAATTTAAAAAAACCCACTCTTATAAAAAAGAATGGTGGAGAAGGCAGGCACGTAATAAATCTAGGGCTGTTATATGTCTGGTGGCAGGGGTGGGGAGGTGGTGAGTAGGGGGAAGTGATGTTTCTGTCAGTCAGTATTCCAAGAGAAAACAAATCATGCATTCAAAACGGGTAATTCAGCAAGTGTTTCTTTACAGTGGGGTGTTTTCTTTTTCTTTTTTTTTTAATGTTTATTTTTTATTTTTGAGAGAGAGGGGGGGAGAGAATGAGTGGGTGGGGGGGCAGAGGGAGGGTGACGGATGATCTGAAGTGGGCTTTGCGTTGACAGGCTGACAGCAGAAAACCTGATATGGGGCTCGAACTCACTAAGCGGGAGATCATGACCTGAGCTGAAGTGGGATGCTCAACCGAGAGAGCCACCCAGGTGCCCCAAGAGCGGGTTGTTTTCAAGAATCTAAATGTAGACTGCCAGAAGGGAAAATGTAGGAACTTGGAAGTGACTGTTACCATTCCTAGGTCTGAAGGAATGAAACAGAGGAGCCAGTTGTCTGAAACTGAAAGGACAAAGACCTCCAATTCAGGGATACAGGCAGCCCAAGGTAATCATTCATGGAGAGAGCAAATGAAAAAATACCCCACCCTCTCACTTCTCCTTCCTCTGGTCTCTTAATGGTGCTCCCCCTTGGCCTTCTTCAGAAGCCAGAAGTCACAGGAGCCCTGATGATGTGAAAGATAATCTCTATCATTTCCAATAAGTTGTCATCTTCATAAAAACTCATATTTGGCTTTCTATTCTAACACATCTACAAAATATATCTTTCTTGGCAGAAGTTCAGCTCTCCAAATTGTGAAAAGAAATCCAGTCCACCAAATCATGAAAGAGTAATTTTATTACGTTGTGTCACAGATACCCCAACCTTCCAGATCTGAGAGTTGAGTGGTCGTCATTTTCTCAGCCCTGATGTTAATGGATAGTTCGGGATCTCTTATGAGGTGTGCTGATCCCCTTGACAGGGTGCTCCAACAATCTGCCTGAACTTACCCTGGATGAGCATCAATTTAAAGCACCATGAGAGACATAAGTGTAAACAATTCATAGTCCCTGTCCTCCAGGAGTCACACAATTGTGCAGAACTGGCAGTTGTTCGTCAATTCTGTGGAATTTAAGGACTGTTTCAGTATAGCACTTGGCTCTGATAAAGACATCATCAAGGAAATGTGTAAACCATTCCCCTGTGAACACACATTAGGTTGGTTGACATGGGAAAGATTTACTAATTTGCTTATTGCTCTTGGACATTAGCCAGTTGCCAGACATAACTCATCTGTTAAGTTTTTCTTTCAGTTCTAACCTGAAGACTTCAAAAACCTGCGCCTGTTGAATCCTACCTACCTAACCTCACCATCTCAAAGACACAACCACCTTTAAATGTGGGATAACATCTCTCCTCATAGGATTGTCCTGAGGCTAAATACTTTAACGTGTTTGTCATTAAACACAGTGCCTGAGGGATAGCCATTCTTTATTTTATTAGTTTAACGTTGCTCTTACTATTATTATCATTGCTACTATTAACTAAGTGCTAGTCTTCTTGCTTTATCATTTGTACTTCCATATCTTTACCTTTCTACCTTTTTTCATATAAGGGATTCCTCATATGAGTCCTTTTAGTCTGCATGTACCAGCTTTGAACTCAGAAATTAAAGGCAGGCAAGCCCTTGAACTCGTGTGCGATGCTTGTGGCTAAGGAGGCAGGATAGTCATAGGCCTGAATCTACTTCTCATCCAAAGGCTCAACACTGATTATTCCAAGGACAGAGGGGAGCCCAAGTAGATAATGAACACTAATGCTATATTGACAGAAGACATGGCTAAGCCTTAAATGCAAGGGAGTCCGGGCATTCCATGAGTGACTGGCTTGCCTGGCTGAAGTTCACAGGTATGGAGGGAATGAGTTGGCCGACAGCTGTAGAGCCCGTCAGCCACTATTGCACTAGACCTGGAAATAAGAGTGAGTAATTCAGTTCCCCAGGGAAATGTGAGATGCTGAAACTTGCTGGGAAGTGGCAAGCCAGAGGTAAAATCAAGGACCAGAAGCAGGCTCTGAGGATCAGGGTACAAGTACCCCCATTATCCCTACATGGTCTTAATCACGGTGGATGCCACTGATAGAATCCCATTCTAGAGGTTGTGGGAAGGGCACTACTGTGTTTGAGAATATTGTCTTGTAATTCTCACAGGAGACCTGCCCTGGAGGACCTGCTGTGCTTTATGGTCACCCTCCCCACGCTAGCCACTGGGGCTAGACCTACATGCATGTCCCCCCAGGTGGCTTGCAGAAGTGAAGCGATGCTTTGGGATTTTTTGGTCATTGTTTTCTATTGTTTTGAAAAAAAAATCAGATCACCTGTAGAAAGAGCTTCTCAGCAAGAAAACAAATTGCACCTCTTCACAGTGAGTCTCCACTCCCTCCATATCTTCATAGGATTACTGGATTCTTGCCTGGGGCCAGAGTTCCTGAAAAGAAAAGACTGACATAGTAAAAAGGGTAGTTTCTATTTTACAGTTATCTTCTCATTTCTTAAAATGTATTTAGATCCAAAGGCAGCCACTGTAGTGAAAATTGATTTAAAAAGGTAACTGACTTTGTTCTAGATGTTACGTATGCACGGACAAAAGTAAATGGCTGTTTTTCTTGGGATGACAATGGATAACTATCTGTGCATTAAATTAATCTAACACAGTGGAAGATGAAAGTTTATTAGCCTTTCATCAAGACCTTTAAAGATTGCTAATTCTCCCTATATTCATATTCCTTAGGACAATAGCTTCTAATATTTTCTCTGCACTAAATGTATAGAAATCTTTAAAGCATGATGCACTCATGTTGTCACTTCAGCATATATAGGGCATACTTATATATATATTTTTCAATGTTCCCAAACTTATGGAAAGTCTCTAATGGTGAACTATTGAATCATTCTACCCACTATCTGCTTCAGTTTTAAAAATAACTCATGATTTTGGTAACTTAGCCCAGCACATTCCAAGTGAAATTATGATTATGTTTAGATTATATTTAGCTTAGAAGGATAGTTTTTTTTTTTTAATTTTTTATTTCTTTTGAGAGAGAGAGAGAGACAGAGAGAGTGCAAGCAGGGGAGGGGCAGAGAGGGAGGGAGACACAGAATCCGAAGCAGGCTCCAGGCTCCAAGCTGTCAGCACAGAGCTCAACGTGGGGCTCGAACTCACAACCTGTGAGATTGTGATCTGAGCCAAAGTTGGGCATTAACCGACTGAGCCACCCAGGTGCCCCAGCTTAGTGGTACCCCAGCTTAGAAGGATAGTTTTAAGGCATGTATTCTAAGGAATCAAGAACATTGGGACCATATTATTAAAACGAAGACAAATTTCTCCAGGAGCATCATTCCATCCCGAGCAGCAAAGCTGCCTGATCTACTACAGCTCCCAGAGAGTGGTGTGATTTTTAGAAAAATTTTTAAATGTTTTTATTCATTTTTTGAGAGACAGAGAGAGAGACAGACTGTGAACAGGGGAAGGGCAGAGAGAGAGGGAGACACAGAATCTGAAACAGGTTCCAGCCTCTGAGCTGTCCGGCACAGAGCTCGACATGTGGCTCAAACCCACGAACCGCGAGATCATGACCTGAACTGGAGTCAGCCGCTTAACCGACTGAGCCACGTAGGCTCCCTGCCCTCCTGGTTTTAAACTTAAGGACTGAAGTTCAGAAAAGTGAAATATGTTACTCATGATCACAGAACTGGATAGGGATTCTAGAGACAATTAATTCAAGATTTCCCATGTTCCAGTTCACTATATCCTCCATGATCAGGAAATATGGAGTTCTAGAATTTGAGTGCTATTTAAGAGGGGAAAATACTTTACAGTTTTTGAAATCAGAATCAATGGATGAAAGTTTTCAGAATTGGGGAGATTGGATTAAAGTCTTTGGTGATGATTGAACAAAGGGCCATTATGATAACTGAGGACTTAAGAAGAAAAAAGCGATTGCAATCGGTCTAAAGATAATACCTTTTTCTTGAGTGGAGTGGTATCTCTGTGGCTAGGTTGTAACTTCTTGAAAGAAATGAACTATTTTATACCACTTTGCATCTTTGTAAGCACCCAGAAGAGTTCTGTACACATTGTAGTGAGTCAAATATTTGATTGATGAGTCAGGAAGAACTGAAGAGTAAAGAACTAACATCAGTGTGCTTTGCCTAGTAAACAATTCACAGCCTCCTAAAATCCCTTTGGGAAGGCCTTGTCTATCTGAAGCCCAAATAGCATTACCATATTCTGTGCACACGTGCGTGTGTGTGTGTGTGTGTGTGCGTGTGTGTATTAAGCTAGCATTTATTGAGAGTTCACAATGTGTCAGGCACTTTGCTAAGCATTAGATATGGATTATTTTACTTGATTCTTATTACAATCCTATGAAGTAAGTTCTAGAAACAAAAACAAAAATACAAACACAGAATGTGCATGGCTGATTATCTTCTGCCCTGGGGGCAACATAGATGCCAATGTAGCCAACATAGAGTGTGGTAGAACCATAAAATCCGAGAGAAATTCTCAACTAATAAGTTTGAAATGAATTGTTCAATTTACAATGATCTAAAATGTTATAAATTACTGGAAAGCTTTTCAGCTTTTACTAAACATAAAACCAAAGAAGCCATGCATTTTAATTAAGTTTCAGAAATAAGCGCATATATCAGTTCATGCAAATTTGGGAATGATGGTCACTGAAAAGAAGCATGAAGCATGATTTCTTAAGACCCTTGCAAGAGTCAAGCATAAGAAGAAATTTGTGGCCCATAATTGGTACCAGTAAGACTGTTATCTTAAGCATTTTAGCAATTATAACAATAGTAAAAGCCACCTAGGTACCAAGGTGAGCTAGTTGGTTTTTAAAAATACAAGCACCATAAATAGCAGGGAAATTCAATCACAATGATAATATTTATGCCGAAGCACTTCTGCAGAAAATGTTTATTTAGTAAATGTACTTTTCACTAAATGACCTCTCATCTTGTGCTGAGCAAAATACATGCAATTTTCTTTTAATGATATCAAAAATGGGACTTAACCATCTGTCTTGTGGTATTTCCTATCACTCATTTTTTGTAATGAAAGGAAAACAATTTAAATGTCCTATGCGATGATATAGGATTTAAGATATGGAACATAGAACCTTTTGCATACCATGCATTTTTTATGGGACGGATCTGTGTCCAGAATATCCACATTCGTGAGTGTCTTCGGTCTAATGTGGTTGAGGAGCTGGGGGAGACACTGTTGGTGGTCTCTTCCACTGCTCCCATCCGGGTCTTGTTTTGGTAAGCGCTACCAAAAAAGTTTTTATTGAGTACTGAGAGAACAGCTCTTTCTTTCACAAAAGAATCACAACACTTTTTCTATTTTGCCTGAAACTCATTCATTGCCGTATGGACCAGTGCCCTAGGGACTTAGCAGGCCTAGTGTTAAACAGCCTTTGTGCAAACAGCGTTACACAGCAAGCTGGCATCTGCTCTAGGAGCACATAATAGGAGTCAGGAGTCAGAGGCAGATTGGTTTCTCAGTTATTTGCACAGTGAAGAAAGTGCCTAAAAGAAGAAATTATCTGCCTAGGAGAAAGCGTCAAACAGCCAGCAGCACCAGACTGGCTAGAGCACACAGTAGGCCTTCAAAAAACATGTATTACATGAATAATTGTTTCCTGAACTAAAAGAAGTGCTGGAAAATCTGAAGGCTCATTAAACAAGCTCACTCATGAAATATAGCCTCTAATAGGCTTTATACCCTTTCATAATGTACTTAGCAGAAACCAAAATTACTATTTTAAAAATAATGAAATTGTATTCATTTCTTTACATAAATAGCTTTTCAAACATAGGAATGTCCCCATCAGCAGCAATATTAATGTGGATTTTATTAACTTAATGTCATGATTTTATTTTAACTCTAACCTCCACAACCAGTCACTAAATACTTGGTGCTTCTCTCTCTCCCTCTCTCTCTCTCTCCCTCTCTCTCTCTTTCTCTCTCTCCCTGTCTCTCTCTCTCTCTCTCTCTCTCTCTCTCTCTCTCTCGGCACTTGGATTTCCTTCAAGTGCTGTAATGCCCCCGTGAACTCTGTAATGACTCATCGCCAATAGGGCCCATATAGCAACTTCTTTAATTGCCTTCCCATCTCCCTCTGTCTCTAAAAATGGAATTCATAAATGCAGGTGTGGGAACATAATTAAGGACATAATGTTTTCCATCTCCTCTTAACAACTGCTTCACTTCATTCACATTTGGGCTTGTAAAGCCTTACTCTCAATGGAGTAACCCACAGGAGAACTTCACAGATGCTAAAAACACATACACACTACAAATTAATTGTTGCCAATTGAAGGAACCAAAGGGGGGAAAGAAAAGAACTTGCACAATCCAAAGTAACGTATTAGACGTCGAGCGACATAGCTTTACATTTAAATTCATCTTAATGTGCGAATTTAGACACCAATTACTAGTGAACACACAATTGCTTCTTTTTGATATACAGTCAAATGGTTGATAGGTTGCTGTGTTTTGTTTTGTTTTGTTTTGTTTTGTTTTCAGGAAAATGGCCATTGTGTATTAAATAAACAGAACTGTATAACCAACCTATCTGAGAAAGGATACACTGGGAATTGTTATCCCCTAACCTGAGAAAGGATACATGGTGAATTTTTATCCCCCGTGATAGAAATATCATCCTATTACTTGGGTATGAAAACAAAACTTCCTCTAAGATACCACATTTTTGTGGTTCAATAAATTGCATTATGCTGATCATGTTTGGGTGGGAAAACATAGCCGTGGAAGAAAATGTGGTAAAAGTGGAAATTTGATCAGGGCAAATTTACTCACATTTTCATAAAGCAAAAGTTATATTTCCTTTAGGACACTGGCACCTCCTTTGTACAACATGTGGCACAAAACCTCACAGTCAGGGAACACCATGAAAGTTATTTGTATGCGTTGCATCTTATGGACACTAAACTAAAAAAGCTAAAAGCGGACCTAGACAAGTGCTCTCTCTCTCTTTCTCTATATGTATATATGTATATATATATAGCATTCTGATGATGAGGTAACAGTCATGATATCATGTGAGAGTAAGCCTATGAGACAGCATGGGCCTGTCTGAAAAAACTCTTTTTCTGTACTGGTTCTTTATTTTTCCCCTGAGAAGTATAGGTTCATTTATTATTTTCTCAATACAGATAAAAATATTTAAAATCTCAGAATTCTATATTATTTTGTTTTGTTTTGTGTATTTATTTTTGCATTCATTACATTGACTGCATTGTAATGGGATCCAAGGATTCTAATAATGGAGGAGAAATTCGGGTGGGTGCATGGGAGAGAAAATTAGTGGGCCATTTGTCCTGCATTCTAAGCAGACATTGTGATTTTTGTTGTGAGCTTTGTAACTCATTTACTTTAGGACCATGGTAAGCAACATAGATTATGCTTTTCCAAATGTAATTTGGAAGAATTTTTTCTTTTGACACATTTTTACTAATAGGATAAAATGTGTTAAGAAATTCATCTACTTTCATATATAAAACTTTTAGTTCCAAGATCAAAGAAAATATTATTGTAAATTACACCTAATTGAGTCATCTAATAGTTTAGTCATGCAAAGAACTGGTTCCTAGCTCCAACTTTTATATTTTCTTAATGTTTCTGTGCCTTGATTTCTTCCTCTGGAAACAAATCCACATCTTGTTTACTCTACAGATGTATCGGAACTTTGATGAGGTAAGATACAAGAAGTCACTTTGTAAGTTGGAATCCCTATCTCAATGTAAAATGATAGTGATTTTCTTACTATTGTATGGCTTAATGGGATTATTCAATGTTTTCTCAACTTTATACTTCCTCTAAAAAGTGATGGTTTTGGATAACATTCACCTTCTATAGTTGTTTTTGGTTAATGTAGAATTTTCTGGAATACAAGGTAAGTCACTGAAGAACATAAACTATAGCACTGGTAACTACTCAACATCCTAACATTTATTTTGATGCATTTTCCTTCTCATCTTCACTTTTCTTCTGTTACAAAAATAGTTGATGTTGATGCTCATATTCTTTCCATTTTTTGTGGTTACAAACAAGGCAATAGTACATATTTGAGTGCACATGTCTTTAAATACTTGTGTGATTTAATCCCAAATCTTCTGGTTGGAATAGCATGCACTTTATGGAGACTTTTGCTCAGAACCTGTCTGGGTTAAAATGGAAGACCATTTATTTGGTATCTCCTAAATTCTTCCAACATTGTCACAACTTCAAATCTATAAAATAATAATCTGAACTTCACATTCCATGATATGTGCCAGACTGACACACAATCAATTTGTGTTTCAAAAAAGAAAAAGGAAAAATGAAAAGAAAAAAAATAACTTTCTGTTATTGATTTCTATTTTAATTCTATTGTGGTCAGAGAAAATACTTTGTATGACCTGTGTCATTGGTTTTATGGTTCAGAATATGGTTTATCTTAGTAAGTGTTCTGTTTGCAATAAAAAAATGTGTATTCTGTTATTGTTGGGTGGAGTGTTCTATAAATGTCAATTAGATGGAGTTGCTTGATAACATTTATGTTTATAATACTTCATTGGTTTGCTAGGGTCAAGGGTCAGTAACACAGTACCATAAATTGTCTTTTTTTTATATATATATAATGTCATTTTTTAAAATTGTGCTAAGAATACTTAACCTGAGATTTACCCTCCTAAGAAAATTTTAACTGCACAATACCATATTGTTGACTAGAGGCACAATGTTGTACAGCAGATCTCTAGGATCGTTCATCTTGCATAACTCAACCTTCACGCCTCTGGAAGAGCAACCCTGTTTCCCCCTCTCTCCAGCCCTTGGAAGCCCCCATTCTACTTTCTGTTTCTGAGTTTAATTATTTTAGATACTACATATAAATGGAATCATGTGGTATTTGCCCTTTATTGCCTTATTTCACTCAACATAACATGAAGTCATATGCATTTTGTAACATATGGCAGGATTTCCTTCTTTTTTAAGGCTGAGTAATATTACATTGTATGTATATACCAAATTTCTATCCATTCATCTGTCAGTGGACATTTAAGTTTTTTCCGTATCTTGGTTATTGTGAATAATGCTACAATGAACAGGGAATACATATATCTCTTCAAAATGCTGACTTTATTTCTTTGGGATATATATCCAGAAGTGGGGTGGCTGGGTCATATGATAGTTCTATTTTTAATTTTTTCAGGAACTACTGTACTGTTTTCCATAGTGACTGCATCACTTTGCATTGCCACCAACAATGTGCAAGGGTTCAAATGTCTCCACTTCCTTGCCAACATTTGTTATCTTTTGTGGGTTTTGTTTGTTCATTTGCTTGTTTAAAGATTTTTTTTTTATTTTTAAGTAATCACCACACCCAACATGGGGCTCGAACGTATAACCTCGAGATCAAGAGTTGCACGCTCCACTGACTGAGTCAGCCAGGTGTCCCATCTTTTGCATTTTTAGTAATATCATCATAACAGGAGTCAGGTGATATCTCATTGTAATTTTGATTTACTTTTCCCTGATGGCTAGTGATATTGATCATATCTTCATATACTTGTTGGCCATTTATATGTTTTCTTTGGAAAAATATATATTCAAGTCCTTTGCCTATTTTTTAAAATTTGATTATTTTTTCCATTGAGTTGTATGAGCTCCTTATATATTTTGGATATTAATCTCTTATCAGATATGTAGTTTGCAAATATTTTCTCCCAACCTGTAGGTTGCCTTTTCACTCTATTGATTGTTCCTTTTGCAGTGCAAAAGGCTTTTTAGTTTGGTATAGTCCTACCTGTTTACTTTTGCTTTTGTTGCTTGTGCTTTTGGTGTCATATATAAGAAGTCATTGAGAAGACCAATGTCAAGGAGCTTACCGTCTATGTTTTCTTCTATGGGTTTTAGAGTTCCAGGTCTTACTTTAAATCTTTAATTAATGTTGAGTTGAATTTTGTGTGTGGTGTTGGGTCCCATTTCATTTTTTTTTTCATTTGGATATTCAGTTTTCTCAACACCACTTAATGAAGAGATTATTATTTTCTCATGATGTATTCTTGGCATCCATATGGAAGATCTGTTGACTGTGTATGCTTGGCTTTCTTTCTGAGCTTTCTACTCTGTGCCATTTGTCTCTTTGCCTGTTTTTATATCAGTACCATACAGTTTTGATTACTATAGCTTTGTGATAAATTTTGAAATTAGGAAGTGTGATACCTCCAACTTTGTTCTTCTTTCTTGGGATTGCTTTGGCTATTTGGGATCTTTTGTAGTTCCATATGAATTTTAGCATTTTTTCTTTTTCTATAAAATGTTATTAGGATTTTAATAATAATCCAATGGAGTCAACTATTGAATCTGTAGATAGTTTTGGGTAGTATGGAAATTTTTTTATCAATATTAAGTCTTCCAATCATTGAACGTGGAATGTCTTTCCAATTGTTTATGTCTTCTTTAATTTCTTTCATTAGTGATTTGTAGTTTTGACCATACAAATCGTTCACCTCCTTGGTTAAGTTTATTCCTCAGTATTTGATTCCTTTCAATGCAATTATAAGTGGGATTGTTTTCTTAATTTCCCTTTTGGATAGTTTACTGTTAGTGTTTAGAAGTGCAACTAATTTTTATATGATGATTTTGTGTCCTGTAACTTTACTGAATTTGTTTATTCTAACAATTTGTGAAATCTTTAGGATTTCTACAGGTAAGACTATGTCATCTTCTTTTCCAATCTTTAGGTCTTTTATTTTCTCACCTATTTGCTTTGTCTAGGATTTCCAGTACTATATTTGGCATATAGAGTTGACATATATTCATGTAATGATATAGTTCCAGCACTCTAGTTGAATAAAGTGGAGACGATAAGCATCCTTGCCTTATTGTTGATCTTCAAGGAAGCGTTTTCAGTTTTTTACCATTAACTATGATGTTAGCTGTGATGTTTTTCACATATGGATTTTATTCTGTTGAAGTAATTTTCTTCTATACCTAGATTGTTGAGAGTTTTTATCATGAAAGGGTGTTGAATTTTTCAAATGCTTTTTCTGCATGTATTGAGATGATCATATGATTTTTACCCTTCATTCTGTTAATATGGTGAATCACATTAGTTGATTTTTATATGTTGATTCATTCTTGCACTCCAGGAATAAATCCCACTTGGTCATAGTGTATAATCCTTTTGACATGTAGTTGAATTCAGTTTGTTAGTACTTTGTTGAGGGTTTTTGCATGTATATTCATCAGGGATATTGGTCTGTAGTTTTCTTTTCTTGTAGTGTCTTTGTCTGTCTTTGGTATTGGAGTAATGTTGGCTTCATAAAATAAGTTTGACCTACTATACCAAAATTCCATAGACCGGTGACTTATAAACAATAGAAATTTATTTCTCACAATTCTAGAGGCTGGGAATTCCAAGGTCAAGGTATTGGCAAATTTTGTGTTTGGCGAGAACCTGCTTCCTGGTGCATAGATGGCCTTCTTGTCGCTTTGTCCTCACATGGCAGAAGGGCTAAGGGAGCTCTTTGAGGTCTCTTTTATAAAGGTACTGATCCCATGCATGAGAGATCTGCCTCATTATCTAAGCACCTCCCAAATACCCCAATTTTTAATACCATGACATAGAGGGTTAGGATTTCAGCATACGAATGGGGGAGGGAAGGCACAGATAAAAACATTTAGCCTATAGTATCAACTCCTTGGAGACTGTACTGAAAGGCTGTGGACATTGAAACCATGCTTCACTTGTCCCAAGTGCAGGAGAGGCCTCATCTCTGGACTTTCTCTAAGACCTGCAAAGCCTGGCTGGCTGTGGGAAAGTGGCCATCTCCATAACTGTTGTCTGGACCATGGCAGCTCTTTGCACCCTGTGTGAGTTGAAACAGAAACCAGCCCCTCAGGAGAGTACACTGAAAGCCCAGAGAAGCTGTCTATTCACTCTCTCTTCCACCCCGGGGAGAAGTGACAATTCTGGACACTGAACTGTTTGGAGGAGGGGCTGATATGGGTAAAGAGAACTTTTATTACCATTTCGGAGTGATCTCAGATCTGTGTCATCTGATGTACTGCAAATTCTTAACTGCATTTTGGACTTCTCTTAAAGGTATTGTGTTACTTATATCATTGTTAAATCTGCGTTTCCGTGGGAGAACGAGAGCTAGGAGTTTCTATCCCACCATCTTGCTGCCTTCACTCCTCCTTCACCCCCTGACAATCTCAGTAATATTTCCAAGCTAGGGATAAATAAATAGATTCAATAGTTAGAACTGTCAATCCAGCCTATACATGCTCCAATTAACCAAGCAACCCAAAAGATATTTAAAAATAGTCTCGAAGAGTTCAGTGTTTATTCTCTGAGCAGGTTTTTCAAATTAGAAATTAACATTTAAGAGAAAACAAACAGAGGGTTGTGGCAAACCGGGGCTAAAAAAACTCACATTAGCACATGGTCATGTGGATTCTTTTTTCGGGAAAAACATTCCAGATTCCACAGATTGTCAGTGGAAAAACAAAAACAGAATTCCCATCCATTTTCAAGTATGGCAAAGTCTGCATAAAACTTGTGTGTTTCTGCCCTGTTCTCTCAAAAGCACAAATTGTTACCCTAGTAAAGCACTCCCAGTGAAGGCCCAGTGAACAGGGATTAAGGCTCTATAGCACAGTCAAGGTATTGAACAAAGACATGGAAATATTTGATTCTAGCCCCAGCACTCTTGTTAACAGTATCTGGTGCCTCAGTTTATCTATAAAATAGGTTAAAAAATAATACCTTTTCCGTTGCTTCCACAGGCTTTCTGTGAAGGCTAAATGAGATAATATAGGAGAACCTGGGAGATATAAAATATGTAAGGAAGATCCACTATTCTTAACCTTATTGTTTTTCTTTCATTGCTCTTATCATGTCACTTACAAAAAATCATCTCTGGTAATGAATGTGGCTGACACCTAGCGGTGTGCTGATAAACATGTTCTGAGGCAAAAAAGTACTAACTTGCGGTGTTTGCTGCTATCTGTGGTGTAAATACTCTCATTAAGGACAATTTTTAAGCTACCAATTCACAAAACTTCTGCATATTTAACAACTGGCTTTTGGGAGCTGGAGCTGACTGGCTCCAAATATAGCACTGAAACATCAAAGAGTATTTAACTGAAATAGAAAGAGTTTTGAGGGAAAAAAATGTTTTTTCGGTACAACCTTTGCTTACTGTTCTTTGCAGTTGTTCTAGATTCTTGCTCTCTCCTCTAAACTTCTTTCTCTGTCTCCCTTCTCTGCTAAATCAGCTATCAATGCCTCTGGCTGTTATGGAAAATGAAAACTGGCTGGGTATTTATTTGTTTTGTGACAAATATTCAAATACTATAATATGAATATCAAATACTGTGACAGTTACCCTAACAATATGAAAAGCCTCATTTCATAAACTACACTAGAGATTAAATAATAAAACTTTTAAAAATCTGGCAAAAATTCTGGTGGAAAGTCACACACAAATTCCTTCTCCACCAACTTGGAGGCAGTAGCATGCAAATATAATGGAATTTGTCCAGAAGCTCCATGTTCAAATGTCAGCACAGCCGCTGCTTAATGTTTGGTCATGGTCACACCTCCTCCTCACTTTCAAGTTCAGCTTTACCTTCTATTCAGTGGAAATGATAGCATTCATCCATCGATCACAAGAGTTGGTTTTGAGGCTCATACGAGATGAAATATGTGACAGTCCTTTGTAAACAGTAAAGTACTATACAAAAGTTAGTCACTGACATAAGGTAGCTGCTACTTAATACAAGGAGAAGAGGAAATTTACAAAGCTGAATAATTAAGGGGGATCAAGAATATTGGTTACAGGGAATCTGCTTTAGACTAGTGGTCATAGAAGGCTTCTCTACTGTAGCAATGACTGAGCTATAATCTGAAGGAGAAATGGGAGTTGGCTGGGAGAAAAGATGGGGACCACATCCGGGGTGAAAGGAGAGGCATGTACAAGGATCCTGTAAAGAAGAGACACAGGGTGACTACAAGGAAATGAAAGATCATGCATAGAAAAACTGGCACGCTGCCCCGCCATCATTAGCATTAAACATATACATTTCATACAGAGAGGGGAAAACAAAAGCAACGTTGCATCCTAAAATAACCACAAAGCCCAGAAACGTCTTGTCTAATTCAACTCCCCAGCACAAATAAAGCCTTGAATCCCTTCCAAAAGTTAATAACAACTTTATCCTTGACTTTGTATAACCTTGATATCTGCAGACATATAATGATCCTTGAAGATAGGATAGAGTGGGGGAACTTCTGTTTTTTGAGCAATAAAAATAATAGACTATCAAAAGAAGAATAGTGGCTAATGGGTGTAGAAGTTATAAATTCGTTTTTTAATAGGGTTCTGTTGTTCTGGTTAAATATCTGCAAATACGTTTGTGTAGTAAGTAAAAAGAACTTCAAGTACTTTTGGAACTTGGAAAACTATATATAAACAATATATACTTGAAAAAGTTATATGGGGCCAATGAAGAATCACACTCTAAAATATCTGGAGGAGTTTCTGAGACTCCCAATAAGGATAGAGAATCTCACACTCAACACCTCTCTTGATATAAAGGAAGATTTGGGATACTGGGAAGCAGATGGCTGTTCCCACTCATCTTTGGATCATTTGAGTATCCAGTGTTTAAATATAACTGAGGTTCCACAGACAGGCTTGAAGGCAAAGAGCACTGAGAGCTCTATTTCCCACATTAGTGTCCCACTTTGAAATACGGAGGATTCCATTTTGTCTTTCTCCTCTTGAGATGTACAATCATGCAGATGAAGGAAAATGAGAGAAGAGGAGAAGAGTCTTCTATTTCCCCCAGAGTGAGTGGCCAGCAATCATGACTCCTTACCAGTGTATTTGACGTAAAGATGAAAAGAAATACAAATTGGCCAAAATCCCTTTTTCCATATAGTCAACCATATGGAACAAATACCTGCAGTATTTTTATGTTGACAAAAAATCATGGCATATATTTGAATTTAAAATTAATGTTAGAAGAAGTTGCCTGAGAAACAGAAACCTAAAGGCATGGTTTTATGTCCTTTGAATAATTATTTTTTTTAAGTTTATTTATTTCTTTTGAAACAGAGATAGTGCGAGAGGGGGAGGGGCAGAGAGAGGGGAAAGAGAGAGAATCCTATGCAGGCTCTGTGCTGCCAGCAGCAGAGCCCGATGTGGGGCTGGAATTCACTAACCGTGAGATCATGACCTGAGCCGAAACCAAGAGTCAGTCACTTAACCAACTGCGTCACCCACGCGCCCCTATGTCCTTTGAATAATTATTAATATGATCTGTGATATTCAGGAGTAGGCAAATGAAGATCAGGAGACACTTCATCATTCAAATAAAAATAGATAAGTATCAGGGGATGAAAATCCGGATGTTAATATTACATAGTTTATAAGACTGTCATGAGAAAGAACTAGTCAAGTAAAAAAGAAAGAAAAAAAAAAGAAAAACAGAAAAACAGATCAAGCATTTGAAAGAAAGCCTTCTGTGTTTTTAAATTATAGAAACATATACCGTAGACATGGACACAAAATATAGATCATTTTTTCACTCCGACAAATAAGTCTCTTCCGCAAGGGATTTAACATTATCTTGTAGATTACAGAGACATTGGGTGAGTAATAATATGTCATAGTAACTAGTTGAATAACTTCACAGAAGAATTGCAAAATTTTAACAATGCATAAATGTGCCAAAAGAAAAAAAAAAGTCTTGCTCTGGAAACCCTATCCCCTTTACTAGGATAATGGGAGAGAATATTAAATTTCATAAACTCAGGAGCCCTTTCTTTCAGGTTAACTCGCTCTCTTGGGCTAATATTCAACTAATTCAAACTTCAAGCTCCCTATTAGAGGTGTTTATCTCCTCTCTGAAAAGTTTTTCTGTTCTCCTCTTTCTCAAGATGGTATCTGGGGACCATGCATAGAAAATTGGCATGTGCCAATGGCTTTAGGAGAGAGCCCTGGTCCACATGCTCTCCTTTGTTAATGGACAGCTTCCTGCATGGTGTTCTTGGTTGGGTCTCACCTCCGACCGTCTTGCCCTGGTGCTCCTTAGGTAAAGTTGGTCCCTCCTATTTATTTTGGGTGCTGTGCGGGACTGGCTGCCTCCCTACCTCCCTCTGCTTGTGACGTGCCTATTCCCCATGGCGATCGTTGCCAACTTCTGACTTCTTCTGGTCTGCTGGTGCTCGTAGCATCCGCATAGCTCAGCCATTACAACTTTATGCAAAGAATATTGCTAGCAAACTAGTGTGGGTGCGAAGTTAATGGCCTGTGGGTTCTGAAAGAGTAAGACAGATGTGTATCTGGGCTCCCTCACTTTCCAGCTGGGTGAACTTGAGCATGTTACTTAAACTTTCCCAGCTCCGAGATCTCTTCTCTAAGAAGGGCTAAATGGTTTATTCAGCAAGTGCTAATTTAGCACCTGCTATATGCTGGGCACTTTATTGAGGGTTGGGAATACTGAGGTGAACGAGAGACACAGTTCTTGTCCTCACACAGCTGATAGTGTGGTAAGGAAGGCCAGTGTTATCTGTATTGAAAAAACATAGAAACCTTGATGGTAAGAGAACTGTTCTTATGGTAAAGATTCTGCTCTTCTGATACTTAAGAGGTGACACCTGTGACCAATGAGTGGCATCACAGTGAGGCTGTTTTGAGCTTAGTAAGAGGATGCTCTCAAAATAATTGCTTTCTAATTATGGAAGAGGGGAACTTCTGAAATTGTAAGGTCATCGGTTGATGGGGGGTGGGAGGGAGTGGAGGGTGGGTGATGGGTATTGAGGAGGGCACCTGTTGGGATGAATACTGGGTGTTGTATGGAAACCAATTTGACAATAAATTTCATATTAAAAAAAATCATAAGGTCATCACTGGATGTGACAGGCCTAATGCTCACATTGGATGGGAAGCTGGGCTAGGTGACCTGCTGTGTCAAGACTAGTCTTGATGGGATGGTCAGATGCCTCAGCAGGACTGCAGCATAATTAGCAGGTGAGAACATAATGGTTAATATCACGATTGACCCTCTGGCTTGTCAAGTTCATCTTTGCCTCTATGTGGAGCCAGTTCCTGATGATGTGTACATTTCTCCCCTTCTTCTCTGTTGTCAAGCAAGAGTTAATGTGGAATTTTCTTACTGCCATTGCCAATTTACTGTGCAGAGCTGAGGCTTGGGATGGAAGGGATGTTAGAAAAAGAAAAAAAAAAAAAAAAAGAGCAGCTGCCTTTGTGCTCCTAGGCACAGAGAAAAAGCAGGCCAGACCAGTCAAAGGCAGGGGAAGAGGTGAACCCGGGGACAAAGAACAGATGGAATGTGATGAGGGCACAGAGAAACAGATTTGTGAGAAATACAAACGAGATGGAGGAAATGCGAAGTAATAAGGAGACTGGAGGGGAAGACAAGGAAAAAAAATAATGGAACCCAAGGAAACAATGAGATAACATCAGAGGGAGATCGTGGGGTGGAGAGGGGAAGCAAAAATGCAAAGCAAAGAGGAGCAAACACAGTTTATTAACAGTTCGGTGTCCATCGAGGCTCTTCATTCCCGAGTAGGGGACGGAGTGAGAAGAGAATGTTTGTTGCTGTCCCTCCGAAATGTCCCAGTACAGGTTGTTCCAGATGGGCGGGGCCCCTGTAGGGCCACGTCTCTCTCTCTCTCTCTTTCTCTCTCTCTCTCTGCTTCCTTAGTGAGAGATTGAATGGGAACTTCTTCCAAGTTAGGCAAAAATCTTCCTTGTATCAGCATAACTTTTTATGAGTAAATATTTCTTAGCCTCTGGTTATTCTTCCAGGCCAGATAGGATATCGTCCTCTTAATGGGCTGCACAGAAGTTCTGTTCACTAGAAAGCAAAATAAGAAATGTAGTGTTTATTATTTCCTTCACAATAATGAGGGTTACTTGTTCTACTTGACAGGGATGAATTCATTATAAAGAAACCAAGGGAGCACCAATTTCCTATCTTTTGTGGTTCTCACTAGCCCTTCTTTTGGCCAACCATATCCAGGGCAGCCGTTCTCCCGAGGTATCTGCTCCAGACCTTGGAGGCCTGCACTGAGAAAATCAGAGAGAACAGCTGCGGCCGTCAGCAGGAAGTGAAAAATATATCTGATGGGATATTATCCTAGCCGAAGCAGTAACTTTTTTAAACACTCAGACTTCTCTGTTGTCTTTCTTGTCTTCATAACTCATTAATGGCATTTTGTTCAGCATCTTGTCTTGAGCCCCTTTGTTCTTCTTTAATCCACATATTTCACATATGTCAGATTCTCTGACACACAGACCTGTGATAAAAAGTCATCAAAGTCCTTGTTACGCTGTGTTTATATCACTGAGCTGTTGTCATCTGTTACTCTGTAGTGATCTCTCTCCGTATCTCACTTCATCAGCCCCCCTCAATTATCCTGGCTCAATATCTACTACCTTTTGTGTTTTTATTTTGAGGAAACCAGCCCATCAGCTTATTAGCAAAATACATTAGCCGACCTTTAGGAATTTTAGGATGCATTTAGAATAATTATTTGAAGATTATATTTCATCACAAATATCACTGACAATTTTCATATGTTCAAATGAAATGGATAAAAGCACTTCTACGTTTTCTGAGTTGGGACTTAAAAAAATCAAACAACTTTATGCTAGGGGACAAAAGAACTCATTTTTGCAAGTAACTCACAAAGTGTCTTGGCCGTCAGTTTTGGACTAAATGTGAACCTTTGGGGGTTGAAATTCATTTATTCCTGGCAAAATGTGACTTCCTGCTTCTAAGAATAAAGGCTTGAAAAGACTTATTAAAGGAAGGCTCCAGAAAGACTTCTTAAACTTCAAACAGGTCTTACAAAACAACATTCTGATGAGTTAAGTGCACATGAATTAGAAGCATATGTATTAAATTTCCCTTAAAATACACATGGGTTTAAAAATTAAGGGGGGGGGGAGACTCTTGGCAAAAATCTATTTTAGGTTTGTCTAAATCCAAACCATTTGAAAAGTAATTCTGAGGAATGGGACAAAAGACAGATTAAAATTCTTAAACACTTTTGGGCATTGAATATGTTTAATTTTTTTTTTTTTTAATGATTTAAGCTTCCTTGAATAAGAAATGCTGTATTTGTTTAAATTTCTCCTAAAATGAAGGAAAACTGCCTGGGAGTAATATCCATCTTTTAGAAACTCCAAATGCCTGGGGAAAGGTTTGAAGATCTTGACAATCTTAAATCAAGGCCAGAACTGCTTAGAAGAAAAATAAGACTATTCAAGGGAGTTGTGATTTTTGTCCTGTTTTGTCACTCTTGTTCTTCCATACCCGTGTTTCTTTATCTCTTACATTGGTGATGTCATGGGATCTTTCTCTTCCAAATGCACACAGGTACATGCACAGAGGACACACTGAAAATTAACTAGATAATGCTTGTCAACGGTGTGAGTGAAGGGAGAAAGAAAGAAAGAAAGAAAGAAAGAAAGAAAGAAAGAAAGAAAGACAGACATCGATCTTGAATGTCCTATACTTAAGTCAGGCATGATGCTATAGTCCACAGTTAAATGGAATGACAACAAAACATGGATGGTTTCTAAGTGATTGGTTGAGGTTGATATGAACCTAGAAAGACTGGACCAGGATTAAAAATTTGGTAAGTCCTATAAGGAAGAGACCGATCTTGTTCTTGGAATATTCTTTTGAAAAAAAATACCAAAATCTGAGTATCTAAGCGAGTCATAGAAATATCTGGTCATTGAAAATTCACCACAATGTGACTATTATAGGAAGGGAATTAAAACAAAGTCAAAAACCCAAAAGTGGAACGGACTTGAAAAAGTCATTTGAAGAAGGGATACTATAGTTCAGAGCACTCGGGAACCATAAAAATGTCACGTTCATTCTCCTGGGCTTTTGTTTGTGTAGTTGATTGATTGTTTTTGTTTGTATTTGTTCATTTGTTTTTGTTTTTTGTGTTTTTGTTTGTTTGTTTGATGAAGAGGTAAGTAAAAGTTGAACAAAGACAAACCAGTGCTTAGGAAGGTAGGTATAACATTAGTCAATCCATCTAAATAAGTATTTATTAAGCACCTGTGTTATTCCCAGAATTATGCCCAGTATCTGGTTAAGAAGATGAATGAAAAATTGGCTTGAATCTCAAGGTACCCCGAATCTACAGTGGATTCAAACATTGCATCTACCATTAATATTACCTGTATGACCTTGAGCAATTTATATAACCTATTTAAGGCTCAGCATCCATGTCTATAAAATGGGATACTGTTATATTTCCTACAGATATGTTGAGTATTAGTGCAGTTCTGGGCTTAATATACAGCTAAAATAATGTTGTCTCTTGTTAGTGTTATGAATATAATACTCTGAAAGAACCAAGAGAGGATGGTTGTGTTCTGGGGTGGAGGTAAGTGAAGAAATAAATTCCTTTGAGCTAAGCGTTTGGATCCATTTGGTTTGACTCTGAAACAAACCACCTCAAAACATAGTGGCTTAAAATAATATTTATTATACTTTACAAATCTGTGGTTTGGCTATGTGACTCTTCTAGCCTGGGCTGACTTGGCTGGCGATGGAGATCTGAAATGGCCTCATTCCTATGTCTGGGGCCATAGTTGCCTTAGTTGGGGCTTGAGATGCCTGTGGGGTTCGGGACAGCTGGGGAATGGCCAAAACCTCTCTAAGGTGGTCTCTCTTCATCCAATAGTCTAGCTTGGGCTGATTCACGTGGGGAAAGGACTCCCAGAAGAAAGAGACAGTGAGTTCCAATACACAAGCCCTCTGTTTGCACTATTTGTTGGTAATCTATTGGTCAAAGCAAGTCATATAGCTAAGACCAGATTCAAGCAATGGAGAAACAGGGGTGCTTAGGTGGCTCAGTCAGTGAAGCGTCTGACTTCAGCTCAGGTCATAATCTCACTGCTTTTGAGTTCAAGACCTGCATCGGGCTTTGTGCTGACACCTCAGAGCCTGGAGTCTGCTTTGAATTCTGTGTCTCCCTCTCTCTCTGCCCCTCCCCCACACATGCTCTCTCTCTCTCTCTCTCTCTCTCTCTCTCAAGAATAGATAAACATTAGGGGCGCCTGGGTGGCGCAGTCGGTTAAGCGTCCGACTTCAGCCAGGTCACGATCTCGCGGTCCGTGAGTTCAAGCCCCGCGTCAGGCTCTGGGCTGATGGCTCGGAGCCTGGAGCCTGTTTCCAATTCTGTGTCTCCCTCTCTCTCTGCCCCTCCCCCGTTCATGCTCTGTCTCTCTCTGTCCCAAAAATAAATAAAAACGTTGAAAAAAAATTAAAAAAAAAAAGAATAGATAAACATTAAAAAAAGAAATGGAGAAATAAATTCCATTCTTTTTTTTTTAATTTATGTATTTATTTTTGAGAGAGACAGAGAACCAGCAGGGGAGGGGCAGAGAGAGAAGGGTACAGAGGATCTGAAGTGGTCTCTGTATTGACAGCAGAGAGCCTGATGCAGGGCTCAAATTCACAAACTGAGATCATGACCTGAACCCAAGTAGGATGCTTAACTGACTGGGTCACCCAGGTGCCCCTGATGTCATTCCTGATGGGAGAAATAGCAAAGTCACATGGCAAAGGGGCATGCTTACGGAAAGGTGTGAATACCTGGGAACCCATTATCGCGATAATCCATCAAGACCTATAAGAAAAGCTCTTGAACTTTCGTGTGCATAAGAATCACGAGAGATGCTGATATGACGGATTTGCCTGGTTTAAGTATTGACAAAAATGATCATTAGATCCTGGACAAAGTGATTTTTGTTATGTTTGTGTGTATCTGCATTGAAGAGTGCAAAGGATAAATTCCAAATTGAGAACCTAGTTGAGTAGAGAAGCTCCCAGGTGCTTCATTTTAGTGCTTATAAAGCACATGGAAGTGGTGGCAGTAGTTGTCCATGTGGAGCAAGGAGCCACCAGGTCTAGAGAGACCCAAAAAGTTCCCAGGCATTTGTGTCCCCCACCTCCATTCTGAGATAATTAACTATAAAAATGAAAAAGCTGTGGTTGCAAGCCCAACGGTATGTATGTGTGTGATCAGACTGTACGTGTGTATCTGAGACCAGCCAATGGCACGAACAATTGCTTATCTGCTGTGACACAGTGCCAAGGTGGAACCAGTCATCACACGTGCCCAGAAAAGAACGTGTATAGATGTTCGTTACAAATTAAAATTCTGAATAAAAACGGACTTTTCCCCTAAATTACTTAATTCCAACGCTTTAGGTAATTCTGACCACACTTGGGGAAACTCTGCTTTCCAGTGTGAGTAGCAGTTCTCTACATGAGAAGGAAGGAGGGGCATCCCACAAGGAGAGACTAGGATAAAGTATGAATGAATAAAATGATAAAGATAGTGAACAGCATGCCCCCTCCACCCCAACGAAAACATGGAGGGAAAGGGGAAGGTGGATGAAAAAAGGAAAGGGGGAGAAGAGGAGAGCAAGGAAGTTGAGGAAAGAAGTTGGAGGGTGGACTGACTTCTGGAATGGAAACCAGACTATCCGTAATTGTGGAGACTTGTGGAAGGAATCAAACTTGAGGTTATAAAATTGGACCTGTAAACAGGGACAGTTGTAAATACGTGGCCTATTACAGAATAGTCTTTCTATATTAATTCAACTAAAAGAGTTAGCTGTGTTCTTCCAAGAGTCAGGAATTCAGCTGCCTCGTCTCTACTGGAAGTCATACATTGAGGGCCTTCTACTTATTCACGTGTAGAAACCCCAGGGTGTAATCAATGCTCTCAATCACTAAGAAACCATTCGTGTTTTGTTGTGACTTGGACTGGAATAGATCGATAGCTCCCTAGCATGTTCATTATGTTTAATATTTTATGCATACATAAGATGATTGATCATCTAAACTGTTTGGATGTGATTACTCATCTTCAGTTCTGCTCACGGCCTGCTTGTTTGCAAAAGGGCTTTGTTATTAAGAAGCAATAATGAAGTACTCTAGGTTTATTTTCAGCCATAAAGATAAGATCCATTCAATCCTCAAGAGTTTTGAAGATGCTGAAGGTAGTAAATATCCCTGATGGTCTATAATACATGAATTTCCATGCTTGAGATATTCTAACATAATAGTTTCGGTAACATTCTAATACTCTGTAAGTGTTCACTTGTGGGTTTCTAAAAGACATAAACCAGAGGAATAAATTGGACCTAAATTAAAATTGTTTGGTTTACCAATTTCTTTTTTATTCCACAAAGAGTTAGAAAATATCTCTCATTGTCATAAGCCTGTGATATTCCCATTTAATTTAGAAATTCCATCCATAGCACTTCTCTGCTTCTAACCCCTCTGTTTTATCCTTAGGACTACAGAGTTTGGACTGTTCGGTTTGGCCAGGTGGTTTTGGAAGTTGTTTAAATGCCTTGTCCCAAGCTGAGGCTTATCGTCTCTTCTTAAGTGGATTTCTGGACATCCCTAACACTGTGGCTTTACAATTTCCTCATTCCCCTTGGTTGTTGAGGATGAGTATTTCATAAATACCTTTCTGATCACATGCTTAGTTCCTCAATGCATTCCAAATCCCATGGTTTTCTTTGAATTCCTATTGTCACTAGTCTACCTGAAATTTTTCTCTTCTTGAGCTAATTGCAATTTAATAGGCTCTGTGAGCTGTTCTCATGGCATCCTGTTTATCTGTCTAATACATTCAGCCTCTTGATTCATGTATTTCTTCAGTAAGCATTTACTACGTACTGTGCTGCTCTAAACCCAACAGATAAAGCTGCGAACAAGGCAGCGATATAAATCTCTGCCTTCTTGGAACTTACGTTCTACTAAGGGAGGCAGAAAATGAAGAAGATAAATATGTAAAAGTTATGGACTGTTATAGTAATAAGTGCTAAGGGGAACAATAAGACAGTGAAAGGGGATATGAACTGTTAGGTGGGGGGCTGAAATTAGAGATAAGGTGACTGGAGAAAGACTTAGTAGGAGAGGAATTTTGAGAAAAACCTGAAGGAAAGAGGGAGCTAGCCGTAATGTAGTTAGGGTAACTATAGATGCTATAACATACAAATCCCCAAAACTCATTGGTTTAATTTTTCAAAAACGTGTGTTTCTTATTCACATAACAGTTCAATGCAGGGAGGTGCATCAGCTTCCATGTGGTGATTTAGGGCATGGATTTGACATCTACTACCTAATGTCAAGCCAAACTTCATAGATTAAAGGGACAGTCATCCACATGACTACTTTCGCCTGCAACAAGTTTGCAGGTCTCTAGGCCACACTTACTTCTGATCAGCTGGCTACAAATTCAGGGGTTCTCACTATCCCTCTTAGGTTCAATAATTCACTAGAACAACTCAGCAGCACACAGGAAAGTACTATACTTAAAATTACAGTTTTATTATCACGAAAGGATATAAATTTAAAGCAGCCAAAGGAAAACATGCATAAGGTAAGATCTGGGAGGGTCTTGGCATAATGATGACTGACATTTCAGAGTATTGCCAAGTAGGGATGCTCCCCCTCTCCTTGAGGCCAGTAGTTTCGATTGGGGTTTCATTATGTCAGCATTATATATTGAACCATTGGTCATGTTCTTCAACCTCTCCACCTCCTTCCCTCCATGGAGGTTGAACTGATATCGCATGGCTCAAAGCCCAAACACTTTAAATACATGGTTGGTATTTCTGGCATGACCATCCCCCATCGTTTCACTAGTGTAAGCTAGGGCCCAAACCCAAATAACAAAGATGCTCCTATCACTCTGGAAATTCCAAAGGTTCAGAGCCTACCTCCTAGGAACCAAGAACAAAAGCCAACCGAATTCCTTATTACGCAAGTTCCTTCCATTGCACGCCTGCTATCATCAACATGTGGTCCAGGTTGCCACAGAAGAAGAAAGAGAGGGAGGAAATCATACCCTTGCTTAAGCCTAGAGTGACACAGATCACTAAGCCACACAGTCACAGCTAGATGCAAAAAGGACTGGGAAAGGCAGTCCTTGGCTAATGGCAGTTTTCCAGCAATTGTTCTCACTACCAAAGGGATGAAGAATGTTTGGTGTCAGTTAATCACCTCTGTCATGCTTGTCATGTGGTTGCCCGGGGGTAAGGGCACAGAGTTCCATCCCCAGTGCTGCTCATGTCTTTTGTAGAACAGCTTTCCAGGTGCATTCTCTTTTCACTTGGATTATTTCCAGTGATAAATCTGTTTTAATCCTTATTTTGTTCCTCTGTTCATAATTTGTTGGGATGTACTGAAGACTTTCTCTCTTTACTGTTTTGTAATATTTGATGATGATGATGTACCTTAGTATAATTTCCTCATGTTTTTCATGCTTGCAACTGCAGATTTATGGTTTTCACCCAATTTTGAAAAAATCACTGATTTTCGCTTTGAATATTTTTCCTGTTCCCCCACCCCTAAATCAGAGAATCCTATTACACAATTATTAAGGCACTTGATGTTATCCCATAGCCCACTGATGCTATGATTTTTGTTATTGTTTGTTTCTGACATTTTTTTCTCTCTGTGTTTAATGCTGTTGTGTTTTCAAGTTTGCTATGTTTTTCTTCTCGAATGTCTAACTGTTAATCACATCCAGCATACTTTATTTTATCTTATATGTTGTAGTTTCTATTTTTTAGAAGTTCAGTTTGAATCTTTAAAAATATCTTAGACACCTTTACTTAGCTCACTCAAGTTTTGCTCTAGCTTATTGAATATATGCAATAGTTTTGGGAAAAAAAAACTTTTAAAAGTCCTACTCTTCTAATACTACTATTCATATCAGTTCTAGATCAGTTTGGGTTAGTTGCTTTTAATCCTCATCATGGGTCGCACTCTCTTGCTTCCTTGCATGTCTAGTAATCTTTGATCGGACACCCAGCCTGGTAAATTCTATTTTGTTATGTTCTGGATATTATGTATTCTTCTTTTTTAATTTAAAAATATTTTTTAATGTTTATTTATTTTTGAGAGACAGAAAGAGAGTGAGCAGGGGAGGGACAGAGAGAGAAGGAGACACCGAATCTGAAGCAGGCTCCAGGCTCTGAGACATCAGTGAAGAGCCCGACATGGGACTCGAACTCACAAACTGTGAGATCACGACCTGAGCTGAAGTGTGATGCCTAATTGACTGAGCCACCCAAGCACCCCTTAGAAACTTTCTTGAGCTTTGTTGTAAGTTGTAGTTAAGTTCTTGGAATCGGATTGAACTTTACAAATCTCTCTTTTAAGATTTCTGCCGTGTTTTATCTAAGCTAATTATTACCCTCTTTCTGAGTTCTCCACTCAATACACCGTGAATTTTCTACCCTGGTTATTGGGCATAGGCACTATTCCCAACCTTCTGTGAGCTTTAGGAACTGTCTGTTTCTAATTCTTTCAGGTGGTCCTTTTGAATACCTCAAGTATTTTCCCCAGTGCACATGCTTATCAATATTCTGGTGATACCCTAAGGAGACCTTTACAGACCTCCAGGGTTCTCTCTGTGTACAGATCTCTACTCTTCAGTACCCTGCTTTGTCTCAACTCAAGATGTGTTCCACCCTTCATATAGGTTCTCATTCTGTTTCCCATGGCCTGGAAATTCTCTCAAGACATAGTGTGTTTTTGTTATCAGCTGGGATAGTTAGAGGATTCAATCTTTTTTTTTTCCTGTCTCTCATGAATTATTATCCTTTGCTGCCTAATGTTCAATAGCTTAAAAATGGCTATTTCATATTTTTGTCTGTTTTCTCCCTTCATTTCAGGCAGGGGGGTACATCTGTTACCTAGTACTCCATCTTGGTTAGACGTGGAAGTTGGCAGTGTGGTTTTGATTTATGTTTCATTTTGCATTTGTGCTCACTTTTAAAAAATATTATACTAAGGCCATAATTATAATAAATATTTTCCAAAGGGAAAGGGGGTCTTAGGTTTAAGAGGAATGTTTCCTTGAATAGTTAAGAATTATCTGTCCTCCAAAGGAATTAATTCTTTGGAGACATCTAATCACTCATTTGTGTTTTATCTCCTTTCAATCTATCACTATTTTCTGAGTCTATTTTGAATTTTACCTGTTCAATATATAAAATTAGTTTTTTATTCACTAAAAGCAGAGTCCATTATGTATATACTACCCAATGTTTCCTTTCTTCTGTGTACTTTTTTTTAATTTTGGTAGATTTGGGCACTTCATTAGTTTAAAAAATTATAAAATGTGGTTTTAATATGTTTTTTTGTATAATGCTTTCAGATGTTCATAAATAACAGTATTTTACTGGGCAAGAATCAAACAAGCAACCAAACAAGAGCCATGAAATCTTTGTCTTGAGGCAACCATCCTTCCAACGATTTCTTAAAGAGAACTGGTGAAAGCAGTTTGGAAGAGATTGACCTACTAGAGTGTTTATGTAAGCATATTGTTGCTTTGATGAAAGACCATGGGAAGCTGACTTCTCAGAACTTCGACATTCAGAGACTCAGAGGGTTAAGAATGTGACAACGTAGGAATTTTGGGTCTCACCAAACTTCAAGGTGCTTTTTAGCCATAGTCAGGGAGTTGTCACTTCAGCAGCTTTATGAAAAGAAAGGCATTGTTTTTGCTTCATTTGCCATCTGGAGTAAAGCTCTACAGGCATTCTGACCAAATAGGTCATCATGAGGGAGAGAGAGAACAAGTGTTTGCAGAAATTCTGGGAAAAGCTAATAATATACGAAAAAAGCTGAACACCAGCACAATAGGCTGGGACAAACTTTAACGAGAAAAGGAAAGAGAAAGAAAGAAAGAAAGAAAGAAAGAAAGAAAGAAAGAAAGAAAGAAAGGAAGACAGAAAGAAAGAAAGAAAGAGAAGGAGGAAAGCAAAGAGGGAGAAGGAAGGAGGGAAGAGCCCAGAGCTGTGGAGACTGGATAAGCAAAAAAAAAAAAAAAAAAAAAACCAACCAAGTTGGCATGCTGCCCAGAGAAACAGTTTAGCAATTGAAGTGGAACTTCGGCTCTAATCCCCAATCTTCAGGCTCCCTCAAGCCCACTCTAAGAGAAAAAGAGGGGGAACACAGATGACTGGAGAGCCTCCTCTTTCCAGTGGGGAGAAGAAAAAAAAATCCACAATTTCTTTTTTCAGGGAACCATGGCCTTTTAGAGTCTATTAAGCCCATGAACCTTAGGGTTAGTAAAGAGGTTTTCTTCACCTCACGGAGGGGTTCATTTCTCACATTTTTGTTTTTGACTATTTACTACCACACTACAGAAGTGTTTGAGATCTTTTCCTTCTCAATCTCTGCCTCATTTCCATTCGAGACTCTACAGTTTGCCTTCCCCCAGTGCATACAATTATCACCTCTCCATTCTAATTAGCTCCCAAGCTGCCTATATTGTCGCCCCCACTTTTATGATATTGGCTCCATATATTTTGATCTCTTAATTGGCTTTTGATTCATCCCATTTTACAAACAGTTGCCAAGTGCTTTTTTTTTTAATTTTTTTTATTTTTTTATACACTTTCAGGGCTGCTTTATTGGGTGCTTTTTTTTTTTTTTTTTTTTTTTAGAATGTCCTTTTTCAAATCTAGTTTCCTACTCAACAGAGCTCAAATCTGCTCTTGCTGGCATCGCATTTAATCTATGGGGAAAAAAAACACACACAAAACTTTACTAAGTTCTTGTTTGTTTGTTTGTTTGTTTGTTTGTTTGTTTTTAGCTCTAATGGTGCACAACTCACTGCCAGATAGGTTTTTGAAAGGATTTATTATTTTTCACTTGATATTCCTGGACTTTGTCAGTGATGACAATCGCTTTCTATTGAGGCTAGGAAACTTCTCCCTTGCACATCACATTTGTGATCGTGTGTAATGTCTTGAAGACTGTAGGAGGCAGACATCTGAAAAGTGTGATTTCTTGACAGACTGTTTATGTACTAATGTGCAAAATTTCCCAAAAATCTGCTCTGCCATTTCTGTTGCCCATGGGGTTGAGAAATCGAACAGCTCCGTATGTTGGTAGTTGTCTCATCACGTTGCCTTGCTTGTCTGTTCCCATTCACTGTCACTCAGTAAAATAGTCCATCAAAGTTTCTAAAAATGTAAAAATAGTTCTCTTCCTTATGATTTTTATAATGTTTTAAAGTTAAATTACTCCTGCCAGTTCATTGCACATAGCAAGGATTTATATTGACACATTTCAGTGTTTAAATAAGAAGTAAATATAGTAGTTAAAAGTGAGAGGAATAAATATGAAAATATACAACACTTAAAGCTTTACCATTGTGATAATACCCGCTGCAATCTTTAGTTTGTTATAGTTTGCATGTTACTTTTAACTACCCAAATTCTGAGTTTAAGGGCACTGATTAAAATGAAATGAGTGATTCTGTTGTAAGGTGTCATGAGGAAAAAAAAAACTGCTTTTAGGTCACTTGGCGTGGACAGAATTAGGCGCTAAAGAAACCTGTGTGAATCGTTTGAAATTGGAAAGTTTGGGCCAACAATAAACAGGTGGCTTTTCTGGTTAAGTCACTAATTCAGCCAAGCTGCTTAAATATTTTATCCCTCAGTTGCCTCATCTGAAAATCTTTACCCACATGATTGTGGTAAGGATTGGATATGCCTGCCACATAGGAAGTGCCCAGTAAATGCTACTTTTAATTATTATTTGATTGAATGGATTGAGTCAGATTACATTTAAATCTTAAACAAGTACATTTTGTCTAGTACACTGTAGGAAGTGTTATGTTAAGCTTTGCAGTGTCCACATTTTTCACTTGCATTCTTGACTATGTGTAGGGTGGTCATATTGGGTGAGAGAAGTAGGTTGTGATCTGAGTACCTCCCTCAGTTTCCTTCCTCAAACAGCTGTAATCACATTAACGTCATGAATAGGTAAACTGATCACAGGAAAGAAGGCCAGGAAGAGCCTTAGGAGGGGGACACGAGTTGGTCCAATGAGACCTGGGGTTTCTTCATTGTGCCTGGTCAAGTATGGAAGAAAAAGAAGGGGACAGGAGACTGCAAAGGGTGATGTGAGATTAGGAAAAATTGAAGGACACTGATGAAAACCTAACTTACCTATTCCGCCATATATGATGATCCCTATTAGACTTTTTCTCACGGATAGTTTTATAGTTTAGGAAGAATTGACTGACAACACTTTGTTCTAGGAGCATCAAGGACTTATTTTATGAATGCTAAACGTTTGCCAGACGTAGTGATAAATATGTTACATCTATAGTCTTATTTAATTATTAAAACTATGACAGAGATTGTCTCATCCCTGTTTTACAGGTAAGGAAACTGAGGTTCCGAGAATTTAGAGTTTTCCAAAGTTGGACAAGTGGTAAATGGAAGCAATATGTTTGAAGCCAGTTATACCTGATCTTAACGTGCCCATGTTAGTGGTCTTTGCTCTTCCCATTAGGCTATACTACCTCTCTTTTATCATATTCCAATCTTTGAGCTATTGGAAGTTGGCTTCATGCCTGAGTTGGTAAGCATCTCATGATGTGTCCGTTTTGGTTTCACGGGCAACCAAATAGTTATTGATGTGTAATTTGCATATCTACCCCATGGCACCATGGGTCATCTCAGACATTCTGGGGTCAGACTCGCACTTGTGGTCCCAGTGTCCCGTGGATACCCATAATTAGAGGAATTGGGGATGGTGTCATGATTTCCAAGTACCTGAACGATAAATTCTGCAGCTCTCTTAGAAGCTTCCCACAGGCATTAGAGCTCTGACCTTAAGCCAATAGAGAGTCAGCGTTCCTTGCTCACCTCAGAGAAAAGCAAGATGAAGCCAGAGGAGATAGTGAGGAGAAGCTGCTGTGTGGAGTTGCTGTATAGTGCCTCGCAGCCTTGCTTCTCTCAAATAACAGAGGAAGATTAAACACAAAATGAACTTTGTGGGCCATTGACACCACAGGTCATTCCATGTGAGCCACCTTCCTGGAAGAAGTGTTCTTGATCTATTGGCTCACTAGGGATTATTGTTCATGAACACCGGGGAGAACAAGTACTTCAAAAGAGCCACCAAATAGGAGCTGCACTGGGAACTGTAAAGACCAGAAGCCTCTGGGCAGAGGAGACAGAGCAGAGAAAGTCCTCTGATAGTATTAGTCACAGGAAGCTGCCGTTAGCCCCCAGACTGCAAGTGCCCCCAAGGAAAGTGGCCTAGAGGAAGTGCCCAGTGGGGACAGTTGTTGGGAGCCTACCCACAGCTTGCTCTACTGTTAGAGTCAGCCATGGCAAGTGTAGACAGATCATGCGGCTGAGGAGGCCATGTCCAGCCCTCTCAGCTGTCTCAAAATATCTACCTTAGTAAGACAATGTGAATGTCCACCGAGATTTACTTCCATTCAGGAGAGATGAGGATTACTGGTTGTGTTTCATTGCTGCCATAGCAAATTACCACATACCTAGTGGTACCACAAACAACACAAATTTATTGTCTTCCAGTTCTGCAGCTTGGAAGCCTGACTCAGGTCTCATCGACTAAAATCAAGGTGTTGGCAGAGCTATTTTTTTCCGGAGGCTCTAGGGGAGAATCCATGCCCTTGCCTTTTCCAGCTTCTAGAGACTGCCTGTAGTTGTCGGCTCCCTTCCTCCATATTCATAGCCAAAGATATCAGGTCAGGTGCTTCTCAGACCACATCGCCCTGACCTTCTTCGTTAGCCACGTCTTGCTGTCACTCTGTCACTCTGACTCCCTCATTTAATCATAAGGATGCTTGTGATTATATCGAGCCACTTAGATAATCCAGAATAATCTCCTTATCTTAAGGTCTGCTGACTAGCAACCTAAATTCTATCTGAAATCTTAATTCCCCTTTGCCATGTAACCCAACATATTCACAGATTCGGGGGAGCAGAATGTAGGCATCTTTGGGTAGCCATTATTCTGCATACCACAGCAGTCTTTCACTGCAGATCTCATTGAAAAGAGAGAAGAAATTTCCACTGAGAAAAGTTGTAAAAGAACCAGAAATTCTGTCTGAATGCTACAGCCAACTCTAGAGACTTCCAAATAGTGACATATGCTAGACATGTTTCGGGCAGTATAAAGAGAAATGAATCTGCCCTCAAAGAGCCTGAAGGGAGTGGGTGGGAATAGAACTCTAATCACAGAACCCCACAAAAAATGTTAAATTTCGATTGTGATAAATGTTGCAGTGATGACGTATGTGATGTGTAAAAGAGGGAGCAGTGACTCACTTAGGAAAAGCTTCTCCAAGGAAGTGCTGATCAAGGTTACATATCACAAGTGAGTTTCACTAGGTGAGAACAAAAGTGGGGAGGGGGTAGAGGATGATAACAGCCCTGGTCAAGGCGGGCCCAGGATTGAACAGAAGAGAGTATGAAGTGTATCAGGGGTGCTGTGCATGAGAACGCTGGAGAAGAAGGCAGAGCCAGACCATGTGAGACAGGGCAACCACCTTCACTACTTCAACCTTACCTTAAACTCAGTGGAGTGTCTCTGAAGGTTGTTAAACAGCAGTCTGAAATGGAGTATGTGCACATGATGATATTTGCCTTCTGGAAGAGTTTTCTGGCCATACTTTGATGAATGAATTGGGAAGGGTGTGCCAGCAGGAGGAAGCTGAGGGCAGACAGAGGGATCAGGTGGGAGCCTATGACACGGTCCTGATGAGAGATGGTTGCAGTCATGTAAATGGGGGGAAAAAGGACACACGAAGGGTTATGTCAGAGGTAAAATCATCAGGACCAAAGGAAGGATTCGATATGGGGAAACGATGGAGAGTATGCTGAATATGATTTCCAGTCACCTGCTTGTAGGATTTGGTCAGCCAGTTCTTCATTCGGGATTTTCCATGGGTGTTTTATCTCTAGAGCCTTGATTCACCTGAGCGTTCATCTGTCCACCTTCCCAGCCCATCACCTGTGTCTGTCTCTACTGCCTTGGAAGCAGTTTCTTGTTTTGTCCTAGGGTTGGGTTACCTCCTGGCCTTTAATGTTGGCCTCCGCTTGCTTTCTCATAAAAGACCACAATTGATCTTTCTTTGACAAATTCTTGGGACTCCTACTAATATTTGTTCTTTCTGCTGACTCAACCCAGCAGGCTTTTGATACAGAAAGCACTTGTCTGGTGGTGACAGAATATCTTTTTGGGGCCTTACTCTTGCAGATCTTGCCTTGTTTTCAGTTTGATTTTGCACACTGCCTTTGAACCTTTACAGGCAAACTGTCGTCACTGTTTCTGTATCCAGGTATGAGTCTTGAGTGCAGACCCCATCACCACCCAATTGGCCTTGATTTTTTACAGTGTTCGGTGTTATACTATCTCTCCTTCCTCTTCCCCAAGGACAGGCTGGCCCAGGTGATTTGGTTTTCTAATTGCCATTTAATTATTACATCACTGCTCGTCACACTGCTGTGATGTTATATGGTCTGATGATGACAATTCCTAGAGTAAGTTTGTCTGCATGTGGGCTCTAAGAATTAACATCTTAGTGTATAATATTCTCAAAATAGCCACTCAAGGACGTCCAATTGTCCTTGTGGCCTCAAAGAACTTCATAGATTCACTGAATAACAAACAACCAAATTCACAGTGACATCATTGGTATTGGTTGTGCTAATCACCTTATAAACATTATTCTTTATCCTGCAACGACTCTGAAAAACAGGTATTATATCTATTTTACAAGCGAAAAAACAGAGGCTCATAGCAGTTCAATAAATTATAGCAGCTAAACAACTTAGAGCAAGGCAAATTACTTTCCCCAAGTTGTATATTCATAACTGATACACCTGACACAAAAAGACTGTGTCTTTACCTTTACAGTGGTCTTCTTTCTCCTAGGCTATATTTATGCCTTTGAGTGAGTAAGTTCAAAACTATTTTGCAACCCTTTCCCCCTTCCTGAAATCCTCAGCTCCTTTGGGATCAGAAGAGTAGTTGACCTGGACCATGCACCTGAATGGGCCTATTATGTCGGTAGCATTTTTAGCACCCATTCTTTAAACACTGCAGAACGTTGGTAGACCTGTGGCTGCTCGATCCAGACTTTGGAAGTGGTTGTTGGTACCCTCATGGCACCAGGAAACTGCTCTTACTTCTTAACTTCCAAATGAATAGCCCTGGGCTTTCAGGCCCCTTCCCTGAGATCTACTTACTCCATGGGCGGTTCCATCCAAGAAAGCCTCACATGTGGAGCTGCCGAGTGATCTTGGAGTAATACCGCTTCTCTGATCGCAGCAGTCGTATTATTGTGCTTTGCATTTTTGTTTAAATTGATTACTTCCCAGGTTTGTCTTCAGACCTGCTGAGTGAACATGTTTCTGATTACCTCCCCCTAGATTGATTTGTTGCACTTTTCTAAATGGAATCTAATTTTCCTCTTTTCTCCCTGTATTTGTAATCTCATTAGATCCATTTGTATTAATTCTTAGTCTCCTGGTGTGTGCAACAGCTTCCAAATTTGTAACATCTGCAAATTGTATTAACATGCTGTGTGCTCTGTCTTTCACATCATTAATGCTCACCATCAATAATCCAGATGTTAGAGAAGACAGGAGCTTCACGCCGACCCCTGTGGCCCTCACAAGAGATCGCTCTGCGCTCCCAACATGGCTGTTTGTCATCACCTTTTATTTATGATCGTTCTGCCAAACTGACACTCGTGTGATCACATTTTCTCCAAATCTAATGGTCATTTGAAAATAAATTTGCAAAGGTTTATCTCACATTTAAAGGCTAACAATACTGTTTTTGGCACACTCTTGCCTTTTGTGTACAAGTTATAATTAAGAAGGTTCTAACTCTGTGAAAGTCCTTTAAAAAAAATCCATGATAAGAAAACATTTATGTAGCATTTCCTTATTCCTGGACTTTCTCGTTGCCACTGAAAGTCATTTTGCAATTACCCACTGATTTGGATCAAGTGCATTATTTTTTCATTAGGAAAAGAAAATGAATATTTATTGAACATCAATGTGCAAAATATGTGGATCCTTAAATTCAGATGAATGAGAGCTGAAATTTCTAGTTGAATTCACTGGCAAGTTACACCTTTATTGTTTTCATACTGTCTTGTTTCAATTTCTCTTTGCAAATGATCTTTAATGGCTTTAAAATACTTTTGTAGAACAATTATTCTGTTGTTGGCATATGGTTATGGTAACATTATTCTTTTCACTTTAATGAAATCTATTATTTTATTTTAAACATTTTTTAAAAAATTTTAATGTTTATTATTTATTTTTGAGAGAGAAAGACAGAGTGTGAGCAGGGGAGGGGAAGAGAGAGACAGGGAGACACAAAATCCAAAGCAGGCTCCAGGCTCCGAGCTGTCAGCACAGAGCCTGACACGGGGCTCCAACTCATGAACCGTGAGATCATGACCTGAGCTGAAGCTGGACACTTAACCAACTGAGCCACCCAGGTGCCCCAATTATTTAAAAAATTTTAATGTTTATTTCTTATTTTGAGAGAGAGAGAGACTGGGGGAAGGGTAGAGAGAGAGGGAGAAAGAAAGAATCCCAAGTAGGCTCCACATTCAATACAGAGCCCCACATGGGGACGCAGTCTTATAAGCTGTGAGATCATGACCTGAGCCAAAATCAAGAGTCCCATGCTTAACCGACTGAGCCACCCAGGCACCCCTAAATGAGATCTATTTTTAATGGCCTCTTCAGTGATTCTCACGAGGAAGCTCTCTTCTTATTTAAAGCTCTAATGCTGCCCTGTGCCTTTCTCCATCCCTCTTTTGCAACCTTTCTCATGGTCTTTGTATTTTATCTCACTTTTGGAATTGATCATTTTGGGGGCCTCATTCTCCTTAATTCTAGGGCACACAGAAACCTACTGATTGCATTCATATTCATAAAAAAAAAGCAGTGCCATGTTCTGAGGGAGTTTTACTCATAATTCATCAAAATTTTTCATAACATATTTGAAGAACATGTAACTAATTTAAAATAGCAGGCACTAATCAGAGAAAACTATTAATATATTACTAATGATTATATTTTATATGCAAATAGTTCTATTCTTCCAGTATAAATGCACATAGTTTAACTTTTTTCACATGAGGTCTTGAGGTAGATTACACGTAAGAATGACCAATTCCATTCTAAATGGGAGGAAAATTGAACGAACAGAATTCTGCTTGTTTGTCCTAAGTTTTGCCTGTGTGGAATTGAAGGGAAAGCTGGAGGTACATAGTATGTATGCTCACGAGTAAAAGTTATAACTAAAATTCATACTATTAGAAGCTATTTTAACTGATTTTTTTTCTTGCTGAAGAATGACAATAAATCAAGATATTGAGGTAATAGTAGGATCGAGGTCTATTTAATTTGGAGATGCATGTGATACAAATTGAACATTACTAGTATTGCCTAACTAAATAAGGGTTAACTTTTCTGCTGTGAAAGTAGGCAATTTGAGGCTGGTGCATCTGCTCAGGTAATTAAAGAAGAACCCAAGACTCTCCCAACTTCCTGCTCTGTCACCTTTGCCGAGAGGGTTTGGTGCTCATAGTCACAGGACAGCTGCTTTTCTTCCAAGCATCCTCTCTGTATTCCAGACAGAAAAAGGAGAGAGCAAGGGGGTAAACAAAGCGTAGCTGGTGATGTCATCTTTGATCAGAAACACAACAGCTTTTCCTAAACTTCCACCCAGTGGACTTTTGTTTGCCCCTCTGTAGCTGCAAGAGAGTCCCTGCTGTGAGTATTGTTAACACCCTGAACAAAATCAAGGTTTGGTTAAGAAAGTAAGATAGAGAATGGATTTGGGATGCAAGTAAAGTCTGCCACAAGGCCAAGGGCATGGCAAACATCTGCCTATGTGACTTCTGCCCCTGAGGCCCAAGGAAACCATGCCACATTCCTAGCTACTTCTATGAATGTTCCACTCATCTGTCCTAGTGAAATATTATCATGTCTGACACCACACACTCAGTGTGTATGTAAGGGAGTCATTATTCCGAACTAAAATTCTGAGATACAAATAGCTTATGCACGAGGCAGTGCAAACCTCTTACTGCATAGAACTGGAACAAGCTTTCTGGACCTTCTAAAGGAAACTTTAGAGGAGGACCTTGATAGCTACCTGCACCAAAGTAAATGGGGCTTGAGTTGTCTAGAAGAAGAGTACAAAAACAGATTTATCCAGAAAGCATCTAGAAATGGAAAGAGCTTCGCCCCAACCCCTCGCAGGTTCAGGACGCAGTATTACACGGGGCTTAGGGCGTGGGGGGCCTTGGGGTAAAAGCCAGTTCTGTCATTAACCAGTTCTGAGTTTAGCAAGTTAATTAACCTCTATGAGCCTCTATTTCATGATCTCTAAAGTGGAATAAAGATAATAACTCTCACGTTAAAGGGTTGTTTGGGCGATGAAAAGACATAACGTATGTAAACTGTTTGAGACAAAGGAACTGCTCAATAAATGATGATCACTGAGCGGTGCGCTGGTGCGTCCGCCATTCCAGAGGTTGGGGTGGGGGGAGGTGGTCGGCCCCTCCTCACATCTGCGTCTCTAATGAAGCAGAGAAGTGAGTTCTGAGGGAGACTTTCATTACTTAATAATCTCTAACTTAAACTGAAGGCTGGCTACGGGCCAGGTGTTTTACATTCATTATCTCCAATTTACAGTAAATTTAGTCAAAGGAAAAACATAGGAAACAGACTTTTATGTCTGTTTCATTTAGCCTTTAGGGAAGTTTAAGAACATGGAAAAGCAACAGTTTAAGGCTTAAATGCCCTTGAAAAGTTAGACTCTTTCATGATAATCATAATTTAACAGCCTTACCTAATCAGGGCTATTTGGCTGGAGTGAGATGACATTCATAGGCTTCTCAAGTGCCAAACAGTGGAAGATGATGGAGAGTTTGTTGAAAGGCAACGAGTCTGGGGGTGAATGACCTTTGATACTCATCCATTTCTTCTGTGTCTTGAATATGATAGTTTATTGAATTAATAGCACGGTATAGATGCAAATCCAGAAAAGGAGAAAAAAGTAAAATTTTATTAATTACTTAAAATCTTCTCTTGAATGAAATAAGGTGCTCATCAGCTCACGGAGAAATTGATCTCACAAAGGAAATGAGAGCTCCTTGGCCTTTATGGGGAGTGAGGACATGTGGCCTTGAAGTGTTTTCAAAGTGTTCATAACACCGTGTAATGTTCTGCTCTCTTGTCGGTCATCCCTATAACACTGTGAAACATTAAAGGGAAGGTACAAGGTTTTATTTGAATCTCTGGCTCTTAACACTGAGACTCCTATATTGTAGGTGTTAAAGGAATATTTTATTGAATGAATTCATAGACAAAATGTAATGAGAAATAACAGTAACCAGAATTTCAGTGAACATGAAGTGAACTTTCTCAATTTAAAGCTACTTATTGACTCTTTGGCATTACAATAATTGAGTTTTATCAAAATTTTATGGAACTCACTAAATCCAGTGAGTATAAGTGCAGTATGTTCCACAGAACCACTCACACTCAAGGGCCTCTCCACCTTTTTCTGCTTTGTCAGTCCTGCCAGCCAATCATAGTTCATTGCAAATCATGCCTGCTTCATGAAGCCCTTTCCTTTAACTCCAGTCAATGCTGATACTCTCTCTCTTTCTGTGTGTGTGTGTGTGTGTGTGTGTGTGTGTGTGCATTAACTCATTGACTATATTCAGTCCAGAAATATTTCCAACTGGCTCTTCTTATTTCCTAATTATTTCATAAGTCTTCTTTCATTCATTCATTCATTCACTCACTCACTCGTTCAGTCACTCAGCATCAGTCATTGAACAATTTTATGTGCCAGGCAGTGTTCTAGGTGGAAGAAGAGATCAACCAAGAAGATGGCAAATGCAAAATCAAAGTCAGATCTCGAACACGCCTCTTGAAGACACTATGCCTGAACCCCCGAGTACACTGCAACCAATTTTGTGGGATTGAATCTCATAATTGATTGAGAGAGCATATACCGAACAACAGGCACAAGGACTCCCAAGAGGACTGTTCCCTGTCACACTCATTGCCCATTTATGGGCCTCTATTTGCCACCATCCTCTGAAAGTCAAAGCCTTGGGGCTCATTCTGTATCTGAGAATCATTAGCATGCATGCCTCAGATGATTGTGATTGGTTCCAGGTCTCTCAAGAGGGTGGGGTTTATCCTAATTGGACTTTTGAAGAAGAGGGCCAAGCTTAATGACAGTTATGCAGCCAATGCTGGGAATGGAAAACCCAGATTACTGTGCCCCACCCCGCCCCACCCCCCTCTTTTGACCAATACACATAGCTGGCATTTATTTGTAGAGTGGTTTCAGGGGACCATACAATTTAAATTTTTCTGCAACTTCCAGCAAATCAGGAAATCTGGAATTGGCATAGTTGAAAACACATGCTTCTCCACAGAGTTTAAGTATATATACCAGATGTATTCCCTCAAAATTGGAGTTTTCACTTCTGTGTGTGTGCCCAGTATGAAATATATAAACTACTATTCGGGCCTTCCTAACAAGCTGACATATAGCAAAAGGTAGTATACCATGGTGACCTAATTGCTTGAGTTGTTTAAGCTCTAAATTCCAACACAGGAGGTAATGGAAAATAACACATCAAGGAAACCATAAAGTTCACAAGGATGCTGGGACTATTTGAATATAAACCTCTTGAGGCTAAATAATCATCCTTTTGAGCTCGGTCCTTTTGCATAAAAGTAAAACAATTTGCTAAGTCCAAGTATTAAGTGTGGAGAAAAGCTTCGTTTGGGGCTCACAATAAACAGCCTAGCATTAACTTGAAAACAGTCATTTTTAGAAGTCTTTAGAGATCTAAAACAATGCAATTAATAAGTATACTCACATGAGATTAAAAAGTGAAACTTTCTATTTACTGCCTATGGATTCATCTTTATTTTTTTTTTATTATTTTTTTAAATTTTTTTTTAACGTTTATTTATTTTTGAGACAGAGAGAGATAGAGCATGAACGGGGGAGGGTCAGAGAGAGAGGGAGACACAGAATCTGAAACAGGCTCCAGGCTCTGAGCTGTCAGCACAGAGCCTGACGCGGGGCTCAAACCCACGAACTGTGAGATCATGACCTGAGCTGAAGTCGGACGCTTAGCCGACTGAGCCACCCAGGCGCCCCTGGATTCATCTTTAAAGGTCAATTAGATACTTTGAAAATTAATTTCATTGTGATTTAAACCTTGACATTAGGTTATCTCTGAGGCTTATCAGATCTAGATTATTGAATTCATTTCTATAGGAACCCACACAACGTTAATGATAAAGAAGGCCGTGAATAATCAATGTGCTAGTTGATAATTCTGAATAAACTGAGTTTTGTAAGTTGAATCACAACTTACACATTTCAGGGAAATTTATTATACAAAAAAAATTCTGAATGAACATAATCACCCTACCCTTTGCTTTCTTTGTAATTTTCTAATCTGTGTGGTGAGGAATACAGCTGTAAGTGGGCATTGCATGGTCACGTGAATGCATTTGCCCCGAACGTGGTGTTTGAGCTCTTTTTTTGTGACTGTGTCAGGGCTAATTTTGCTTCTCTCATTGAAAATTGCCAGCCATGGTTATGGCTGCTGTTTAGGATCCAACCTTCCCAAATTACTATTACGTGCTATATGCTTCAAGCCTTCTTCCTAGATTCTATAAACTAAAATCAGGCAATTCCATGTGTCTTTGAGGCTGGATTATATCAAAATTAGTTATGTGACTCTGAGTAATGTTCTTTGTGCTAACTTGGTCTCATTAAAAACCAAAATAGAACAGCATTTCTAACACGTTTGACACTCTGCAGCTAATAGGTAATCAATTTCTCATCTATCCTTCGTAAGATAGAACTAGAATCAAACCTGTCTGGCTAATCATTCTACTATGTAACTAATGTTAATGATAGAGAAGTTTAATATTCTCAGAAGGTATATTATTCATTTCTCATGATCCTTTATCTTGTCATTTCAAAACTGTTAATGACCACAAGTATCCTCATTTTGATACATGTTGCTTTACAAAACAGGGATCCAGTCTTAGCCTATACATTTAAGGGCATATAACCTACAATCAACACAGAAATCCCTACTTACCTAAGCCAAACTAATTATCACCATGAAATGTTTAAGATTTTTTTCCTGGTTTCGAATTAGCCGAGAACAACTTTGACTGCAAGCAAAATACGATACATGTGTGCCACTCATGAAGTTGATTTGATTTCTAAACAAACTGCTCAGCAACAGCTTTGCATTTTTAAGAAAACAATGACTGAGAATTTTAGGGAAAATGGATATTTTGCATGAACAGAACATCATATTAATATTTCACACTGGTAGCAAATAAATTATGCTGTGTTAATAAAAACATCTGGTTAAAATGCGCACGGGTTTTCATTTTCAAAGAAAGCATGCATGTAATATAGTGATAGTCTTATCAGAAAAATTATTCAAAACTTGGAAATAGGCAAATGAGATTACTGGGTATTCTTTCAGTGCAGTGCCTGGCTTCACTTTGCAGATTGGCTGGGCAATTTTCAACACTGTGAAGGCAGAGATTAACTTGTAGCTTTTTCAACAGAGATGCAAATACTATCTGTCCAGTGAAATAAATAAACTCAAATGTTTCTGTTTGGGGCCCTGTTGGACACTAACCGGTTTTATATCTAATGTAGCAATGTGATCCAAACATTTTTTTTTTTTGTTAAGTGGCCTGTGTATACTAGCTTCCCAAAGGCTTTTTTTTTTTTTTTTTTGGTCCAGCTTTAACATCCTCCCAGCTCTCTTATTATTTACTGACTTAAATAAAATCTTTGACGTGTGTTCATTTTATATTTGCCTGAGTGTCATGGTTTCACCTTTTTAAAAATGATGATTTAACAACTAGCAAACAAAACGAATAAACGTAGAGAGAGGAAAGCTCTATATTCTCTCCTCTATTTCCCTTTCATATAGGTTTCTCTTTTTTGTCCAGGTTCTTATTATGTTTAAAACTCTTCACTGTTCTTTTGTCATTTCTAACTTGCATGTGATTCATAAAAGAATCTACTATCCCAGAATCACTATCTAGCATTTTTTTTTTCTGTTATGAATGAAGTTCAATCAAATAACTTAGGACCACGGAGAGCTAGCAGGGCCCTTGAGCATTCAGGAGTGTCAGTGATGTTGATGCATTACTCCAAAGTAGGCCGTATATCCGCTTCTGGAAAAAATGGCTGAATTCCTTTCTCCCTCCCCTTCTTTTTATTAAGGCTTTGTTTTTTGTTTGTTTGTTTGTTTGTTTGTTTGTTTTTTAGAGCAGTTTAGGGTTCACAGCAAGATTGAGGAGAAGGTACAAAGATTTCTCATCTATGCCCTACCCCTCTCATGTACAGCCTCCTCTATTTTCAATATCCCCCATCAGACTGGTACATTTATCAGAGTTGATGAACCTATGATTGACATATCATTATCACCCCAAATTCATAGATTGCATTAGGGTTCGATCTTGATATTGCACATTCTATGGATTTAGACAAGTGTACAATAACATAGATTCATTATTATGGTATCATGCAGAGAAGTTTCACGGCCCTAAAAATCCTCTGTGCCATAAAACTCCTCTATTCATCCCCCTGTCTCCTCCCAGCCCTTGGCAACCACTAATCTTTCTACTGTCTCCATAGTTTTGCCTTTTCCAGAAGTGATATAGTTGGACTCATACAATATGCAGACTTATCAGATTGGCTGTTTTCACTTAATAATATGCATTTAAGTTTCCTCCATGTCTTTGCATGGCTTGATAGCTCATTTCCTTTTAGTGCTGAATGCTACGATTCTATGTCTGGGTGATCCACAATGTATTTATGCATTCACCTAACTGAAGGATATCTTGGTTGCTTCCAAGTGTTGGCAAATATGAATAAAACTGTTGTGAACATCCATGGGCAAGTTTTTGCTTGGATATAGATTTTCAACTTTGAGAATTAGCAAGGAGTGAGATTGCATCTTAAGAGTATGTTCAGTCTTATAAGAAAACTTCAAACTGTCATCCAAAATGCCTATACCATTTTGCATTCCCACCAGTAATGAATGAGCGTTCCTGTTGCTCTACATCTTTATCAGCATTTGGTGTTGTTGGTGTTCTGGGTTTTGGCATTCAAATAGGTGTATGGTGATATCTTATTGTTGTTTTAATTTTCATTTCCCTGATGACATACGATGTGGATTCCTGACTTCTTTTTCATTATACACATTCTCATAGCTCTAGATATAGGTGTAGTTATATATTGAGTAGTTCTGATTTCACTGAATCCAGGGGACTTACATGGAAAACATATGCTAAGCCAGAAAGAGCCATGGTTCAATGTCAGGGACCAAGAAGTCAAAGAAACAAAGAAAACAGCTAAAATCTACAGTAAGACTGCTGGATCCCCATGAAATGGATACCTCTGCTGCCCTTCTATCCTTGATGTTAACAGTTGGGAGCATTTAATTATCCATGAGATTCTCTCTTATCTAGGACTCTGGAACCAGTCTCTTTTCCAATCTAGAGCACAGGAAAGGGAGCTCTGGACAGGTAGTGCAGTGACTCAGGACTAGTAGGATTGGCTGCTGCTCCTAATATGACATTGATAACTTTGTTCTCTAGAAATCAAGCCATTGCTTTATCTTCCAAACCCTCTGTGACTGCCTTATGCCTTAAATCCCACTGTCTCATGCTCCAGCTCTGTGGCGGCAGGTTCCTAGCCTGTCCTCTGGCTCTCTAATGACTTGGTTCTTCCATTGTTTTTCTCTGTCCTTTTAGTTGGTAGATTATCTGAAGAGTATCCGATGTCTCTTACTTTTAGTGACTTCATCCTATCCCTAAATTTCAGGCTTCACATCATCTTTTGACATCTGACACTGGCCATCTACCTTCCTGCACTCCTGGTTTATAGACATTCATTATTATTTGCATCAGCCTAGCCCTCTCTTTTCTTTATCCAGTTGAGTTTCTAAGTTCGAGACATTTTTGTCGTGGGGTGCTTTCTTTGTCTCCTTTTGTGGCCTACCCCTGAACTCCTATCCATGCATACCGGTCTTATCCTAAAAGCTCAACTTACTTACACTTTCAGAGCTCTCATTTTTGAAGAATGGCCTCTTATCCAACATTCCTCAGTATCAGTTATGGCACTTTCCCTGGAAATAGGAAAAAGCAAAAAAAAAAAAAATTTTTTTTCTTTCTCTTTGCTTTTTCTACTGGTGTACTAGGTGAGTTGGTAGAAAGATTCCTCACTCCTAAGTTACAGTTTCTGGCCCAGATAATTTCAGTTTATTAGTACAGTATTTTAGCATATAAGTTTATACTACAGCCATGTCTATTTTTAAATTCTGATACAATCATAATTTACTTATAACATACTTCATCAGAGGTTTATTAAGGGCATTGCCCTCTTCCGAAGTCCTTTTGAGAATGCATCAGACACCCCAGAAAGTCAGGGTGGGTAGTTTATATGGCCCATTGCTTTATTACACTCATCCATGTATATTGAAGCATTGTAAACCATGGGTAGAAGGGTCGTCCGTCTTTATTTCTTTATCGAATAAACAGCCGGAACCGCTTCTATGTATATTGCAGGTGGGTAAAAGTCGGTCAGGGTCCTTCTGAATTTTATTCCTGCATCTTGCCTCTGTGCTCTTTGCTTAATCTATTGTTAGTATCTAGAATGGTAATGAACTAATACCTAACATTTAATGAACCAGGCACTGAACTAGGAAATTTAAGTCTTTCCAGTGTGTATTAAACAACTTTTCCAGAAAATGTCTTTGTCATATTACACTTGAGAAATTCCCAGACTTGAAACTTTAATAACAATAGCAACCCATGTATCACGTTTAGTATATACCAGGCCTTCTTTTAAGCCCTTTACAAACATTGAATCACATAGCCCTCATAACAACCCAGAGAGGTTAGTACTATTATCTTTTTTTATATATGAGAAAACTGAAGCAGAGATTAAGTCATGCGCCTAAAATCACACGAAGCGAAGGAATTTCACATTTTCTCTTTCCTGTGTTTCACTGAAAATGAGAATGAGCAGCATCTCTATTTTGTGCTTTAGGAATGTACTACCTCCGGAGTAGCATGGCCCGGCCTTGCTGTACTACTGTGAACATAGTTGCTAGGTGAAATCTTTCTTGCTTGCTAATTTTTAAACTCATGACTCTATGAGACTGAGAATACTCACCTACCTAACTGAATAGCTGGAAAATGATGTCATGCATGATTTAGATTGTTTGAAAATCAGAAGATTCAAAACCAATCACTTACTTCTCCGTCTGCATCTATCTCGGTGGCGCTGACCACCCCCCCACCTTCCGCTCTCCTCATCTTGTTCACCTTTTATTCCCATTTCCTGACTGTGTCCTCCCCTACCCCCACCCTAAGGGCCATCCCTGGTGTCCAGAAGGCCTTATGAATTATCTTCAACTGGACAGATTTAGTTCTAAGGTCCATTAATACTTTAAGTATTGGCTAATATGTTTGTCTGATCTTGCATTTGAATGCATTTCCCTAATATCGAATTCCCAAATTGTTTTAAATTCTCCATTAGGATCATTGGGGTATTTAAAAATGTATGAAGGTTTGATGCCTCTTGATGTGAGCCTGTCAGTCACTGCCAATGACCACGGTCAGAGGCTCCGGCGAGGAGGTTGTGAGCTACCACTGGACTTACGCAGAGCACAGTAGAGCCTTCAGTGGCCTGAGTGATATCTTAACATGTCTCTAATTTAATGCTTTTATCAGCTAATTCACTTTTCTACCCAGACTGTATTGTTTTTCTTCGGTGCAGTGAATTGCTGGGATAAAATGGAATAGCAGGATAAGAAAAAAAATCGTCTTGCTAAGCACATCCCTACCAACCGGCTTCTGAAATGTGCACTTAGAAAATGAGCTTGGACCTTAACAAAAGGTATTTGAAAAAAAATTAAAGGTGAATTATGTAGACAAAATTTCCAAAAGACTATCTTTCTTTAAAATCAATCCAGAATGTAGTCTGCTTTTAGAAAACATCCAGAACAACTCGATGAGAAGTGAGGTGGTGAGTTCAGAAGAGTTCAGAAGTCTATTTTGAAACGCAAATGATGAGCCATGCTGGGCTGCCAGCTACTTCACTCTTATTCTGAATTATAACCATGGAGAACCAGACTGGACCAATTCAACAAACTGCGACGCTTGTAAAATTTTCTTTAAAGGGAAAAGAAAAGAAAAAAAAAAACCTCTAGGTCTTTCTTTCCGTTGCAGTATGAGACCCAAATCCTTCAAGGCCATTTGCTACTCCCAAAATAAAGCAATCCTGTTGGTAGCAATTCTGTGCTCATGCTTGCTGAGATAAGTTTACTGATGCAGGGTGTTTGGATTATACTGAAGTTTGAGGTATTTGTTGGGGGGGAAAATGGTTTTGACTCACCGCCTGAGTCAAGGACTTCAACATGTGTGGAACAAGTGAATATTGTTTGCTATCGTTATATGATCATGTGCATGTACACTCGTGTGTGTCTAAACTAAATGCGTGTTAAAATATGTCAGTTATCATTTAGCATTTATATTCTAAGTTCATATTGTTGATATCACCTCAGGATGGCTTCAGTAGCTGCTATCCTTATGGTACTTTTAGACCTATTTCTGTGAGTTAATATTATTTTGAAGCTAAGAAATTATCTGGCTCATGCACATTTCTCATGTGAACATAGTGATTTTGAATTACTTTCAAATCAGATGGCAAGTTGGAATAATTAAACCAAGGCATTAAAATGTGCATGAAAAATGCTTTTTTTTTTTGCATTATTAATTTTTCACCCTCCAGAAATAAATGCTGAGGTTGTCCTCTGATTGGAAAACTGAGGTTAGTTTGGTTGAAAGCTCAGAGGAATTCCGTGAGGTTAGGCAGGAGAAGTCTTCAGGATTCCTGATGCTATGCTGATACTGACCAGCGAAGGACACCCCCTCCCTATTTCTCTTATTTTGAAGAGAGACTCTTCAGTGGGCACAATACATCTCTCAGCCATGGGTTCAGGGTATTATACTCCTCAGCAGGACTCCTTTTCATCCTACAGGGAAATAGGCTTCCATTATAACCTGCAACTCTCGGCAAGAACACAGTTAAGGACTGAATTAAGCTATTGCCCACAATTGCAAAAAATTGGATACAACGTCTTTTCGTTCCTTTTGAAGATATAATGACAATACATAAGGCTTACTTGAAGTGGAACAAATGTACTCAGCAGGCTGATGGGAGCATAAATCTGTCTGTGACAACTGTAATAGAGTTACGCAGGCTACTGCTTGTTAATCAAGAGTTTTAAGTCTTAGGCTGAATAACCAAATTCTGTTGATTTTTGTTTTTTGAAGATCAAATCAAACTTAGGTTTCTCCCACAGATTTGACACTGCTCATCTCCTGTTTCTTTTTTATCTCTCCTCATGTTTGCTCATCTTTAATGTAAATGCACCTTATGGATTGTTGAACTTTCTAGAGACTCCTGCTGCGTTGATTAATTGCTAATGAATGCTAATGAAGGAGTGAGGTGAATCTACACTATGATGTATTTAAGGGATGATTGATTAGATTTAGCGCTGGCTGTCAGGAGAGTACTTACTACAAGAACAACAAGTCCATAAATATGCACGGAGTGGTTGGTAGTCTCCCTCTGTGAATCTGGCCTTTCAAATCAAGTTCCTGGGTTCATTGAATCAGAGAAAGGACTAACCTTTTAGCTTTTGTAACTGAAATGGATTTTCTTGTTAAAAAATATGCTAATTTTGCTAATGGGTTCTAATGAAAAATTGATAATCAGTGGATATTTAATTGTTAAAATAATATTTGACAGATTTTCTTAAAGGATAAAATTAATTGCTAGTTTAAAAAAAAAGGCTCTACCAAATAGGTTTAAAATCCATCTAATGAAATAGCAAATTAACTAACTTTGCAAACAAGATAGTGCACATTTGTTTGACAAATATTTGTATATCGGTTCATTTTGGAAAGGTGCTAAGTCCTAAAATCAGATTCCATGTCCTAATGAATTTGATGTTAGAAGTGAATTTTTATTCTTTTCCCGCTCCTAGTGACACTTATGGTTCCAAAATTTTCTTTATCTGGTGAAAAAAATACCTTCTTGGGTCCCTCTCTCCTGATGAAGCAACTCTGACACAAACAAAAATGGTTTGGGGGGTCAGGAATGTTGGAACTTTGAGGAGCCCAAACAAATTATAATGCTTTTCTTTCCTGCCAACTGTCTGAATCAGCTGAAAGATAACATGAAACATATCAGATGAAGAGCCATTGTTGTTCATAAGGCTGATGTTGGAGAATGTGATTTAGCTTTGTGGCTACAGTAGGCTTCATAGTCTAAATGATCAGATGGAGTCTCCCAAGTGCAAGTGGCATTGAGGACTCCTGGTCTCCCTCAAGGGGACCTACCACATGTTTCTTACATGATGGAGAAGTAAGGGAAAAAACTTGCCTCCTGTAAGGAGCTATTGCCTGAGTAATAAGGCAAGGACTGAGCCATGCATACTTAATTTATCTCCTAAACTCACTAATTAAATCCGTCAGATCTCCCACCCAAGAGGACTGAGAGGGAGATACCAAAAGAAACACAAGGGTGGGGGATGCCTGGGTGGTTCAGGCAGTTGAGCCTCCAACTCTTGATTTTGGCTCAGATGATACCAGGGTCATGGTATCAAGCCCCAGGTTGGGCTCTGTGTTGAGCATGGAGCCTGCTTGGGATTCTCTCTCTCTCCCTCTGCCTCTCTCCCCCACTCACTCTCTCTTTCTCTTTTAAAAAAGAAAAAGAAAAAAAAAAAATGAAAGACACATGAGAGTGAAAACCCTTCTATATGGAAGGGAATATAAGGAAGATATTTAGGGGAGGATCATTACCCCCAAGAAAAATAAATTGGTTTGATCTACCTGAAGTCAGCTAAAACCCATTAAAAAAATATTACCGCAACAAGATCATAGCTTATCATGAGGAGTGATATTGTAGATCATCAATTATGTGAGCACAATCTCAGGCACATACCAGAGGTCAGAAATATATAAGCTCAAGAATTATTCCTGGATTGTCATGGTAAAGATTTAAAGAAAAAAAAAAGTACGAGGAGAGGGTGTTGAAATATATAGATAGGTGTTATCTACATGAAATTGAGATACATACCCTCCCTTCCCTTCCCTTCCCTTCCTCTTCCCCTTCCTCTTCTCCTTCTCTTCCCCTTCCCCTCCCCCTTCCCCTTCCCTCTTCCCTTCCCTTCTCTCCTCTCTTTTCTTTCTTTCTTTCTTTCTTTCTTTCTTTCTTTCTTTCTTTCTTTTTTTTTCTTCCTCTCTCCTTATTTTTTTCTTTTTTTTGGAATAAATAGTTTTAATGTATAACAGTAGGCCAACTGAGGAAGATAAGACTCTCCCCACCCCACCCCACCCCAATCAATGTCCTAGCCTTTCTTATGATGCCCTGGGACTAGTGTACCTGGGCCAGGCCCATGCTTGCCCAGCCCTGAGGCCCCCAAATCCCAGGGAAGGGTGGGAAAAGAAGATGGATGGCTTAAGATATATATATTTCTAACTGACTAGAATAGACTCAAACATATGGACTGTTTTTTTTGTTTTTGTTTTTGTTTTTTTTTTATCTAGCTATTTTGGCCTTGTGTTTTCTTACACTATAAAATACTACACAGGATATTAAAATTGCTTATTAATAACTAAATAGAGACTATGCAGTTTAGGGCTATGTCCTATTTTGACGATCAGAATGAGTGAGTTTTATGATCAAATGTTGTTCCTAACAGTTTTACCTAGGGAGCATCTGTAATTTTTGTATTATATGGGGTATAATTACATATTCTGTACTTAGTCCCTTAATTCACTTTACAACATCACTGTATTTGTTTATAAAGTTTATAGAGCTGGACAAGAGAACTGAGCTATCACTTGACCTTAAGAAGATTTGTAAAATACTAATCATTTTACATTTAAGTACATTTAAAAATCCACAGTCTATACAATATCTATTTCTGTTACTTTCTTTCTTGGGAAGGTCTTTCATACGGCATGTTTTATTTTTTCATCTGTCACCTTACATTTTTGATCACAGAATCACAGAATGTTTCTGTTCCTCTTCAGCACCATGGGGACATGGAAATGTAGTTGCTTTAATATCAGCATTATGTTGTCAACAATCATGTGGATGATGACTGGGTATTTCTTTTTGAGTTATTGACTGAATTTTTTTCTCAATATTTTAAAAGTCAGATAGGCTCTGCCTTAAGCTAAGACTTTATATTCTCTAAGTTTTCCTATTTTATAAAAGTGATCAACTTCTTTTCTTTTGTTGTGTGTATGTTTGTGTGTGTATGATATATTTTGCCACCAAAACATGTGTCTGCTTTTTAAAGTGATAATATATCATTTCACTTTTCTTTTTTTTCTAGAGCACTTCCAGAGTAGGGTCAATGGCTATTTGGATCTTTTTCCAATTCATATAGTTTACACTCCTGGTGCTGGAGAGTTTCAAATAATATATTTGAAAGGCTCACACAAGCTCAGTATCTGTGCTTTTCATTCTTACTTTTTAGATACCCAGTCTGAAATGGATTCGATGCTATGTGATTCCATAAATTTAGCACAGTCATACCTAAAAGAAAAGTAAATAAGTGCAACTTTGATTTTCTTTTACTGAGTTAACTATTTTTCTTACCTAGAGGAAATGCATTGACACATCATGCTAGTCTATTTTTGTCATCTTGATATGGTGGTTCTGCTAATATTCTCCTAGTGCAACCCAGAGAACTTCTTTCTTTGCCTTAAATCTCTTCCCAGACATTAAAAAAGGCTATGTCTATTAAATCTTATGTTACTTTAGTAGAAACTAGTAAAAATTATTTGCATCCCTTCCCCTCAAATAGCTTTAAATATTTTCTTTTGTCTTGACCTTAGAATCCCATTTGTAATTGCACTGTTCCACCTCGGCAATATTCCTAAATCCATGAAACGTGAGTGTGGACCTTACCCCAAAGAGATAAATAAACCTCTTCCTTGGTAAGGTAGGTTCTTGTCATGTGTGACAATCTAAATTTAATTATCAGTTTAAGCCCATGCTGTATCCCTAATAACTTTGGAGTTAAGTACATCTGCCAAGTTAAATATTAAATAATTGCATAGGGAGAGAGAGAACAATTAACAAGTACAGGCAATTGAGAGCTTTTCTCAGGTGAGAGCTGAACTACCGAGAGTCGGTAGGGTGAAGAGACTCTTGATCATAGGAATGATTTTGAAAGTTCTAGTAAGAATGGAGCGATGATACTTAGTTTTATATTCCAGATCATGACAAGATGGAATTTAGGGGAGTGTTTTATACAAGGATTTATTGTGGTTAGAGAAGGGGAGAGAGAAAGAAGAAAGGAAACTGCTACTTGGTAACTGTGCTTTATGAAACATGAACCTACCACCCACTTCAATCCTTACCACGGCTTCATTTTACAAATGGGGAACTGACGTGTAATGATGTTCACCGATTTGGCCATGGTTTACAAGACTAGTATTATAAGAAGGTAGAATGTACACATTTGAAGACCTGTTTTGGGAGTTAGTTAATGGATCTTCTTCTCAGGGGTCTTATACTTGATGGCAAAAAAATAATTAGGGTGCGAATGAAAAGAAGCAATAGCAAAGATAACGGAAGAAGGACTATCTGTGTCCAATAAACCTTTATCCACCGCTACCCCATCCCCAAAGAAGTACTTGAATAACCTCTAGAAAGGATCAGGAGTTCTGCCAATCCTATCTGCTAGCTCCCTCAATAAACAAGAACAAACATAATTCTCTTGAAAAATTCAGAAGGAATTCAGCTCATTTGTTTATTCCCAAAACAACTTCCCTCAGACTTGTTGTTACTGTTTTTATCTTGTCAAAGATAGAACCAAATGCAGTTGGTCAAGCATCTTTGTACAATTATTTTCTGTGCAAACTGGAACGAGAGTAACCAGGAAGGATCCCAGTTCTGTTAAGCTTTCAGGACCAATTTGAAAAAGTTCTTTTAAATATTTATTTGAAACCCTCATTTTGTTCATTGTGGTAAAATATACAAACATGAAATTTGACATTGGAACCATTTTCAAGTGTGTAGTCTGTGGTATTTAGTATATTCACATTGCCATGCCACCAACACCACCATTCATTCCCAGAACTTTTTTTTTATCCTCCCAAACCCCAATTCTGTCCCATGTAATGCTAACTCTCCATGCCCTCCACACTCCTGGCCCCCAGTAACCACCATTCTACTTTCTGTCTCATGTAAGTGGTATCATGTAATACTTGTCCCCCCTTTTTTTTTCTGGCTTCTTTCACTTAGCACAATATTTTCAAGGTTCATCCATGTGGTAGCACGCGTCAGAATTTCATTTCTTTTTAAGGATGAATAATATTCCACTACAGGCCTTTACAGCAATTTGTTTACCTATTCATCTGTTGATGGATATTTGGGTTGTGTCCACCTTTTGGCTCTGGTAACTGCTATGAATGGGGGTATATACATTCGATCCCCTTTAAAAGGATTTTTTGCTCTACGGAATGCTCACCTTTCTAGCTAAGACATTTCTCATTGTATGCTTGTTTTCAATATTTTCTCCCAGGCAACCAATGCATAAGGTCTATCTCTACCTTCTTTTCCTGTCTCCTCCATTTTCTCTCCTCTCACCAAAAAGTACCTCCTAGTATCCACTGAACTGAAAAGCCTTCGGGGGCGTATCACAGTCAGACAGGACGTGGAACTTTCTTTGCAGTGAGACTTGGTGAACGAGTTTATTTCCTCATTATGCCAAGTGTCACATTCTAGGATGTTATTGTCCCAGACTTCTCATTAGCACCTCATTATTATGCTCCTCCGTATATCCTGTTTGTTTTTAGATTTCTCTGAAAAGCCCTGCTAACAAAATGTCACCATGTGAATTCCCAAGAACTTCTATTGTCATAGCATTGGAAATGTGTCTGAGATCTCTTAGAAAATGAATAGTTCAGCAATTAGGGGCCTAAACTGCCAGGTGGAACAAATAAACTGTAGTCAAGGAAAAATGACCAATGAATCCACATTAAATTTATTTTCTTCCTTAGCCTCTTGTTAATTGCTGGCAGACAGGTAGGAGCGTAAATTCCACAGCTATTGTCCTGGCAGAATGCAATTTGAATGCCCAATTAATTATTGGTCTGTCATGATGTTTAATTTAGATAAAGTGGCTCTTTAGCAAACTGTTGCTTTCCTGACATACAGTCAAAAATTACCTGTCCAAAAAAGATACACAATTCTGTGGACCCAAGGTTTAGTAATACCCTTGACCTTTACTCATCCAATAATAATTATTATAATTATAATAATAATTATAATGAAGATGAATTTTAAAAAACCCACCCAGGTAGATCTAAAGATATATCTGAAAGTTTTGGGATGGCTTTGACAATAACATCCCCAGAGACCAGACAGGAGGGTGTGAACAACGAACCAGTGTCACAGCGTTTTCCTGCAGAGCATCCCCTTCTCTCCCCTCCTTTTTACTTGTGACATAACCTGGAAAACACAATATTGGATCCTACCCTGATCGATTCTTCTAGAGATGGCATTGGTGGATTTAAAAAGAAGGGGCCAGCCACAATTTCTGGACATCTGTATTTTCTGAGAAGTTGCTGCCGTCTTCTTCTATTAATACTGTCAAAGGCTTGCATTCGACCAGAAAGAGCCACGTACCACAGATGGCATTTTTCACATGCCTTTTCCTGGAGCTTATGGAGAGTAAAGATCAAGTTCGCGGCAACACTTCCTCCTCTGCAGCCATGCGGGCTTTCTGGTAGAAGTGCATGTTAGCACTTGAGGAAGCAGCCAGTTGAGAAAGATTCTTGCCAGAGCATTATCAAGAGGAGATTGACAGGAGATCTCCTAAGCAATTCTCACACTCCAATCTGCCACCTTTGTCTCGTGTAGAGGCATTATAATTGCAGCTTTGAAGCCATTTGGCAGGATTTTATCCCCCAAGAGACACAAATAATTGTTAAAGACCCTCAGGATTTAAAAGACATGTACCATATAGGTGGTAATCCGGTCTAACTGCTCGGATTTCAGGTAGGTCAGCCTACCATAGATAAATAAGAAAATAAAGTCATTCCTTATGCCATTCAAGTTTTAATATAACTTATAAACCTATACTTTAGGTTGTTTACTGCAGGAGAAAAGCTGATATTCTTTTCATTTACCATTCCTACAAGAATTGTGAAAAGGATGATTCTGATTCTTTTTTTTAAGTGTTTTTATTGATTTTTATTTTATTATTTATTTATTTTTGAGAGACAGAGACAGAGCACGGGCAGGGAAGGGGCTGAGAGAGGGAGGGAGACACAGACTCTAAAGCAGGCTCCAGGCTCTGAGCTGTCGGCACAGAGCCCAGTGCGGGGATCGAAACCACAAATCATGAGATCATGACCTGAACCGCAGTCGGGCACTTAACCGACTGAGCCAACAGATGCCTCTGATTCTGACTCTTTTTAATTTCTTCCATCCCTTTGCCAATTTAGAAATTACTCATTAGTATTTATAATAAAGACAGCTATTAATAATAATAAATCTCGCACTAATAATAGGTTATATTTACCAAATGTTTGTTCTTCCAAGCACTATGGTAATCACTTTACATGTGTTTTCTCATTTTTAAGCCCATACAAAACCCTAGGAAGCTCCTGAAGATCAGAGGGTTAAAATCTACCCGAGGTCATAAGTACTAAGTAGCCAAATAGGATTTGGATGTAAGTGGTTTGAACTGAAACCTTTAACCACTGTGATTTACTGCTGATTAATAGCATAATATTTCCCATAAACCAAACATCTTACAACTATTACAGCAGTTTATGACTCTTTATTTTGTTAAAAATGTTCCACGTTCTTGTGAATATTTCAGCCTCACTCTTCTATACATGTCCTTTTTTTCCATCGAACCTACGTGCCCTGTATTTTTAAAAATTTTTGATCCTCTATGTTATATTTGTCCCTTAGGCAACTCTCCAGAGAAATCAAAGATTTCATATTTTACCATGTCCACGATAAGTTCTTTACTATGTATAGAATGCACAGGATTTCTATTTACAGAATGAAAATAGAAGAATAAATTCATAAATTTATAAGTACTACTTTAATTATTCCATTCAAAATCAAACAATGCTGTGAAATCTTTCTCTGTTCTGTTAAGTAAGCTTAAATTAGTATACTATTTCCACAAGTAAAATGAAATTTTCAGGGTCTTAATTCTTTTACTAAGTTATTGGAAGAGAGATTAAATAATTCCTGTTCTAGGATATTAGAAAATATATTTCCTTTCAATATGGACACAGACCTATAGATATTTATATATACTTACAGCAATATAATCATGCATTTTTTTCTCTATACACTTCTCCATCACAAATAGAAACATGAGCATGTCTATCATATGAGGAAACTACATGTGTTTGGCTTGAAATTTTCTTACATGTCTATGTTAATTATTCATCAGCACCAGTTTGGGGCTCTAAAATTATTTTTTTTTATCTATATCCCTAAAACATAACTTATTCTACCCTACACATATGTGTGTTTGGGGAAATCTCTGGCCAGAACTTAAGTTGATTTTTAAGAGCAAAGAGTAGAAATAGACTAGAACTCAGGAATGTGAGAGTCCAGACCATGGAGAAGGCTGGGAACACTGGAGTCAAAGCCAAAATCTGCAAATGGCATCTATACATTAAACTCTTTCTAACAAATGAGAACTATGATAGTATTTTGCAATATTTTGGATATTGCTTTTGCCCTCCATGAATTTTCAGAAAGAATGACTGGTGTGTTTATTATAGAAAGCTTTGGATCCTTAGATAATTACATCAGCCACACTTTGTAGGCATGTTTTCAAATTCATGCTGATTTTAATACAGGCTTTTCCCCTAAGTATTTATCATTTTTTTACAAATTTATTTATTATTGAAACACAGAGAAAGAGAGACATATAGCATGAGTGGGGGGGGGGGGGGCAGAGAGAGGAGGAGACACAGACTATGAAGCAGGCTCCAGGCTTTTGAGCTGTCAGCACAGAGCCCAACGCGGGGCTTGAACTCACAAACCGCAAGATCATGACCTGAGTTGAAGTCAGACGCTTAACTGACTGAGCCACCCAGGCACCCCTCCCTTAAGTATTTATAAAATGAAGCATCTCCCGGTCTTCTAGCTATTGCAATTCATGCTAGAATTAGGATTTCATCCCCCACCCCATTTCCTAAACTATTCTTTTTGAAAAATAAAAATGTTAAGAAAAACTAAAATGGAAAAACAAGATGTCAGAAAGTTCAGAGAATGTGATCATTTTTACAATATATGATTGCATTATTATAACTATGCTTCTTCTAATTCTTGGATATTATATTAGCCACTTGAAGATGTTTCCTTTTCTTTAAAATTTTATTTTTAATTTATTTATATATAATTGGCATTCAGTCAAATGTGCCCATCTTAAATTTATAATTCAAAGAGATTTGATGAATGCATATACTTGTGTAACCACTAGCATAAAGTGTGGAAGCATCATCAGTAACATTTTCTAGTGCCTTTTTGCAATTAGTCCCCTCCCTCTACCTTGGTCTCTGGAAACGACTGATCTGCTTTCTGTCATCATGGACCAAATTTCCCTTTTACAGAATTTCATACAAATGGGATGAACAGAATGCACCTTTTTAACTCTAGCCTTTTGTTCTGCATAATGTTTTGTTTTTTATTTTTAATACATGTATCAGTAACTCATTTCTTTCAATAGCTGAGTAGTACGATGTTTTATGGCTATACCACAATTTTTCCTGCCCATTCATTTCTTGACGGATGTTTATTTCCAATTTTTGCCTACTACAAATGAAGCACCTGTGAACCTTTTAATATAGCTTATAAATATGCATGTTAGATCCTGTGCTACTTTAAGATCCTAATCTAATTTGACCCAGATCTCCAGAAGAAAATCTGAAATCCTTTGTGCAAACATATATTTTTCATTTATTTGGGCTAAATGTCTAGAAGTAAATTTCTGGGTTACTTTTAAGTATATGCGTAATTTGATAAGGCACTGACAAGTTTGTTTTAATATTTCACATTATCATCAACAGTGCATGAGAATTCCAGTTACTCCATATCTTCTACAAAACTTTCTACTGTCAATCTTTTTAAATTTAACCATTCCAGGGGCGCCTGGGTGGCGCAGTCGGTTAAGCGTGCGACTTCAGCCAGGTCACGATCTCGCGGTCCGTGAGTTCGAGCCCCGCGTCAGGCTCTGGGCTGATGGCTCAGGGCCTGGAGCCTGTTTCCGATTCTGTGTCTCCCTCTCTCTCTGTCCCTCCCTCCCCCGTTCATGCTCTGTCTCTCTCTGTCCCAAAAATAAATAAACGTTGAAAAAAAAAAAAAAATTTAACCATTCCAGTTGGTGGGAAGTGGTATCTCAATTTTAATTTGCTTTTCCCTGATGACTGATGATGTTGAGTACCTTTGGTAGGTTTCTTGACCATTCATATATATTTTTCATGAAATGTCTATTCAAATATTTTACCTATTCTATATTATTTTGTCTTGTTGAGCTGTAAGTGTTCCTTATTTTTAAAAATTTGGACCTTCTAGAGACATTGCATTTTACATAAATTTTAAAATCAATTTGTTAAATTTATACAAAAATCTGATGAGATTTGTTTGTGATCAAATTCTATCTCTGTATTTATATAAAGAAAATTAAAATCTTAACAGTATTTGAATCATTAAACCCATGAACAAAATTTCTCTGCTTGTGTCTTCTGTAATCTTTCTCTTCAAATTTTTAGTTTCAGTGTACAATGCTTGCTTGCACATATTTGTTAGATTTATCTTTAAATATTGCACAGTTCTTACCTTTTTGCAAATTGTATTCTTAAAAATATCAACGTCTAATTGTTTATTGTTAATATAGAGATATAGAATTGATTTTTGTGTGGTGACTTTCTATTCTGTAACCTTGCTAATCACTTAATAGTTCTAGTAGAATTTTTGGATTATCTTTTAGGTTTTTCTAACACAGTCATGTCATACTTAGAAATAAAAGGACAGTTTCACTTTTTCCTTTTCCATTTGTATACCTTTAACTTCCTGTTCCTTCTCCTCATTAGAAAGTTTAGATCTCCAGTACAATGATGAATAGAAATACTGAGAACAAACATCTTTACTTTGTTCTCTAACTTAATATTTTCTAATTTAATAATTTCTTCATTAACTATGACATTAACAGTAGTGTTTGGTAGCCATCCTTATTTAGGTGGGAAGTTTGTTTGTTACTATTCCTAGTTGTGTGAAAACTGTTATCAGGAATAGTTATTCAATTTTATCAACTTTTATCTGTATTGATTGAGGTATACATTTTATTCTTTAATCTGTTGATATGGTTAATTACTTGTATGGGTTTTCAATATTGAACTTAATTTGCATTTCTGGAATAACCCCCACTTGGTCATGGTGTATTGCTGGGTTTAACTTTCATTATACTTTATACAATATCTTTGCATCATTATGGGGAATATTAACCTGCAGTTTGATTTTCTTGTATTGTCTTTAATTTTTGCTTTGGGGTAATGTTGACCTTATAAGACTTAGAAATCTAGGAGCACCTGGGTGCCTAAGTCAGTTAAGCATCTGACTTTGGTTCAGGTCATGATCTTGTGATTCATGGGTTCAAGCCCCATGTAAGGCTCTGTGATGACAGCTCGGAGACTGGAGCCTACTTCAGATTCTGTGCCTCACTCTCTCTTTATCCCTCCCCTGCTTGCTCTCTCTCTCTCTCTCTCTCTCTCTCTCTCTCACACACACACACACACACACACACACACACACACACACACACAGTCTCTCTCTCTCTCTCTCTCTCTCTCTCTCTCTCTCTCTCTCTCAAATAACTAAACATTAAAAATCTAAACAGAACCAAAATGACATGTGGGATAACATCATGCAGTTTATTATATGTGTAATCAAAGTTCTAGAAAGAAGAATGTGGGCAGAAGAAAACTGGAACAAATAAATGACCAAAATTCTTCCAAATGTGATGCTAAGTTTAGACTCACAAATCCCAGGAGCTCAGCAAACCCCCAACAGAAGAAAGGAAGAAAATCACACCCACGTCATTATCACAATGAAGATAAAAGATTTAAGGGGTGCCTGGGTGGCTCAGTCAGTTAAGCATCCAACTTCAGCTCAGGTCATGATCTCATGGCTTGGGGTTCAAGCCCCGCATCGGGCTCTGTGCTGACAGCTCAGAGCCTGGAGCCTGCTTCGGATTCTTTGTCTCCCTCTCTTTCTGCCTCTACCCCACTCACACTCTGTCTCTCTCTCTCTCTCTTTTTCTCTCTCTCAAAAATAAATAAACATTAAAAAATTAAAAAAAGAAAAATTTAAAGCTGCTAGAAGAGATATTACAAACATGAAAAGAGATAAGAATGACAGCAGACTTTTTGTCACAACTATATAAGCCAGAAAAAGATGAGGAGAAATTTTTAAAGTGCTAAAAGGAAGAAAACAGTCCTGCCAACTTAAGTTCCTTATACATTGAATGTATTTTCTAAAATTAAAATACATTATAAGACTAACAAAGCCTGAAGGAATTCATCACCAATACACTTGCATTAAAAGACCTGCTAACAGGAGTTCTACCATCAGAAAAAAAAAAATGACAACAGGTAGAAAATAGAGTTACACAAAAGAATAAAGAGAGACATTATAGGGTGAATATATAAGTAAATATAATTGATCTTTTCTTATTTTTTAAATGTTTTGAATTTCAAAATATGACCCTATGAGAAACTGCTTTAAATACAAAACATAGGCAAGTTGAAGAAAAAGGATTAAAAAATTATATACTGAACATCAAACAAAACAAAACTGGAATGGCAATATTAATTTGTAACCAAAACTAGTTAACAAAAAGTTTAAGAGAAAGCTACAACAGCAACAAACAGAAATGACAGAGATGATGGAATTAACAAGGACTTGAAACAATAGCTATATATATGCTAAAAAGTTAAAGTAAAACATGAACATAACAAGGGAAGTGGAAGATACAAAAAGGACCCAAATGGAAATTATAGAAATAACTATAAAAAATGTACAATTGATGAGATTTATAGCAGGGAAAATATTCAGAATAAAAAGCTTTCCTCTTATCTAGTAGAAGCATTTACAGCTATAAATTTCTCTCTAAGCACTGACTTAACTGTATCCTTCAAAGTTGCTATACAATATTTTCATGCATTCAGTTCAAAACATTTTCTACGTTTATTGATATTTCTTCTTTAATTTTTTTAATGTTTATTTTTGAGAGAGAGAGAGGAAATGAGAGAGAAAGGAGGAGCAGAGAGAGAGAGGGAGACACAGAATCTGAAGTAGTTTCCAGGCTCTGAGCTATTAGCACAGAGCCTGACGTGAGGCTCGAACTCATGAACCATGAGATCATGACTTGAGCGAAGTTGGACACTTAACCAACTGAGCCCCTTGACATTTCTTCTTTACCTTATGGATTACTTTAAAGTGAGTTTTTAATTTCCAAATATGTGAGGTTTTCTAGATATTTTCTTTTTATTGATTTTGGATTCAATTCAATTTAGGTTAGAAGATAAATTATGTATTATTTCCATACCTTCAAAATTATTGAGACTTGTTTTATAGCTCAACATGTCTTCTGTCTTGGTGAAGGTATTGTGTGCACTTGAAAAGAATTTTAGTTTTATAGTTCTTGGAGGTACTGTTCTACTCATATCATTTCCCTCAATGTGGTTGACAGTGTTGTAAACATCTTCTATGTCTTTATCATCTTGTGTATGTGTGTAATTGTTCTATCAATTACTGAAAGAGGCTTATGAAACCTCTATGTTTATAAAATTTTCTATTTCTGCCTTAAATTCTGTCAATGTTTTCATCGTGTGTTTTGAAACTTTCTTATAATTTATATATACATTTATAGTTGTTATCTTTTCTAGATCTTTTATTCTTTTACCATTATAAATGTTTTTTTTTATTTTCTTAGATTTACTATTATATAGTATGTTTTTGTCCATTTATTTATTTTCAAATTACTTGATTTTTTAAAATTTTTAAAAATGTTTTTATTTATTTTTGAGAGACAGAGCTAGAGCATGAGCAGGGGAGGAGCAGAAAGAGAGGGAGACACAATCCAAAGCAGGCTTCAGGCTTTGAGTTGTCAGCACAGAGTCTGACGTGGGGCTTGAACTCAGGAGCCTGAGCCGAAGGTCATTACCTGAGCCGAAGTCAAACGCTTAACCAACTGAGCCACCCAGGCACTCTGTCAGGTTGCATGATTCTTTATATTTGAAGAGGATTTCTCTTAGAAAACATTCAGTTGAGTTTTGTTTTTTTTATCCATTCTTACATTTGTTTTTTAATTGCTGTGTTTAGTTCACTAATATTTAAAATAACTTATGATGTGGTTATGTTTTGACCTACCATTCTACTGTGTGTGTGTGTGTGTGTGTGTGTGTGTGTGTGTGTGTGTGTGTGTTTTATGTCTCCTTTGTTTATTTCTTTGATCTAGTTGTTTCTTCTTTTGGATTAAATAATTTTTTGTTTGTTTAGAATTCTATTTTAGCTTATTTATTGACTTCCTAGTTAACCTATATTTTTTTGCTTATTTTTTATTGGCTGCTCTAGGGATTAAAGTATATGTTCTTACCTTTTCCCAGTTTACTTAGAGTTTCAATTTTAACTCTTCAAATAAAATATTTAAAACGTAACGACTTATGTCTGTTTTCTATCTCCCATCTTTTAAGTTGTTGTCTCATGTAGCATAGCTACATGCATTATAGTCTCAGTATAATGATATAATTTTTGCTGTAGATAGATATATGTGCAAAGCAAACAAAGTTTATATTACTATTCTATTATTTAATTTTTCCTTTCTTCAGTCCTAGCCAAAGTTTATCAACAATACCAACTAGCACAGATCGTTGGCATTTGTTTTTATGAGATTTTTATTGGAGTAATCTCGAGATAATTTTGTCATCTTGAGATATAATCTTACGTGATTCAAGTTTGTTACATTTCCTCCAATACTATTTAAGTCTGCAGTGCTGAGAAGATAGTTAGGGTTTTGCATTGTTTTGCTCTTCTCTGCTTTTCTCCAACAAGGCATTTTTGTAAATAGAGTTAATCAATATTTGTCTGCTATAGGAATAGCTTTTTCTGAAGAGTGAGAAAGTAAGTTGGGTTTAACACTACCATGGGTATGGAAAAAAAAAGTAATGGAAGAAAAAAACCCTGTGGCATATATCATTGAGAAATTACTATATTGGTTAGATTTTGACAAAGCTAAAAAAAACCCAAACAAACAAAACCTTTTTTTTTTCATGCCGTGAAAACTCAGTAAGAACAAATCCTGCTCCATTGATTTAATGGACCAGTTGCAGCTACTGTATGTCACAAAACTGTGAGTCCCTGAGTACAAATCTCAAAGCAACCCAAAGAGAACTTGAGACAGGTAATGGATGAAAGAAGTTCATGAATTCCCTATCCACTCATCTCATACTTTACAGATATCCTGAACTTTCAGATATCTGGCATAAAACATAATCCTGATTTTTGTGAACTGACCTAAGTAAATTTCATCATTCAACAATTGTCAGGTGTAATAAGCCCCTCTTAGAGCTAGGTATGGACTGTACTATCTTTATTACAACTCATTATCAAATATCAGTCTAAATTTTGCCACAAGTACAAATATTTGTTAGTAGGTAGTCATGTATGCATGCATGCATACACACAAGCATGGGCACACACACACACACACACACACACACACACACACACACACATTTCACTTGATCTTGTAATTTTGGTTAAGTCCCCACTTGTTCTCTCTCTTCAGGCACTCAGACAAATCACCTTGAAAAGAAGATTTACTCCAAGGCAGATGATGTGCTGATCAGTTCTCTGTTTAGTTAGGCTTTGGAGACTTCTTTTGTGTTTATGAGTGTATAACAACTGAAGTTTGTAGATCTGGTGCTCTGCCTTGAAGATCCATTCAAGGAAAATGCTGTGTGTAAAATGTGGTCAGCCCTATATCTTTAAAAAGGAACACTTACTTCATCAATGGAAAATTATGTCTAATATCCCTTATGCTCATTAACAAAACTTCTGTGGCAGATTTAGATAAAAACATTTCCTGTTGCCACCTCTGGATTTCTGATGAGTTATAACTAACTGCCTCTAGGGTGTATGTTACTGTTAAATTAAGTGCACATATATACTTTACATTTTGAAATATTTAAAAATAAGTGAATGTATTGACAAAGTAACACATATTCTACTATTTGCCCCTTTTGAGAGAAGGAATAGATATATCCAAGTGAATATTAGACTCCTGATTAGTAGGGGGGGAGAAAAACTAGTTAGCTTAGACTTTGTAAAAAAGTCTGGGTTTCTGAGCACCGAACCCAGTTCAGTAGTTAACAGTTAGGTCCTTTCATCCTCCGAGGGACTTTTTTTTTAAATCAATTAAATAACATTTATTTACTTTCTATGGAAAGAAATCCCCAACTTATGAATGGATCCAATAGCTCTTTACATTATTTTTCTTCTATGTTAGCCCAGGTCCACTGAAAAGCTTACCCTAATATAGGATTAGACAGGAAAAAAGAACACCTGAGTATGATAGAGGAAGAAGGAATAGGAAAATGGAGGGAAAGTCTTCAGACCATGATGTCGAATTGATGCCTGCCAGTGAAGAGCTGGTGGGAAGGAAGATTGGAGAAGAAAGTGTCTTGGACAGCAGCACAGTTTCAAGAAGGGGTCAGCCAGAAAAATAGGGAGTCCTCAAGCCAATGTCACCCATTAAAAGAGTTTCCCATCTTTCAGGAATCTTAGATTCTCTGCCACATGCAGGTTTTGGCCAGGACCAGCCCCTGAGAAGCATGGTCTTGGTACAAACACAGTGGTGGAATTAGCATGAAGCAGGTGGGGAATCAGGAAATTATATCCCTGCAGCAGATCTGAGTGGAACATTCTCTTGACTGCTTCACCTTTGAATGTTTGGGAATTCTGTTCCTTTCCTAAAGCTAAGCTCGTTCCTTGAATCAAGTATTTTTTTTATAAGGAAACCAACACTGCCTCTTTTATTTAGTGTAATTATGTTAGTTATCCATGTCATATGAGTAAAAATAATGTTTATGTTATTAACTAAAATGTGAATTTTGGCTCAGGGATTTTCATTACAAGAAAACTTAAAAAAATGCTAATTACAGGAATCTTGTTTCTAATGGTCCTTTGAAGGACTTGAGAGTTTTGAAGGGAAATATAATGGGTACTGAACTGGATGTCGCATGTCCTGACCCTGCCTCTTGCTATTGGCATAACTTTGGGCAGACTTCTTGACACTTCGGTTTGCAATGTTTCATAAGTAAAAGGAGGATTTTTTCTCTCAACTGTTGAGTGGTTAAATTTCATGACTTTCTAAATGAAAAAAAAAAAAAAGAAGTTAGATTATCACAGAGGTCCATATAAAAAAAGTAACGGAAAAAAATATAAGACTCATTTTTATGCTGTATGTATATGTGTCTGTGTGTGAGAGTTTAACAATAAGCATATTCATACTCTCCTGCTGGTTAAAAGTGTACTTATTCAAAAGCTTCATCTAATAAAGATTCATGTACCAGGATGCTTAAACAGAGCACTATTTAAAATAATGTAGAATCTGGGGTGCCTGGGTGGCTCAGTTGGTTAAGCGTCCGACTTCAGCTCAGTTCATGATCTCGCAGTCCGTGAGTTTGAGCCCCGTGTCAGGCTCTGTGCTGACAGCTCAGAGCCTGGAGCCTGTTTCAGATTCTGTGTCTCCCTCCCTCTGTCTCTGACCCTTTCCCATTCATGCTCTGTCTCCCTCTGTCTTAAAAATAAATAAACGTTAAAAAAAAGTAAAATAATGTAGAATTAAAAATAATTCATGTGCCTACCCTGGTGGGATTGTTTTTAAAAAGCCTTGATATGACCATTATATAGACTATTCCAGAGCCATATTGAAGTGTTTTTGAAGAAAACAATAATACTAGTAATGTTATATGAGAAAAGAAAGATGAAAACCTATATTTATTATTACCCAAGATTTGTTAGAAAAACTATATGTAGACAGACATTGGGAACACTTCAAATGCTTGTTAATCATTCCTGCCAGGGATTATGGCTGTATTTTATTTTCTTCTTTATATCTGCTTTTATTTCCCAAAGTTTTTCAATAAGCAATGATTATTGCTTGAACAATTATTTTCAATAAACAGTTATTCAGATGAATAATGGGTATGACCAATAAGTATGTTTTAAAGATGATATAATTTGTTGAGAAAAAAGGAGCTAAAACAAAAAAAAAGTTGATTCAGGAAAGAGATGAACATTTGAATTCTATCTTAAAAAAATAATCCAACTACTTCAGAAATAATGAAATAAATATTATGGACCATTCATGTACTATGAATCTCACATTGTTTTTGCTAGGCACAGCAACAAAAATTTGTTTTCTCTGCCTGGAGTTTGTATTGGAGAGAACAGTACATCAAAGTCAAGCTTATTTAACTTCATGTTTTTAACATTCAGTCTCCCAGAGCCAGTCTTCCCTTCTGATGTCAAGCCCGTCACCGTGAGTGAGGGATATCATTTCGTTTACAGAGCACCATCCTCTGAATTCTTTGAATTTAGTTTTGGTTTTATTTTTTTATTGCAAAATAATTGACACACAATATTGTATTCATTTTAGGGGTACAACATAGTGATTTGATATTTATATAAATTATGAAAAGGTCACCACAATAAGCTTAGTTACCATCTGTCACCATAGAAAGTTGTTACAATATTATTGACTCCTATTCCCTATGGTGTACATTATATCCCATGTCTTATTTATTTTATAACTGGAAGATTGTTCCTCTTAACCCCCTCCACCTATTTCATCCATCCCTCAACCCCCCTTCCCTCTGGTAAACTTTAATTTCCTTTTTATATCTATGAGTCTATTTATGTTTTGTTTTGTTTATTAATTTGTTTTATTTTTGTTTGGATTCCACATAAAAGTGAAATCATATAGTATTTGTGTTTTTCTGTCCAACTGATTTCATCCAGCATAATAACCTCTAGGTCTATGTTGTCATAACTGTAAGATTTCCTTCTTTTTTACGGCTGGGTAATATTTCATTGTTTGTGTGTATGGTATTATATGTATATATGATGTATATATATGATGTTATATGTAAATATGATATTATATATCACAATAGAAAATTATGTTATATATATATATATCTATCTCACAATATCACATCTTCTTTATACATTCAGTTACCAAAGGACATTCAGGATATTTTTAAATCTTTAATGCCTACCTTTGAATTAATCTGTCAACATCTGATTTCAGGTAGAATATTTTCTAACTGCTAATATTCTGGACATATCCACTGACAAAAAGTTTGTGGAGTGCTATATTCACACACAATAATTTATTTAAAAAATACAATGTTTCAACCTAGTTTGTTGAAATATTTAATGTCCTATTCCCTGCCATCAAAAAACCTAACTGTGTAAACAAATATATTCTTTAAATATTAAAGATCAGGATTTTGTTATGATAAGTAGTAGAGGTTTAGAGAATGAAGCACAGGAATTTTGGGTTTGTGACATCAGGATTCATTGTGACTGTTGTCACAAACAATGTTCCAGCCCTGGAAATAGGTTGGTGATAAGTTTCCTAATCTTAGGCTTTTCTTAATGCTGTACTGTGGGACAACACCATGGAACTATCACTCCCAATGATTTTTCTACAGCACAAAGACCTAGGAATAATCAATGTGATCAGCATCTTCACCTCAGGCCTACTTCCTTCGTTTGTTCCAAATTGGGTAGAGGAACATGTGTTCTCAGCCAAATAACAACCAAATGCTAAATGTTTCAAAATCAAAAAGTAAAAGAGTTTTTCTAGTTTGGCCCTATCTCACCTATCCTCCAAGGATATAAAGCTAAAGTGGCCCAGGGTTTTGTCTGTATCAATGATAAGACTTTAATCAATAGCCAGTGATGGCTTATTATCATATAAAGATGAATCGTTGTTTCCTAAGCATGTGTTTAAAAATCCAAGACTTTTTGTTTACATGGTATTCAACTGATCTAAGGCAAGTTGAAGTATGAGGAAACTAAAATCTATTAAATATCCGCCATCTGCAAGACCTCTGCCATGAGCTTTATATAAGGTATCTCATTTACATCTCCAAATAGCCCTGTGTGATAGATATTAATGTTTTGACTTTTAACAGTAAGGAAACTATGACTCAGATAGGTTACTGAACTTGTTTATAGCCACATACATAATTAATAGCAAAGATGAGATTTGAACCCATGTTTGACTGTCTGAAACCCACACCACTTTCAATGCTGACTTTTGTTGTTAATGGCTTTAAATAAAAACTAGAGAATTTCAAATTTCTATTTTATGAAGTCATTTGCATCACAACATCAAGTACCCTCTCCTTCTGATTGAAAAATAATTGCACGTGTAAGAGGCGGTGAAGGATAAGGAGCAGTTTTCTGCATCTTGTTTCTATCACTGGACTGTTTTTTATGATGTACATCAACTCATTCAACTTTTCTCAGTTCCTCATTTGTAAAATGTACATATGACCAAAATTTCCCCCACTTAGCTACTTATGTTGACTATGATAATATGAGTATATTGTAAACTGTAAGGCACTACATAAATATTTTATCCTCACTTATTTAGTTTATAATAAGTGTATTAGTTTCCTAAGACTGTCATTCCTAAAGTACCAAAACCCAAGTGCCTTAAAACAACAGAAATTTATTGTCTCACAGTTCTGGAGGTTGAAAGTCTAAAATCAGTGTGTCCACAGAGCCATATTCTCTCTGATATCTCCAGAGGAGAATCCCTCCTTGACTCTTCTATTCTGGTTTTTGTTGGCAATACTTGACATTCCTTAGCTTATATGTATGTCACTCCAGTCACATGGCTGTCTTTTCCTCATGTTTGTTCACATAATCTCTGCTGTGTGTGTGTGTCTATCTCTGTGTCCAAATTTCCCCTTTTTATATAGATTAGGGCCCATCATAATGAACTCACTTTAACTCCATTATTTCTGTAAAGACCCTATTTCCAAATATAGTCACATTCTGCCTTACTGGGATTTAAGGCTTCAAAATATCTTTTCAGAGGGACACAATTCAATCCATAACAATGGAGTCCTTCTAAAAGAAATGGTTAGCAAACAATGAAAAAGAAGTAAAAAGGCTATGAAGACTAGGTGAGATTCTATCCATATATTTTTCTTGGTCAGGGTAATAAAGGAAAATCCTCATATGACAAACTTCATTGATGATCAGGATTTCTACTGCAAGAATATCCATTACGTTCTGAGTGATCAAACAAGGGTAGGAGGCCTTTTAAGACCCCAGAGTTCTTCCAGATGCGTCACAAAGTTACTCAGGTAATATGATTTTACCTTTGGACCTATAAAAAAGATATCCTTAGTAAATGAAGCAGATTATTTAATTGGAGCTAGGCTTGCAATAACTTATAATTTAAATCAGTGTTTCACAGTGTGCTTCTCAAACCAGTGGCATCAGAATCACCTGAGAACTTACTAGAAATGCATACACTCAGGTCTCACCCCAGATTCTCTGAGTCAGAAACTCTGGGGTTAGGTCCAGAAATACAAGTTTAACAAGTTATCCAAGTGATTCTGATGGATCACAGAATTAAGTGATTCTTAGCCATGCACAACTGTTGCATCTGTAAAGATTTAGAAAATGTGCATTTGTCCTGTATCTGCCCCAGAGCCTCTGAATTATAGACTCTGAGGTTGGACATGCGAATTGGTTTAAAAAGGTCCACATGTGATAAAACTTCTGGATTAGAACTATCCAAGCCTTGCAGAATTGTACTAGAGTCAAGCCTAAATTAGTAATTTTGAATGGATTAGAATGAAAAGCCTAAACATCCGCTTGGAAACCATTCACTGGTTGACGTGGTGCTGTCCTTGGTGCTGATTTAGTTTTACCTGATGCATCCTTAGAGATTCCCTGCTTATGGATTCTGTTAAGTTCTGTGCCCTGACACTGAGCCTTTGGTTGGCATTTACCATGAGAGATTTTCCTGACCCTGAGCTTTCACTTCAAACATTTTTGCTGGCCCATCCTTGTCTGTATTAGGTCTAGATGACATTTCCCACAGAACAGAATTTGAACTAATTTAAGTACGATGGCAAGACATTAAGATGAATATATTGCTAAAAATTACAACTGTTATATACAGAACTTCAGTATGGACAAATGAATAGTGGAGAACATAACAATCACCTGTGGGTATGTAATAACAATTAGACATCTGGGCCACAACCTTGGTGGGCTGAGAGAGATAAGATTTTAAAAATCCGATGAATAATTTTGATGTGCACCACCAGTTAAGAAGTACTGCCTTAAAAATTACTGATCAGTGACTATAGGTCAACCTTTCCTGGAATTTGATATTTGTCTCAATATTCTTTAATATTTATGGTAGAATCCATTTCCTAGGTAGACACGAGATTTACTTGGGCATTTTTCAGCAGAGATACATACACATTGTTCTTCTCCTTTTCTTTTCTGGTGTTTGTTTTTGATGAACAATTTGATAGATAGATTTGGTTCATGCTGTTGGCTTTCTAGAAATAAGGAAGACAGAAATGGCTAGAAGATATTTACTAATTCAGAGCAGGACATCTCTACACAGCTCTCAGCTTCCCTCAGCTCTCAATCAAGGACCCACCTTCATTGTTATTTTTGGAAGCAAAATGTCAACAGTGTTCATAAAAGTAAGTATTATATCATTGTATATTGAATCACACAGCTTTGCTATTAATAGGTATAACAAACATCAGTGTATTGTAAACCCAGGGCTTAAATTTCAAATCCAAAGCTCTTTTTGTTGGTTGCAGAGTGATGAAACTGGGATGTGTCCTTGGCTGCCATGGAGATAGGAAATGGTTTGGACCTTTTAAAATTTATTCACTGGAACCCCTATTAAACGGATTAAACAGTTGCAGACATAGTAGGAAGCTAAACTTTTTTCAAAATATCTCAGATTATCACCATACAACCTTAGCAGACCTATCTGCAGCTTTACGAAGAACTACAGCTGCAGCTACATTGAATTTAACAAGGTGTCTCTTTCCAGGAACATCAGTCCCAGTAACTTGTGCTAATTGAAACCAGAATAGAGGAAGTGCTATTAACGATGTGGCTCTGAATGCCTGAGAATTCAGGCTGAAAAAGATACCAGAGCTGTGCACAGAGTCCAGATTCTGAAATTCCATTACTTCTCAGTTTCAGGAGTACAAGAATATGGTATTACCTTTGCTCTGAAAAGCCATCTAAAAATAATCTCCTTACATTCCAAACACAATGAGCTCTAACTATGGTATTGCCTCAAGGCATCTGAAGGTGTAGAGGGATTGAATCTTGTCGGTTGTTATAAATTCTTCCAGGCTGTTAGAGCAGATGTTTTTGCCTCATCACCTTTCACCTTCTCCACTCTTGTCTGGGTTTTAAACTTATGCAAACATAGTTTAAACTACTAGCTCTGTTTGCAGGATGGCAGTTCTAGTCATTTGCTGCATAAAGGGTGCCAAACTGGGGCTTAGGAAAAGCCTGTTATTTGGTGCAACATTTTCCCAGATGGATTCAATATGTAATAAATAAATGAGAACTACATAGGCACAAAATTGGTATTTTGGCATAATCTTATCAAATTTCTTGTTTTGTATGCCTTTTCTATACAGATCATGATTTCAGAATGGTTGGATAAGAGAAAGTGCAGCTTTATCATCCAGTAGGGTCTTGTAAATCTGTCATATATTATTGGACTAAAAACTTGTAATTCAATAGCTAAAGCGACCTAAGTAATATTTTTCCTATCCCCTTTCCTGTAGGAAAGTAAAAAGGGATGAAATAAAGGGACACAGTGAAATGCATTCCTTTTTCCTCTCTTTTACCTGAATCTGGTAAGGTGCTCAAAACATTTCTATTTAGTAATATTTGAAATCTGTTTCTTTTAATCCAAACCAGCTGTTTTCTCTAAAGAGCAGCCTGGAAAAGAAATATTGTTTGGATAATCCTTTCCCAAGCCTGTACATTCTTGAGGTTAGAGCTGACTAAACCCATGAATGATTTACACTCCTGTTTATTCCAAGAGCTTTATAGTTTCCCATTAGTCTCCTCACCAGACCCCAAAGGGTTTCCCGAGCAGCAGCACACTCACTGAGCAGGCAGCTAATTTAATCACATTTGGAATAATGGACATTTTTCAGGACAGGGAAGTAAAGAACCTTCTCAGTTTTAGATAAAATTGGGCAGAGAAGCCCACAGTAGAGCTTACTATGTTTTGCTTATTTTTCTATTACATTTAAATGCTCTAATTGCTTCTTCAGAGAGGATCAAATCCCATAATTATAAATAATTAATGTTTCTTTAGAGCAATACTAAATCGAGCCATCATTTGGGGATACAAACACACAGTAGCACCTAATAAAACATATGCCTTAATATTATTACTAAATCAAAGCCAAAGTGAACTCTCCAGAGGATTTAGGCCTCAGGAAGATACATGATGTGAGTAGCTGGATTAGAAAGAAGGAAGGATAGATGGAATTTTCCTCGTATGGATGTCTCCATGAGATTCACTAATGCAAATTCCTCCAGTCATACAGCAAAATCAACATCTGTATGAGACTCAAAAATTTATTTAAATAAGCAGCATATTCCATCTGAATTGTGTAGCTTATGGTAATTTTGCATATAGGAAGTTGCAATGTACTTCATATTCAACATGGATAAGTTTCCCGGGGCAAGCTATTTAAAATTAATCAAACAGTACATATTCTTGCCTGACAGAGGCCCTTTCTCAATATCTTGTGTCTGACCTGCACTTTTTATTCTGATGTACTGATTCATGTAAGGAAAGAAGAACAACAAAGCCATGACCATAACTTATAGATCTCAGAAATATGTATGTACCGAAGAGCAAATTACAAGCATCTTTTCTGGTTAAATCAAACGCTGGACAGCTAGAGTTATAAAAAAGGTAATAAAGATTTTATAACAAGCAATAAATACAAATCTCTGTTAGGACTGATTGAAGAAGACAGTTCTTCATCGTCTATATTTGGTTTATTTCTGGCTCCCCTGTCTCCCTGCAATTACATGCAGGGGATGTTTTGTTTTGTATTCAGAATGGTTGAGGGAAAGTCTGTCAGAGGCTCACCGCTAGGTACGAAGTCATTGGCTGCAGCTTTATATTGTAGAGTGGCTTGGAGGGAGATTTTAAAGCTTTTGTGAGTAGTTGTTAAATCTTCCATTTATTTAATAAACTATAGTAAGCATGTAACTACAGGTAAAAGGTGTAGCACCTGGTCTTCCAGAGCTTAAGGCGTCATTCAGTCATCCATCTATCCTTTTGTCCATCAACCAGCCAACCAGACAACCATCCATCCATCCATCCATCCATAGAACATTCCTAGCTTGTGTGAAGCATACTAAGGGCTAGGGAATACTATTAAAGGAGATAGGAACTGAGGAAGCTAGGGTTTGTTTCTGGTTTCTTTTTTTCTGATGATCCTAGCACTTTAAGTGAATGCTAACTGTATTTCTCACTATTGGCAGCAGCGAAATGGTTCATCTGCATGTCTACTTTCCATCGTTGTTCTTATCCTACAGAGATTACCCCCTAAGAGCCTGGGCACAGGTCTTCACAGATTGCAACCTGAAGCAAGGAGACAGGGTATACTATAGTCAGTTGTCATTTCTGCTCTAGAAAAGCAAGTCCTGTTTAGGTCTAAACCCTCAATGACTTCTCTTGCTCAGACCAGAGCATGTTTTGACACTAGGTCAAGGCTCTAGATGATGCTTGCAGAAAACCCCTCCAGAGCTCTATTAAATACCATAAAAACATAAAAAATCCACTTGAAAAAATTGAGACACTCTCTCCTATAGTAAATAAATCTAGAAATTACATTAAAAATCCATAAAATTTAGGACAAATGCTAGAAGGATGAGGGCACATATTTTATTTATTTATTTATTTATTTTTCAATATATGAAGTTTATTGTCAAATTGGTTTCCATACAACACCCAGTGCTCATCCCAAAAGGTGCCCTCCTCAATACCCATCACCCACCTTCCGCTCCCTCCCACCCCCCATCAACCCTCAGTTTGTTCTCAGTTTTTAAGAGTCTCTTATGCTTTGGCTCTCTCCCACTCTAACCTCTTTTTTTTTTCCTTCCCCTCCCCCATGGGTTTCTCTTAAGTTTCTCAGGATCCACATAAGAGTGAAACCATATGGTATCTGTCTTTCTCTGTATGGCTTATTTCACTTAGCATCACACTCTCCAGTTCCATCCACGTTGCTACAAAGGGCCATATTTCATTATTTCTCATTGCCACATAGTACTCCATTGGAGGGCACATATTTTAATATGCTGATATGTTTAGGCTTAGAATAGTTTCCTGCCCAAAGACACCCAAATTTCTTGCCCAATTTTGTTGTTTTCATACAGAAATTATGTATGTTTTATTTAGGGATTCCTTGATTTCAAAGATAAACCAACTGGAACAATGTTGAACAAAAAATTGAAAGTACATTGCAAAGGTACAATGGAATTATATAGAATCTAGAAGGCAGACTTTTTACCCCGTATATTGAAAGTAATCAGCAATGAGGCTGTTTTTTCGCTTCCAGTGTCCATAGTTTCCTGTGTCTTTCTGAATGTCTGCTTTTACTTTCTCTTTCTCTCTAGACTGACTTTCTCTCCTTTGCCTTGTGCTTGGGACACAAAGGACAACCCTGTCCCTTTATTTGACGTCCCATCTTTAGCATTTCTGATCAACTGACTAGGGTCTTTATATACCAATTTCAAATTTCTATTCGAGACATTCTGATTGACTTAGTTTAGCCTATTGATTGATTCTCCTGAATCAGATACTACCCCATATCTAATATTTACAGACAGTATTTTTCCTGGGTCAGTATAATATACAGACTCATTTCCCACTAAAACACTCCCCAAAAAAGAAACTTTAGAATACCATTTCTTTCTTTGAACTTACTCTCTTTATATACATTAACTTTTATTTGTATGTAAATATTTTTCCTATCTCAGTTATGCAAATTAATGTGTTCTGAATGAAAAAGAAAAATTAAGCTTTTGAAATAAATGAAGTCTGCTGAGTGAATGATAATACATTACTTTGAGCATGTTTTTTTTTTCCCTGCTGAAATTAGGCATTTTGTTATTATCTACCATCTCATAACTTATCCTATGAATATCTTTGGTGATGAATTATAACTTAAAACATTCAGTTCAATGTGTTTTATCTAAAGATTTTCTCTTAACTATTTTTATTAGCTTTAATTAATGGGATTTTATTAATTAATTTTAAACTTTTGATCAAATAATTTTAAGCTTTCATATGATATCTGGTTCATTGAAACCACTCAAGCAGTCAAGGAGGAGTTTGAAGAAATAATTATTCCACTTGCATACCAATTAGGTTTATAAATTATTTGATATCTCTCCTTTTACCCTATTAGTGAGTTTAATAATTTTCTCTTTCCCTAGTCTTTTCAACTCCAATTCAGTCTCCACACTCCAGACAGCATGGTTTTAAAACAAATACCTACTTATGACACTATCTCTCTCCTTCAAAAAAAAAAAATCAGCTATTTTGCTTATATGAATAAGTCCAACAAACTTAGCCTGGCACCAAGACCATTAAAGACTATTCCCAAACTAATCTTCTAACTTTCTCTTTCATTGTTCCTATTCCTCAAGTTTATAATACAGCCAGGCTATTATTTTCCAAACCGTTTATGTTATTTTATACTTTGCTGGATGCAACCTTTATTCTAACCTAACCCATCCAGTGAACACTCTCCCTGCCCACCTCTACCTTCTCTTACCACCCCTTTATCTGTCAGAGCCTAGCTAAGATGTCAATTCTTTGAGAAACTTCCGTGATTGCGTCAGGCAGAATTATTCACCTCCCAATTAAAGCAATAGTAATTGTGTATCATAATTATTTGGCTATATGCCATAATTAGTCAGTTATAGACCCCTACAAAATTGCAATCTACCTTGAGGGCAATGACCTAGTTGGAAGCATTTCATCTTACTATCTAGCACGGGGTGCACACATGCTCAGTAAGTTTTAACTCAAATGTGTGCATAAAAGGATGAATGAGTGAATGAGTGAATGACTCTCAAAACCACTTAGTGTGTTTTGGCAGGTAACCTGGATTTTTTGGATGGTTCTGACTTCTAATGGGTAAATATGTTATTATTCTATCCTTACTGCTGCTATTCTTACAATATGCCCTGATTTATTGATATTTTCCTCCTAAAGTTATTAGGATAAGCTTTTTAATTTCCTTATTAGCTTCCCATTTAATTATTTGATTTCTTGTTTTGCTTTATTTGCCACAATTAAAATGAAATAGAGTTCCTTTAGTCCAACCATGGTCTATAAAATAGTACTTGTATTAGTGAGTATAGCCTTATTTTATAATTTCTTACATATTTCTGATTCTTAAGAATTCAGAAGTAGTTTCCTTTTTTAAATGTGCATATGATTTCAAAATTAAGAGTCCCCAGACTTATTTTAATGTTTAATCCTAGGGTTATTTCTTGGCTGTTTAAATGATAGAGTATAATTCACCACATTCTGAAAATCATCACAAAAAATATGTCCATGAAAATTGATTCCATGTGTCTTTATTTTAGTCCATTATTTTTTTTTTAATTTAGGGTTTTTAATTTACTTATTTTGAGAGAGAGAGAGAGAAAGAGAATCCCAACAGGCTCTATGCTGTCAGCACAGAGCCGATGCAGGGCTCGGACTCATGAAACATGAGATCTTGGCCTGAGCCAAAACCAAGAGTCAGACACTTAACCAACTGAGACTCCCAGATGCCCCTATTCTAGTCCATTCTTAAACAGTTCTGGGTGATGTAAGCTGGTGACCTTTGCAATACCTCGAGCCACAACGTAGTTCAATGTTGATGTCAGTCATGAAATCAGTTGGATAGCTTTGCAATTGCACAGGTCATCATGATGACCCAATGATCTAGTTCATTTATTTCAGCAAGTGACCATGGTTTCAGACAGTGTTTTTTCAAAATATCGTCGCAAACTGATCCACAATATTTCTAATTAGAGTCAAAAATAATTATGGAACATTTCTAATCCTACATATATTTTACCAGTTTTCAACTCTTCATTCAGCTTTAGTTTTCATAGGGATCTGTTAATCCTGACTAATTGCATTTTAAAATATTCAAGGAATTATTCACATCATCTCTTCCTGCCATTACTGAAATTCTGTGCCAGAATTTTAATGACAAAAATTATGCACCATTTCTCATTCTGGAGAGTATAAGCAAAGATGGTTGGTTGTAAGAGGTCAATTCTGACATCAGATATTTCACAAGTTACTTGAGGAAATGGAACAGCACCAAATAAGCATAATATCCTCATAAGGGACAATAAAACAATGGCCCATGAAACCATGGAGAAAGAAAAGAGTTCTAGTTCTGAGAAACAGGGTGGTCTTCATAGGCACATGTAGCAGACAAGAGCTACATTTATTAAATGCCTACTAAGTGCCTGTCATGAAGAGAAAATTCTACATAAATCAATGTATTTATTCTTCACAACAATCTGATGAGGTAAGGATTATCCAGAGAAGTTAAGCAATCCATTCCAGATGACACAGTGTGTAAGACAGAAATGGATTTGAATTCACATCCATAGGATTTGCAAACCTCCAAGACCATGGAGGATAGACCTCAAAGAAGAGGCGCTATTTCAACTGGCAGAGGTAGCAGTTGGGGAAGCAAAATTCTGTCACATTCACATTTTTCCTAATTCTCTAGAGGCTTTACTCTTCTTTGACTTCCTGGAAGCAGAATGTCATAGAAACTAGGAGCATGAGGGGCGCCTGGGGGGCTCAGTTGGTTAAGCCTCAGACTCTTGGTTTCCGCTCAGGTCCTGATTTCACAGCTTCTTGGTACTGAGCCTTGTGTCAGGCTCTGCACTGATGGCTTGGAATTGTCAGATCCTGCTTGGAATTGTCTCTCTCCCTCTCTCTCTGCCCTTCTCTCTCTCTCTCTCTCTCTCTCTCTCTCTCTCTCTCAAAATAAATAAACTTAAAAAAAAAAAAAGAAACCAGGATCATGAGGTTTGAAGTCGTACCCCCTGAGCTCAAACCTTGGTTGTACTACAGACTAGTATTTGAATTCAAGGCAAGCTACGTGTTTTGAGTCTCAAGTTCTGCTTGGTTAAAATAGCACTAGAGTTGTGTTGAAGATTGAATGAAATGTTAGCACAACGCCTTTAAACTAGTATTTGCTCAACAGGTAGTTATCATTCGTAGTATTGTAATTAATCTCAGGGCACAGTTTTAAAAATTTTAAGTGTACAGATCAGAGTTACATGCCCATGAAAATATGGCTACACCTTGATTTCCTGTGACCTGTTTTTCATCGATGGCCTATATATTCAGAGCACACACAATTCATTGAAATCTAGTATAACTTATATTTATAATTCACTGGCAAGAAACAATTGCCTCATTGGCAGTTTTTCTCTCTTAAATATATAAAACAAAAGTAAAATGAGGGAAGCCAAGAAAACCTGCTTAGTTCCATTGTCGTTTGAGTCCTCTGGCTACATGTCAGCTGATCATGAGATAACACAAAACAGTGGAAATGGCCATAGAATATGTTTTATTCTTCCTCCAACTTTTTTGAAGAAGAATTGACAAATATAATTGTATGTGTTGAAAGTGTAGAACCTGATGATTTAATACACACACACACACACACACACACACACACACATTGTGGAATGATTACAAAATCAAGTTAACACATCTATTACCTGACATAATTAATTCTTTTCACACATGTGTGGGAAAAACACTTGAGATCTACTCTCTGCGAATTTCAACTATTCTTCTGTATATTAAATCTTGAAAACTTATTCGTATAATTCAGTTTGTACCCTTTGCCCTACATCTGCCCATCTTCCCTTCCTCCAAACCCCTGGCAACCACCATTTTATTCTCTATTTCTAGAAATAGGCTCTTTTTTGTTAAGTTTATTTATTTATTTTGAGAAAGAGTGAGCAGGGTAGGGGCAGAGAGAGAGGCAGTGAGGGAATCCCAAGCAGGTTCTGCACCAACAGCCTGGAGCCCGAAATGGGGTTCAAACCCATGAACCCATGAGACCATGACCTGAGCTGAAACTAAGAGTTGGGCGTTCAGCCCACTGAATCATCAAGACCCCTTCTAAAAAAAGGCTTTTTTAAAAAAAAAATATTACACATATAACTGAAACATACAGCAAGTATTTGTCTTTCTCTGTCCATCTTATTTCACTTAGCATAATGCTCTCCAGTTTTACCCATACTGTAGCAAATGCAAAGTTTCCTTTTTTTTTTTTTATGGCTGAATAACATTCCAGTGTGTACGTGTGTGAGTGTGTGTGTGTGTGTATGACATTTTCTTTTTTAGGTTGTTTCCACATCTGGCTATTGTGAACTGTTTTCACATTGTTGTGAATACTGCACTGAACCTAGATCATGTTTCTGAAGAGCTTAAGCACATACGCTATCAGTCCTAAAGCAAGAAAACAAAGACAAAGATCTATGTGTGACAGATTTGCATCTTTATGCCTCTATTTATATGCAGAGATGCATGTGATTCAAAAGATCAAAATGTGGTGCAAGAGTTTTCCACAGAGAAGACCCTTGAAATAAATCACTAAATATGTGTGTGTGTGTGTGTGTGTGTGTGTGTGTGTGTGTGTGTATGTATTTTGGTGCAGTTAATCATTATTAATTCTTTTTGGTGCAGTTAAATTGCCAAATTATTTTATTATATAAATTGCAAAATTTTCCTTCCCCTTCTTTTTTGCCTGTAAAACTTTCACAAGAAGGATTTAACCCAATGTCGCTGCTTCTGCCCTCATAATATCCTAAGGTAATGCCTGTAACCTGAATAGCTCAGTCCACTCAAACATTTACCTCTGTGTGTGCATATGCATGTATACATGTGTATATGTAGGTACACATATACACACTCTCGGGATATTCTCAAATTGACTCTGTGGACTTTGGGGGCTTCTGATCATGATTGCGAGACAATTCTGAGGCCGTTCTTCCAGGCGTTTTGCTTGAATTACCCACTCCCTGTATAAATCACAGCTTTCTGCCTGTCATTTTTCAAGACCCTGCTGTGAATCCAAACCAGGTGACTATGTGGATATGTTGGGAGACAAAGTGACAGAACACGCCTGAGCTTCCATTTTGCTCAGGGCAGTGATTATTAATGTGAGAAATCCGGAGTGATGTGAAGTGGCCAGAGTTTCAGCACAATTTATTGCTTGCAGCTTTGGGGTCCCCTGGCCTTTACCAGCTGTTCCACACCTGGACGTGGAGAACAGAAACATCCCTCTTCAATTTATCTTTCCTGGACTTGTTGCTTATGGGACTCAGATGCCAGGTGACAGGGCTGGGAAGTAGCAATGAGAGTCTCCACCTGCATAGCCCTGAATTCCCCACAGAGCCCTTGTTCTGACTCTGGTACAGACACCAGCTTTTAACAGAGTATAAGTTCTAAGTCAGGGGGGGAATACGAGCTTACACATAAACTCATTTTTTTTAAGAGTATGATCTTTAGTCTAATCTGGGACAAACTGATTAAGTGAGCAGGAGACTGGAGTCTCCTGAAGGGTTCAAGGACTCTGTCTTCCATGGGACATGAGTACAGCAAGTTGTTCTTTTTTTGAAGGTCTTTTGTTGGATTTTTTCAACTCTGGAGGAGTTTTCTATGCCTGAAATGCTGTGAGCTGCATGAAGGTAATGACTATTGTATTCACCGAATCATTCCTACTGACCAGCGCACGTTAGGCGCTAAGAAAAGGTTGTTCACCAAATGAATGAAACAGTGAATGAGTGAACACCGCATCACCTTTCTGTGACCTAAGTGGCCCTATAGTTCAGCGGCTTGGAACATAAACTTTGGAGGGAAGGGATCCAGCTTCGAATCATGGTTCCGCCACTTATTTGCTATGTTACTTCAAGAAAATCCCTTAAACTCTCTTAGTCTGTTTCTTCACCCATGAAATGAGGATAATAATAACTACCTCATACAGCTGTTTTGAGGATTAGATGACGATGTAGATATAGCAGGGTGGATTTCATCTCCCTCCGTATCTGAGGCTGACATTTACCTAGGCAAGAACAAATCAGAGCAGTGAGAGGCTCCTTTTTCATAACGGGACACAGGAGATATGCTGGTTGGAGGGTTAACCGTGGCAGCACATAATAAACCAGTGACCAACCTAAACTGAGGGGTCTTCCCTCTCTTCTCTTCCACTCTCAAGATCTGGAATCCCATCCAGAGGGAGGTTCACAGAAATGAATAACCGTGGTGTTTTGGGTCCCCCAGACAATCCCTTTTAAGAGCGCTTCAAGAAGTAACTCTATGGTGAAGATGGTCTCCTCCTTTGATTGTAAGGCTGTGACCTAATTTTTTTTTTAAAGTGTTAAAACTTGAAGGGTAATCATCCAGTTTCTATATAATGCAAAAGACAATGCAGTGTCAGAAATGAAGAAGATCTGTCTTTTTGCAATGTAATTATAAAGAATTGGAAGACTGCCCTAATGCCTGGCTGCTCTTGCAAAAATTTGGACTTTGCCCAGGTAGTCCTATGAAGGAACGAGCCCATGACAGCTGAGGTGACAGGGCACACACTCCAGTCTCTTCTCTTGCTGTTATACCTGCTGGTACCTGTTGGAAGAGTTTTGTTTCTCCTTCCCTAGAGGAGATGGATGTAGCCCTTCCAGAGACACATGGGAACTGGAATAATGTCTACTCACTTCCTCCTGTTATCAGTGGCCTTTCTGAAAACCTGTACTCTTCCTTTAGGTATGAATCCTCTCCTTTCCTACCTGCTGAGACCAGAAAAGGCGGTAGGGAGCATTCAGGCTACCATTTGTTTCATTCCTTGTTTACAGGTTGTGTTCTCTGAGGAAAGAACCACGTGCTTCAGTAGAATACAGCCAGTTCCCAATTCCACCCCTGGAACTCGGAAGTTAATCTTCAACCAGAGTAGTATAAGGATGGATAAGTTGTACAGGAAACTCAGTCTAAGAAAATTTGACACCCACTGGCATTGAAGAGGGAGGAAGGAGAGAAGAATGCAGTAAAGCATCCCAATAGACCTTGAATGAGAAGAAAGAGATGGTCCAAGGCAGAGATTCTGTATTGAGATGGAGAAAGCGTAAGGAATCCATTCTGGAATTTTTACACCAATATATATTCCATACAGTTGGCATATGCCACTCAAATTCCTGCAAGACTGACATTTTGTGTAGCATTTCTTCCTTTCTTGTCTGTCTTCTCTCTTTTTTATTCTCTCTCTTTCAAAACATGACCACGCTAACACACACTCAAAACATAACCATACACAAGAAATCTATACAGTCAATAATGATTGCTTCAGCAGGTGCTCTCGAAGCCCAAGGCAGTGCACTTTGCCAGTGCTGACAGCCTCAACTTGCTTCCTGGCTAAGCAAGGGGATGCTTGACACAAGCCAAGTTCACTATGGAACAACTTTCTGGACATCTCAGCCAGCTGGAAAGCTTTTTGTCCTCATAATTGATTTTAAGCACCATTGCTTCTTACTGGCAACACCATTACTCCCTGCTGAAACATGCGAAAAGAAAATCATACTCCTAATCAGTTGTATTCAGGGCACTGCTTCTCCTCACCTCAGCTGTGACTCTGTAGCCCATAGAGGATCATGTAAAAGATTGGGAGAGGTGACCTGGAGTCTCCCCTATATACTCAGTTGCCCAACGTTTTTTTAAGTCTAACAAAATGATAACTTAGATATGGCATCAATAATATATTTCTAAGATTGACTTTCTGTGGCATTAAAATGGCACATTTTGTGCTGCTTTACCATGGAGATGTAGAGACTTGGTTAGAATTTAGCTTCTCTTGTAGATAAGACATAAAGTTATCTGTCTCCCTTCCACTACTGAAATCAATATTTAAAACTCAGTATGTCTTTTCATTTTTAGCATTATCATTTTGCATTTAACACCAACTTCCTGGTGATACAATGATTTTTTTCCTGAAGCAAGATGGAAATCTGAATTCAGACAGGCCCTTTGAATGCCTCTAATCCTATGGGAAAATCTGGAGTTCTCCCTCAGTAAAAAGGTTTGCCTTTATCATTCTGTTCTTTTCCTTCCCTTTAGATAATGGTGAGATTAAAGACAGATAATTAATTAATCAACCACATCTGAAAACATTTTCTAATTCAAATTAAAACAAGGGTAAAATTATTCCTATATTTTATGAATTCATTGAATTAGTAATGAAACAGGCTTAATTTAGACTTATGCAAACTGCTTTTCCACAGAATGTCTATTTCAGCACGCTTCAAGCTTCTTGGTTATTAAAAGCACAATTTAAGAAAAGATCCATCTTCTGGGGGGTGGGGTGTGGTCTTTGGAGTGAATTGGACCTTGAGCATGTCAAACCTCAGTCTCAGTGTGCTTTATAGTAAGATCAATCAAAAAGATAGAACTCACTACCCAAACAAAATGGATCTCAGATTAAAAGACACTTTCCCTTCTTCTCATTTTAAAAATAACTTGAAACTTTGCACTCACTCAAAGTAAAACCAAATGTGTTATATATTCCTTCATAAAATCAAAAGGTCAAGATAGAACCATGGTAATGGAAGGCATCTCAAATGGCTTATAAGCAAAGAGGCGGCCAAGTTTACTGAGCAAATATTAGACTGTGAACAAGACCAGATTCTGCACACTCCCTTCATGATTAGACTTCTTTTTGGTATGGTGATAGAAATCCCTTCTCCACCAATGATGCAGGGGTTGGAAGTCCCACAAAAGCTGGGTCCATGTCTGTGTTTGCTTACCTTGCTTTTCCATCCTTCAGTACCTAGCACTGTGCCTGTATAAACTAGATAGTCGATGAATGTTTACTAAGTGATTAAATAAATCAAAGTAGAGAGTCACACAAAGATCAGGTTTCCTCTCCCCCACCGTTACTTCTGAGATTTCAAGCTGGAATGATCTCTTCTTGCCTGAAGTCTACCCAGTTTCAGTTTCTGTGGCTTTGCTCCAGCTCTCTTTCTTGTAAAGATAACATTTTTCCCTTCCTCTCTGTGAAGTAAAATGCTAGTCACCCCCATGATTTGATCAAGTTTCAATTCAATGAAAGTTCACCCCTCAACTCTATTAGTAAACTCTGATTTCTTTCATTTATAAATTTTGTTGCACTTTCAATTAGACTAATGTGACTTATCTGTATTTTAATTTTCTAGCCCAGCTACACTGGAAGCTTTTACTTGTCATATATATATGTATGTGTGTGTATATATATATATAATATATGTCATATATGTATATATATGTATATGTCATGTATATATATGTCATATATATGTCATATATATCCTTATCACCATACACAGCCCTCTGAAAATGGTAGGACACGTTCTAAGTGCTTGAATAATGAGCTTTTGTTGATTAATCTTTGATAAATCTTATACTTACAAAACTTTGTTCATTCATTAATTCTTGCATCTATTTATTTATTTATTCTTTTAGAATGCAGGCTGTGACTTTGTCCTTATTTTATCTTCAAGACCTAGAAAAACCTTTGGCACGTTAGTAGGTGCTCAATAATTAAATATTGATCAAATTAATTATTGAGTTTCAACATGGTTCCAGTTCCTACTGGGTTTTCTGTCCAGTAGGGGATATAGACAAGTAAACATGCACTTAACGGTATAATATGCTGAGTGTTACCATGAAATTGGAGGAGCTATGGAGGACTAGAATGACCCCTAAATAAGGGGAGTCAGGCATCAAGGAAGGCTAAAAGTAGGACCATGATGACTCTTCTGAGATCTGAACAAATACAAAGAATTACACAAAGGGGAACGATGATAAGGAAAACATTCTGGACAGAAAAGACAGAATGTGAAAATGCGAGAAATCATGGTGCATCTGAGGGACTAAAAGGAGCTCATCATGGCTGAAATACAAAACGAGTTGAAAAGGAGTTGTTCAGGCTATCCAACTTTCTTGTGCCTCTCTCTCTCCTAGACTTCCCTTCCCTAAGATCCTTCCCATTAAGATCCAAGCTTTCCATAATTTTTATTTTTTCTTTCAAATATTTCCTACCTCTTTTTTCATTACTTATGTCTCGAATGTCACCTTCTTGTGAATTTTTATGTATTCTCAACAAGTTCCTCCCTTCAATACTTAAAACAAGGAGCTGTCCACCATGAGTGATTCTTCAATTGTTTTTACTAAGTTTAAAAAAAAAAAAAAAGAGTTGGGTCAAACACATTTCTAAAATAACTCAAGAAGCTGAAAACAGGGGCGCCTGGGTGGCGCAGTCGGTTAAGCGTCCGACTTCAGTCAGGTCACGATCTCGCCGTCCGTGAGTTCGAGCCCCGCGTCGGGCTCTGGGCTGATGGCTCAGAGCCTGGAGCCTGTTTCCGATTCTGTGTCTCCCTCTCTCTCTGCCCCTCGCCCGTTCATGCTCTGTCTCTCTCTGTCCCAAAAATAAATAAACGTTGAAAAAAAAAAATTTAAAGAAGCTGAAAACAGATGCATATGTATCCAAACTAACCTCTCCTCCCCAGGTTTTTTGTTTCATTTTGTTTTTTTTGTTTTTTGTTGTTACTTTTCAAAATAAGTCTAGCCAATTTTCTTTTTTTTTTTAACCTTTATTTATTTTTGAGACAGAGAGAGAGAGCATGAACGGGGGAGGGTCAGAGAGAGAGGGAGACACAGAATCTGGAACAGGCTCCAGGCTCTGAGCAGTCAGCACAGAGCCGGACACGGGGCTCAAACTCACAGGGCTCGAACTCACGGACCGCGAGATCGTGACCTGAGCCGAAGTCGGACGCTTAACCGACTGAGCCACCCAGGCGCCCCAAGTCTAGCCAATTTTCAATAGAATGTGAGGTAATGAGCTTCTCTATTCTCACATGTCAATCCATCTAACATTTTAGCCTTCCTGAACCTTCATATTTCTTTTCAGTACCCTAGGTCAGTTCTGACAGCTCCACCTTCTTAGATACAGGTGAACACTGAATCCAAACTTCAAAGAGTCATCCCAACAGTGTATCAGAATCATCTCTAGGAATTCTTGGTAGTATCACAGGACACTGGACTCCCAGCTAGTGGGTGAATGTTCACATGTCAAAAATTATTCCCTATCTAGCTTTATATTACATCACTCAGCCCAGCAACCTCCCGATGCATTCCCATATATATTCCCCAGTTTCCTACTAACACATATTAACAGGTCCTATAATTCCTTCAGTGTGTAAGTTATTTACTCCCATAATCAGAACCATTTTTTGCTTGTTTGTTTTTTCCCATTTGGTGGAGACCCTGGTTATCAGTCTGGAGGTAATGATGGGTAGTGAAGTGGATTGTGAGAAAGATAAGCATCATCATGTGAGGCATCTGTATCTGGTGAGATCTTTGCAGGGTCTCCTTTAGCAAGAGGGAGAAGGTTTCCTTTTTTTCCTAGGGAAATCTGGGGTTTTGAGATTTTAAGTCTCATTGACGCAAATGTCTTCATTTTAGGTCTCAAGTTTCCACTCTTTTCTTATCATGACACTAGCTAGGAGACCTGTTGTGGTTGTGCACTCAATCTCCTCTGCAGCTCACAATTAGATTCTGGGATGGCTTTTCCATAAAATCATTTCTGCGGCTACAGGAAATAAGTGTTTTCTTCAATGTTGGCATAGAGTCCCTCTGGCTTTGAGAGTGCCTTGGGTTAATAGTTTGTTGACCTGAGCACGTCATTTTCTCATTCAAATCTTCAAAAGAAGTTAACACAAGTCAGCCAACTCCAAAATCTTTTTAATTACTGTCGTTCCCGTATGATCTAGCTATTGAATAACCCGTCACTGACCTGCAACTCATCTCAATCCACCTTTGTGAGAATCTTAGTACTTGAAACACCAAGTGTTCCACTTCCATCACACCACTCACCACTGGGAAGATATTCTTCATTTCTGCCTGATGGTGCATGACCAATCCCTAAATCCCATGCTGAGAGACTGCTTTGTAGGACCATTCCTAGTACCAATAATGTTAGTCTAAGTTTCCATGCAAAATACTTAGATGAAGGGTTTTTATGTTATGAACCTTTGAGTATCTTATGAAGGGCTACATGTTGGTTTAGAGAAAGGATGTGTCAATATCAGCTACACAGTTGCATATGAAGTTCCTGCCAGGAAGGCAATTATCTACACATTGCTATTTAATCGTCTTTGATAAGGAATCATGTGATGCTTCCAAATAGATTTACATAGCAAAGGTCAAATTGGAGAGGCTTCAGCCAGAATATGGTCAAGTGGTCCAGATCTTACAAGGGGCTAAACATATACCCCCATAGTAGGTTATAGGTTTAACTGTTAGAATTGGGACTGAGTAGTATGGAATACTACTAGAAATAGAAATGAAATAGCTGAATGTTTTCATCTTCATTACCTCACAGAAAATGCTCAAATTTTTGGAAATTTTATCATTTTCTGACTCAGTATTGGTGATAGCTTCTGATATTGCATGACTGATAATTATAACATAATAAAGCATGAGGCAAAGACTCTTTTACTGGAGGTGTTTAATGTCTCTATGCTCTCTCTCTCTCTCTCTCTCTATATATATATATGTACATATATATATGTTTAAATCTATATATATATACAGACATTATATATGTCTATATATATAGACATTAATATATATAGACATTTTATATATATATAGAATTATGAATTCTATATGAATTTATATATATTCATATATAAAATATACCAGCTGCATGAGATGATACACATGCTTTTGTTCATAGCTCATTTCATCAATTTGTTTTTCAAAAAGGGCAATAGTCTTCATCTCAGAAAACATTAGAATGATTCATTTCATTTCCTGGATATTCCATTTATTATCATATTCTTCCTTGAAAACTTAAAGGAGTTTTTAATGATCCAATATTCTACATGGAGAACACTGGCAATTCCACTGCTGTCTTTTAAAAAATAACAGCTGTCATTTTATTAAGGAATTAACGAGAATTAATATTAAAATTGTTCACATTTGTATTAAAAAGGAATGATTTTGAGTTCAGTTGTGTGAACTCAATATAGATGGCCCATTTCTTAATTCTTGGGACTTGTATTATAGATCTCTGAAGGAAACTAAGGTGGATAAAGACGGTTTCTTCAAATAGAACCTAAGAAAATCAAACAAGTAGAGGCACCTGGGTGGTTCAGTCAGCTAAACGTCCGACTCGATCTTGGCTCAGGTCATGATTTCACAGTTGGTGAGTTCAAGTTCCTTGTAGGGCTCTGCGCTGAACATGGAGCCTGCTTAGGATTCTCTCTCTCTCTCTCTCTCTCTCTCTCTCTCTCTCTCTCCCCCTCTCTCTCTCTCTCTCTCTGTCTCTCTCTTCTCTCTCAAAATAAATAAATAAATATTTTAAAAAATCAAATAAGTAAAAAGGGAATTGTATTTACTCTGTGTCTCCACTTGTATCTTAATGATTCAAAACTACTTTTGGATAAACGGAATATAAGATCCCAATAAGTTTTTGTTTTTCTGGGCTAATAACATAGAAATAGCCTCAACATGGTCCTACTATTTAATTACTCTCAGAATGAATGACTTAAGCTAAAGTATTCCAAGACTCAAATCATCATTTTGGGCAGATATCAGTCCTGCATTTAACTGGCTTGTGTCTTACAATTCTAAAATGCAGGTCAGCCCATGTTGTTACTTATGGGTTCATTTTACAACTAACTTGTCCCAGAGGGTTTACCATGAAGTTACTTTGTTTAAAATCTCTCCAGGGCACATAACTGGGATTTCTTTTTGGCTGGAGTGAGTAACTAGTGATAGCCAGTTTGCACATTTTCCAGGTAAAATTCTCATGGATATATTCCAAATATTAAAATGTGGGACCTCAGTGGCCATTGCTTTTTCAGGTTTTGAGGGAAACCCAGAAATCTTTTTAGAAAAAAAAAAAACTTGCGATTATCTGTAAATACTACTTTGGTGCATCTTGATCTGGCATTTATTTAGGCACAAAGTCTGGTTCAAATACTGAATCAAAATTATTCATTATTAAAACATATGAGCCCATTATTAATTGGAAAGTGAACAATCTTTATGTCGGGTTTATCATTACAGAATATAATCTCAAATTTTGTGGTCCTCTTCTCTCTAAGAAAAAAAAAAATAAAGTTAACATAATAGCCCTGAATGTTATAAAGTTGACAGTGGCCGTCTCTAGATCCTAGAATTACAAGCTGCAGTGTTTATTTCCAAGTTCTTTTGGTCTAGGCTGTTTTCCTACTCGAGGTGTGTGCCTTACTTAACCTAACCCCCCCCCCCATATTCAAAAAGAAAGGGGCCTTGATTTTTCTCCTTTCTTGCTCCCTGGAAACCATATGCTTACTTGACTTGGAACTTGCCCAGTTGAAGTGAGAATTTAAATCTTGAAGAGATCCAATGTCGAAGGGACTGTTGGGATTCATTCCATAACTTATGGTACTGGAGGTTGTGCTATCTGCTGTCTTGCTCCTCAAAGTCTGTGTGGGCCATCAGTATCAGCATCATCTGGAGGGTTCTCAGAAATGCAGACTCTGGCTTCATACCAGCTCTATGAATCAGAACCTGGCGTGAGAAGCCCTGCCTCACCGGTGTCCTGCCATGGGGCAGCAGTAGTGAGCCAGGCTATTTCAGCCACAAGTAGTATTGTTTCCTGTTTCCAAGGCCTCTAGATCAGCCTTCGTTCCTGCCCATTTTTAGCCTGGTCATGTTGATTCCGAGTTCTTGATAGTCTTTCCATAATGTTTCTTTCAGCTTAAGATAGAGTCAGTTTCTTTTTATAAAAAGGTTTTTTTTAATTTATTCTTGAGAGAGAGAGAGCACGCAGCGAGGGAGGGGGGTGAGGGGTGGACAGAGAGAGAGACTCCCAAGCAGGCTCTGAGCTGACAGTGGGGCTCAAACTCACTAAGGTCATGAGCTCATGACCTGAGCTGAAATCAAGAGTCGGACGCTTAATCCATTGAGCAACCCAGGGGCCCTGATTCAGTCAGTTTTTTATTACTTGCAATTGAAAAAGTCCTAACTGATGCACAGATTATGTTAATTTTCTTTTAAAAGTATCTCCGGCAATTCGAAGTTGTCTTCAATATCTATATACTACTTTTATAATCAGTAAAACAAACAAGTTATTTAAAAATGTATGCCTACTTCAAACCAGACAGCTGCGAATTTAGACCGCATTTCTTTGGTCTTTTATATTTAGAGTTGGTTGTTGTTGTTTTTTTTTTAGAAAAACTAGATTGTGTTTTGTTGTTATGCCCTCTGCCTACACTGAGAGGTAAATCAGAAGCATCTGTGTGACATTTAGCATTGTTTTGGAAAGGATGTTTTTGAGGATACTGTTCATGAATCTCGTAGTATCTCCTTTGTGGTGATCCATTGGAACATTTCTCACCGGCCTCAGTGCCAAGAGAAGTTAAACAACTCCTGAGAACTAATCTTGTACATTCAAATTCTGTGAATTAATTCATATTCTGTGCATAAAGTTGTGAATTCTGGAAACCAAGGTTTCCCCCAAGTTTCTGAATTACCTGGATTGTTTGGTTACATAGATTTGCAATGCACTAAATCAATAGCCAAGAGGGGAACCCGTGATTTTCACGACCAACTAATTGTTTCTTTTTTTGCTTTCGGTGATTTGAAATTCTGGCAGTACATTAGCGCCTTCCTGGGAAGCTTCACCTGGGCCCCACACCAGTTCAATTACATCAGAATCACTGAGAATGGAATTTTGTAAAAACAAAGCAAAATAAAATAAATAAAATGTACTGTGCAATCTTAACATATGGTCAAGTTTTAAAAGCATTCTTTTGGCTGAATCTGTAGCCCACTCAATTTTCTTGGCCTTACAATATGCATTTTAAAATTAAGTTTATTTCTCGGTTTCATTCTACTATCCTGCCACTTTTTCATTTTGTTCTGATTTTTAAAAAATATATGTCTTGTTCCTATTTCATCATAGGAAGTGCATGAATGAATGAATGTACTGAACAGCCAAAACCAATTATCAAGTTCTATCACATACACCAGAACATAAGGGGATGAAAACAACCATTTTCCCAAGAAATTTCTCTCCCTGACAACTCTCTAGCCATCCAGTATTAATTGCAAAGGATTGAAGCAAACTGGCAAGAGACAGAGGCAGAAGCCTAAACAAAGCTATGCCTGTTATCTGATTTAGGCACCCAGGGCAGGGTCTCGGGGCTGTGGAATGTGAGAGGGGAAAGCAAGGGTAGAGATGGGGGATAGAGGGCACCCTTTCATGGTCATGGCCAGCTGTTCCTCCCCATGGGAAAGATTGACACTCAATACTACCACCTGATGCCCCCCAGGATGCTCTATAATATATCAACATTTGTAATATGTGTTCAGGCCAAGGACATATTCGAGAGGCTTGAAGAACTTCTATGCCCAATCCCAACCTACAAATGCTCGTGGGACTTTTTCATAATGGCTCATTGCCAACCTCTGCTATGTCCATTATGGTGATAATGGCTACTCTCCCAGAGCACAGTTTATTCCTTGCCTGAATTTTATCAACAAATCCCCACCCTTCACTGATTAAAGATGCTTTCAGAATTCACATTACTCAGCTACAGCATTTCTGAACATGTCTCTGGGTCATGACCCAATGCCAGAAAGCAGTAGTTAAACCATTTACCTCTGGTTCCACCTATCGGCTATTTTGCTTTCAAACCAATAGCCATATGGAATGAATCAATAATAATAATAGTTAACATTTACTGAGTTCTTATCCTATGGAAGCATTTTGCATGTATTAGCTCATCTGATCATCAGGAAATTACAAGGAGGGGTGAGGTAGGTGCTATGATGTTACCTTTACTTTTCAAATGAGGAACGGAGACATAGAGAGGCTAAGTAAACTGCCCGAGGTTGCATCACAGTGGTAAAACTGTTGGGAGTGGAGCCCCAGAGTCACTTAATCACTTTCCTGTGATCATGTCACTGCTGCATATTGTACAGATAACAGCATGGGTTTATTTAACTCACCACCTGGGGATTTGTTTATTGCTTCCTATACTCCTTCCACTGGAACTCACCCTTGTGTTGTAACTGTGGCTTTCACTCATATCCCTCATTCAAACCACCTCATCCCTCCCTAGCAGAAGGCCAGCAAGATCCTAGGAGAGTCACTGGCTATTCAAGGAGTTCTTAAAAACTCCCCTTTGCATGCCAAAGAGCAGTATAAAGCATACAACGACAGGCACCAGGTCTCAGGAGAGAAAATCTGACAGTGAGATACCATCTGTTTCTACTCCTATCTATACGGACCATCTGCTCTTGTTCAAAATACTGCACGAATGCTACTTAGGGTCATTTAAGGTCAGAAGAATCATCAACCTTTCAACCGTGTCTATCCATGCATCCACCTTGTCTCCTACTACTGCCCGCCATGCCCGGCTCACCAAAGCCCCACACTTCAGTGCCCAGGCCCGCATCCAGCCTTGACAACTAGATGGAGGGTGAGAATTTGTGGTGGAGGGAATACAGGATTCCTATTAGTATAAAGGCTGACTCCAGAGCAGGTAAAATTGAAAATATCAGGCTAAATTTTCAGTCAAGGAAACCGTCCCAGAATGCAACATGGGATCAAAACTTCGAATCCCTGGTCTTATTTTGCTTAGGGAAGAGGTCTTAAGGAAACCAGGAGGAGTTACATCTATCCCACCCCTGGCCATATGAATCTGACCCCCATGCATCATTCTTTTGCTGACCCACAAAAATGAATCAAAATTTAGCTAAAACTCAAAGCAATTACCAAGAGCTCCCTTTCCCATATGTCCCTTCTTCCTTCATCTGTTCCCAGCCTGTTTTTATTCACTACCTTCCAGCTTCATGCTGATGGGTCTGCCTTCCAATTCCAGGCATTGCTTCTGGTCCTACCAGGATGCGGTGCAGTCTCATGGGGGTTCTTCAGAAGCATGTGGCGAGACTGAGTTTAGTAGGGATTAACACCTCTGAAAAGAAGAGGAAGAAACAGAAGTACACTGAAGGAGAAACTAAACCTCATGCAGGTCAGTAAAGCTTCCACAACTCAGGACTCTGCAGAACTATTGCCCACCAGAGTTGTCTCTTGTTGGGCCAAAATGGCGGGAATTATTCTTGCCCTACCCACTTTGCAACTGTGGGCTTCCTCAGGGAGGGCTCTGACTTTAGATGAGGCAGCTCTCTGAAGGAGCAGACAACCAGAGGAAGTGTGCTGACTGCCCTGTCTCCATCTGGGTAGCATATCTTTTTTTAGAAAAGACATCTCAGTGTCTGCCACCATTGCTCTTACTGACATTCCTCCTCACAGTGGGATCGTCGGATTCTTGGTGTGGGATTCTCTCTCAGCTCGTGCCTCCAGTACCATTTCACAGTGTCCAGGAAAGACCCATGCTCTGGTTCCTGGCCTGGAGAAGCCCACATTTTGGCAGAAGAGAGATTCAAAACCTGAAGAGGATAACTCTTTCACAATAAGGTGGATTCTGCTCTTAGATACCCATCTCTCCCAGCTATTAGAAGGGGCTCCTGGGATTGGTTGTGGTTTCCTAGGCTTTCTCATTCCTCTCATCTTCACTTTTGGTTTTCTTCATACCCACTTCCTTGAAGAATCCTGGGCCTTTCCTCTTTCTAAAGCCTTCCTTTAGTTCTATCTCTTTAGATGGACCCCCTTTTTAGTTCTGAGATGACTCATTTTTCAAAACTGGTTCAATGCATCTCAAACTTTTCCACCAAAGAACCTGACTTCAGAGGAGGAGAATGTGCACTCCTGGTGGTCCCAGAAGCATACCTCAGAGCTCCTCTCTCTGGGCATGGAATTTCTTTGAAGTCTCTGTATTTTATCTTAAAAATTCATGGGAATTTTGCACTCTCCTCTACAAACTGTATGTGCTAGTTTTAATATTAAAATAATATTTTAAATTACTTACTAGTAATAAATTTATTCAGGAAGATATACCAATTTATGCATGGTTTCCTGCACCTCCTGAAATACCCTTGCATATATCAGCTTTAAATTCATAAAACTAGGAGGTCATACTTCTGTAGCAGGGTATAAATCTCTCACAGAATCTTAGAATAAGAATTTAGAATATGTTTTTGAGATAAGCTTATATGCGCTGAATTGGATATTTATAATACTCTGTATTTTGGTGTGTATTCAAAGTGAAATTATAAATGAAAAGCATCGACATATTTCTTCTCAGGGAAGAGAGAAAATTTCCCCATAAAATCAGAAATTAGATGCTCAACTCAATTAAATATGAATAAATAATCTTGCCAGACTGTAGTGTATAGTCTGATAACATAATCTCAACACAACTCATTAAAAACATTTATATGAGGAAATAAACACGATATAGTTTAGGCTTAGAGTACTTTGATGGCCTGACTTAAGGAAATAATTTATAGATCCAATCTCTGTAGAAATATCTAAACTATCAAGACCTCAGAGTCTGGAAAAGCAAATAAAAGGTGTATCATTTATCCAATTTCCGTTATAGTTTTTCCAATAAATGGGTTCTTATAAGAATCAAGCAGCATTCATTCAACAACCGTTTAGCACCGCTGGGTACCGAGAGTAGCTACTATGTATCAGGTGCTATGCTAAGTGTTGGGAAAGAGTGAGAAACAAGGCATCCTGGGTCATTCTTGCAAGCAGCATATTTAGCAGAAAGGGGGTGGGTGGGAATATACCTGAGAGTTTAAAGTGGTAATATACGGGAAGAAGCTTGAGTTTGGGTGTTCTGAGATATTGACAGAAGGTAGATCCATGTGCTTTGACCATCATCCAGGTAGAGGGAAGGTTTACAGTCCTGTTTTAATTTTTTTTAACATTTATTTATTTTTGAGAGACAGAGAGAGACAGAGCATGAGCAGGGGAGGAGTAGAGAGAGAGGTAGACACAGAATCTGAAGCAGACTCAAGGCTCTGAGCTGTAAGCACAGAGCACGATGCAGGGCTCGAACCCATGAATCGCAAGATCGTGACCTGAGCTGAAGTCAGATGCTTAACTGACTGAGCAACCCAGGTTCCTAAAGTTCTGTTTTAAACACGAAGAGACTTTAACTGAGATATATGCTTAAATCAATGACCCTTCCAACCTTGCACATGAATTATTCAGTGAAACATCTAAAGGCAGATCCAGACAATTTTCCAAAGACTATTCTGTGTAATTCTGTTAAGTAAATACTTAGCATGTATTTATTGTATGAGCATTCTGGAGGACACAAGGGGCAAAATGATCCTATAGGTTTGACGTCATTGTTCACACACTCCACCTCCCACTCCACCCTCCGTGAAAACTCATCCCTAATGAGTGATGCAGTGGTGTTCAAATTTTAATGCCTGAACCATCTCTACTCTTTTATGTGGTATTTCATTTATCCAGTTGTATATTCCACAAATGATTCCTGAGGACCTGCTCTAGGTACGAGGTACTGTCCTAGGAGCTGGGTATACAGCAGAGGAGGAAACAAAACACTGTCTCTACCTTCTCTGAAGTTTATCATTTATAGAAATAAAATAAATAATTAGAAAATGTAAAAAGCTATGAATAAAACTATAGTGTGTTTTGATAACAGTAGTATTTCTCCTTTAGATACCATGTTCAGGGACGGTCTTTCCAAGAGGGATATTTAATCTAAGATATCAGAGAAGAAAAGGAGCTAGCCTTGTGAAGAACCAGGGGAAAGCATTCAAGTAGCAGAAACAGCATGTGCAAGCGTCCCAAATGGGAAGTCCCTTGGAAGGAAGAACGGAAAGAAGGCCAGTGTGGCTGGGCCACCATGAGTGAGGGAAGGTACATTATGGGGTGAAAATGAGATCAACAAGATCTGACTTCATTTTAAATGTAACAGGTTACCATGTAAGGGTTTAAAGCAAGGGAAATTATAGAAGTCATATATTTTTAAACAATCAATATGATATCTTGGGGTGCCTGGGTGGCTCAGTCGGTTGAGCATTGGACTTCAGCTGAGGTCATAATCTCACGGCTCATGAGTTCGAGCCCTGCGTTGGGCTCTGTGCTGACAGCTCGGAGCCTGGAACCTGCTTCAGGTTCTGTGTTTCTGGCTCTCTCTGCCCCTCCTCCACTCACGTTCTCTCTGTCTCTCTCTCAAAAATAAACATTAAAAGTTAAAAAAATATATGATATCTATATAGAGAATAGATTTAGGGGAACAAAATAAGGCCTAGTAAACCCCACTTTGGATGTTATTGAAACAGTTCCAGGAGAGTTTTGACTGTGACTTAGACCAGGGTAGAGAAAGAAGAACAATTTGGGGATATATTTGGGAGTATAATTGTCATAATTTGAGATAAGTATGGGAAAGAAAGACTGGTTCTAATATCATTTTTTAGCTGGGAATTCTTTTATTTTTTTCTTTTACTTTTATAATATGAAATTTATTGTCAAATTGGTTTCCACACAACACCCAGTGCTCATCCCAAAAGGTGCCCTCCTCAATACCCATCACCCACCCTTCCCTCCCTCCCACCCCCCCATCAACCCTCAGTTTGTTCTCAGTTTTAAGAGTCTCTTAGGCTTTGGCTCTCTACCTCTCTAACCTCTTTTTTTTTTCTTCCCCTCCCCCATGGACTTCTGTTAAGTTTCTCAGGCTCCACATAAGAGTGAAACCATATGGTATCTGTCTTTCTCTGTATGACTTGTTTCACTTAACATAACACTCTCCAGTTCCATCCATGTTGCTACAAAGGGCCATATTTCATTCTTTCTCATTGCCACATAGTATTCCATTGTGTATATAAACCACAATTCCTTCATCCATTCATCAGTTGATGGACATTTAGGCTCTTTCCATAATTTGGCTATTGTTGAGAGTGCTGCTATAAACATTGGGGTCCAAGTGCCCCTACGCATCAGCACTCCTGTATCCCTGGGGTAAATTCCTAGCAGTGCTACTGCTGGGTCATAGGGTAGGTCTATTTTTAATTTTTTGAGAGCTGGGAATTCTTTTAGATGGCACCAAATACTATAGGGAAAGGGGAGGGGAAATTTTGATAGAGAGGAGTCCCTCAAGATATTTTTAAACTGTTAAGTTTGTGATGCATTGGAAACTACTAAATAGAAATATCAGGTAGAGAATTGTATGTACAAGCTTAGAGGAAACTGGCTTGAACGTTTACGTTTGGGAATCGAGAGCATAAGCTGGTGTCTCAAGGAGTGGGAACTGGATGGAAACCCCAGAAGGGTGGTGAAAGGGCAAGGAAGGGCCCAAAGTAACTGCAATATTTAAGAGTGAATAGAAAGGGAAGAAACAGTAAACGGTGCTTCCAAGGAGAAGCGAAAGATTAGCAGTAAACTAATTGAGTTAGAAGGGAGTGACCAACACAGCCGAGTCCTTCTGGGAGAGCTAATAAGGAGTGGATAGAAAGTGGTCATTGGGCTTACTCAATGGGGTTCCTCCGTACCTTGAGAAGAGCAAATTCAGTGGAGGACACAGGCCGAAGCATATGAGGGCTGCCTGATGAGTGAATGGGGAGGAAGGAAACACAGGAGAACAAAGGCTGGAATGCACAGGAGATAACTGTGAACGATGAAGTGCGGGCCTGCCTGTTCAGTGTCTATGTATGTGTTGTTTAGCAGCAGGTGACAGAACTGGGTAGGGAAGAGTGATACCAGATTAGGGGAGAATGTGACTGAACAGTAGAAGGATTACCGTAAGTAATAGTAATTATCAACACATAGTCTCCACTTAGCTATATAACTATTCTGCCCCTGTCTAGGCTTGTGACCATAGGCAAATTAGTCAGCCTCCTGGTGCCTCAGTTTTCTCACCTATAAAATAGACATTATATAGAAACCTACCTCTGTAAAGACTTAATGAGATAGGATATGCAAAGTGCTTTGGGCAGTGCCTGGCCTCCATGAAACGCTCATGACATAGAATTATGTCACCCTTATTATTAGTAGCAGCAGCATATACAATTAAAAATGAGATATTTACGATACTCAAACAGTATTTCGTTTAAATTCTAGCCGTTGGAAATTTAGCCCTGGGAAGGAAAGAATGTTTGAGAGAGGCTCAAGGATGTTAGTTTTCCCATTCCCCTCTGCCATCAGCCCACAGTAATCTCACTTCTACTTCTGGTTTCTGTGGATTTGCCCATTGTAGGAGGTGAAATTTTTAAGTAGGTAAAAATTAGTTTTGGAGATCTCTCCCCCTAATTCTCCACAACCCATAGAATCCAAAATTCTGGAAGTGGGCACCACTGTAAATGTACTTAATTTCGCTGAACTTTACACTTAAAAATGATTAAAATGCTAAATGTTGTGTTATGTATGTTTTGCCACAATGAGACAATATTACCTAGAAAGAAAGATGTTAGTTTTAATCTTGCTTCTGGCCAAATGACCATAGGGAAGTCATTTCAGAATCCTTCGAAATCATTTTACTCAACTACAAAATGGACTGAGACTAAGTTATTTCTTTAACTGGGTTTCATTCAACCTCCAAATTCTGTGACTATAACAACAATCACGAACCTTAGGAAAGAGTGAATGAGCTGATAGTGCAGAAAAGACTAGGCATGCCAGAAACATACTTTATTCTTTGTAAAAACCAAGCACGTCGATTGATATTTTCACATAAAATGGAAACAGTTATATGTATTTATGTATTTGGCTTGCTTACAAATCACACAAAATTATGATTTATAATTGTTCCTGGGACTGGAGCTTGTTCCATAGAGCTGATAATAATGCTTGCCACTAGGTGTGTGTGGCTTTCTAAATTTAAATTAATTAAAATTAAGTACAAATGTGACTCCTCAGTTCTACTAGTTACATTTCAACTACTCAATAGCCACATATGGCTAGTGGCAAATATAGAACATTTTCATCATTTCTGTTTGGACAGTGCTGAGTTAGAGTGTTCCCCATTCCTTATATATTTCCGCACATTTTCCATGGGATATTTCTTTCCCTAGCTTCATCTTTCAAATAGCATTAGCAAATGACCAAACCTGGAACAGATGCTGGAGGGTCCTCTGAGAAAATATGCCACCGTTAAACTGTCATCTCCTAATATTTGTTTAATTTTTCTAAGGATACACACCTTAGTAGTATCTTTTTTAAGCTGAAATTTTCTATGACCATTCTTCCATAAATGTTATTCTTTAATTTGAAGCCGTTTTTCTATGCCTTCCACTATTTATTTTCATTTAATTACACCTATAAAGCATAATATAAAATCATGAAGTTCTACAAGAGGAAGTCAGAGACGGAAGAAGAACCATTGCTGTGATTCCATATGCATTGGAAATAGGCTTTGTAAGCCAGGAATAAGACATAATCTCATTTGTTTTATGATATGACAGAAGCCAGTCATGCCTTAATTAATTCAGGGTTGTTTTCATTTTGGTTGCATGGGACAGATCTGTTAATAGAAACAATGTATAAATAAAGAAGATCCAGAAAAGGATGTTGAATATTGGTGGTGCTAAGGGGGAAGGCTGTCAAGAATAAGGTCTGTAAAAAATCATTTTTCCATGAGAGACAAAAACTGGCTGCAGACAGATGCTCATAAGACCCCAGCTCTTGTTGAAGAGGACAGCTTTATAAATAGATGCACAATAACAGCAGCCAGCTGTTCAAAATAATTGCCAGGCGATATTTGGTGATGACAACCTGAAGAAAGTCATCAATGCAATTATTTCACACCAGATCAGTCCAGCAGATCTGTTGAACCCTCTTGCCTGTTGTGAGTGAGTGAAATACTCATTATTCTTGAAATGCCAACGTTGCTTGCTCATTTTTTTCTATAATAAACAATGTCTTCAACAACAGTATATTGCTGTAACATTATTGATAATTTAATCAGGAACAATTAACTCAATGGGTTAAAGTTTCAAACATGGGAGGCTGAGGTTCAATAAACTTATGTCTATGGAGAGATGCTCCATCCCAACATAAAAGCTTATGTTCTCGATACTAGTTAGGCATTTCAGCAAAGCATACTAACTGGCTGTAAATCAGGACAATGTCCTGTTGTTAACGTCTTGATCAGTTTATCATGACACACATAGAAGAATCTCTCAAGAGTTCTATAAACTGAGTGGTTCCCCAAATGCATGTGTTTTATAACTACTAATGCTCATTATCACTTACTCATTTCCTTCCATTACCTCTCAAATGCCCTGAATTTTCCTCTTCTCCCTTTCCCAATCCATTCTTTTCAAAGACCCGGTTTAGATATAAAACTATCAGTTGTCTATGGCCCAACTATAGTTTCATGAACTTTTCAGATCTTCATAACACTTTTCCTGAAATATTTGCAATGTAGTGTTTCATGTGAGGTCTAATCAAGTATTTATAGCAGATATGCTTCCTCCTTGAAAACAATTAGATTTTCATGACACAGCATCATGGGTAAAGTATTCAAGGTTATCCATTCAAACAAATGTTAATTCAGTAATAAATATACATGTAGTAGAGACAAAGTATGGGATTTCAGTATGGGGTTTTGCTGGGTAAATACAATAGAATGGTCTTTCAAACTTTGTGCAAAAGCAAGGGGGGGTTTAAATTTTAAATTGATGTTAGAACAATTTATTTACCTGTAGCTTTGGCGTATCTTGTTCTTAACCTCATCTCTGCCTCTAGACACTTGTTCCTGAATAAATGTTTCGGCTTGGGGGGCATTGATGACATAAATATTTCCTGAGCACCCATTGTATGCAAGAAATGTACTGGTGGAGGTAGGGTACAAAGAAATGAAAACTTGTGTCAAATAAGACCTGAAACACTGGAGAGATATGGCATGCTGATGGCTTAGAAGACGATATAGTTAAGATGCCCATTCTCTTCAATTTACCTAAAGATTTAAGGCAGTCCTGATCAAAACCTAGCAGGTTTTTTAAATAGAAATTGACAAGTTGATTCAAAAATGTATATGGAAATGCATATTATCTAGGGTATACCTATTCTGGATCCTTTGTACACATATATCTACGTGTATGTATTTCACACACACATAACATAATTAAGAGATATCTCTAGAGTCAAAAATATTAAGGTGAGATAATTACTTAATTCTATTTTCAACTGTCAATGACATTTACTTATTCCTCCTATAGTTGATGAAATAATTAAATATGTATTTTTCTTATCATCTCTCCTCCCTAATGTCCATATTTTTGTTATTATCTTTACATGATCAAGATTTATAACATTTTCATTCTGTTCTAAACCATAAATCCATAGTTGCTTCGTTTTAGTTCTGTATTTAATATGATTTAGTGTTCATCGATGATATTTTTTACCCTGGAGTCTCCTTAACTCAGCTTTTTATTTATTCCGATACCTCACTTGGTTGGCTAGATTTCATCCTGGAGTAATTTTTCAATAAGGTTCATAAGTGCAATACTCTCTGAGCTTCTGCATACTTGAGAATATCAGTCTGTTGACTTTATATCTGAAGGGGAATGTTGTTAGTCCTCAAATTCTCGGCCACAGTTTTGCTTAGATCTTTGTATGCATTGTTTCACCATCTTCTGCCCATGAATTTGTGGGAATTTATGATTTCTTGTCCTGCTTGGAAGTGATTTGCTTTTTCTTAATGGCTGTTAACGTATTTATTCATTTTTCCTTGAAATTTAGAAATTTCTGTTAAATGCATAATCAGTATGTCTTTCAAGTTATAGATTCAAATGTTTATTTCAGATTTTTCTTCTATTATATCTACTTATAACATCTATTTTTTGCTTTTCCAGAAATGTGATTTCCTTTGTCACTCATACCTATCCTATCTCTGTCATATTTATCATATCCTATATCTATAGCCACCATATCCATCATATCAATCATATTCACCTTAATTCTTTTCATACCTTTTTTATTTTATTTTATTTTAATTTTTTTAACGTTTATTTATTTTTTTGAGACAGAGAGAGACAGAGCATGAGCAGGGGAGGGGCAGAGAGAGAGGGAGACACAGAATCCGAAACAGGCTCCAGGCTCCGAGCTGTCAGCACAGAGCCCGACGCGGGGCTCGAACTCACGGACCGTGAGATCATGACCTGAGCTGAAGTCGGATGCTTAACCGACCGAGCCACCCAGGCGCACCCATACCTTTTTTATTTTCAATTTTATCTTTTTTATTTCCTTCTGCCTCTCCTTTAGGTATTTATTTTTAAATCAGTGCTGTTCTTCTTGTTAAAATTATTATTATTTCAATTTCTTTCCTGAGGTCTACCAGCTCTTATTGATTCCTATCATTGGAATTCTTTTTCTTTCTTTCTTCCTCCCTCCCTCCTTTCCTTTCTTCTTTTCTTTCTTTCTTTTTTTTCCCCTTTTCTTACTTTTGAAATTTTTGTTATAACGATTGTGACTGGGAGTTCAAAAAACTGTTTTTATTTATACTGTGCCTTTCCCTCATTGTTTCCTTTCTACTTACTACTTATCTTTGAATGCGTGTTCAACTTTGAACAGTTTCTTGCCAGTGAAAGACTGAAGAGGATTAAATTGACTCAGCTTTGGCTGGTACCCAGAACTTAGATCAAGTTTGTGTTCTTCAAAACCCTGTCTTTGCATTGGTTATTACTTTATCTTGGATGACTATCTCTTTCAATTTTGCTGCTCAGGAATTCAGAGTGACCTATATTGAAGCCTTTTTAAGTAATATGCTCTCTGAATTTATAATTTGGGTTTCATTGCTTTCCCATTGCCCTTTATTATATCTCCAGCAGATACTTTTTGACTAAGATGCTATATTAAAAAAAATTTTTTTAACTTTGTTTATTTTTAAGAGAGAAACAGAGTGTGAGCAGGGGAGGAGCAGAGAGAGAGGGAGACACAGAATCCGAAGCAGGCTCCAGGCTCCGAGCTGTCAGCACAGAGCCCAAAGCAGGGCTCAAACTCCTGAACCATGAGGTCATGACCTGAGCCGAAGTCAGAGGCTCAACCGACAGAGCCACCCAGGCGCCCCTTGACTAAGATGCTATAAAATCCTTCATAAACAATATATATTGATATGATTTGTGCTTCAATCCCATCTCTCTTAATATTGTTTTATCGAGTTGATGATTATAGGGACATGCTTCTCTTTTTCTCTGACTTTCCTACAATTCTCCATTTCATTGCTGTAATCAAAGTTTTAATACATGATCTTTTAAGAATTTGGACTGCTATTTTTAAGAAATCTCATCCTGTCGAAAATCTGGGAGGGTATATATCAACTTTCAATACTTTCTTTCAATACTTTCTTACAGTATTTGACAAATATTCTTCATATTTTGTAATGTCAGATTATGGACATTTTTGTCTTTTTCTTCTCCATTTTTTTATTCAAAAAATTTTTTTGATGTTTATTTTTGAGAGAGAGAGAGAGAAAGAGACACAGAGCACTAGCGGGAGAGGGACAGAAAGACAGGGAGACAGAATCAGAAGCAGGCTCCTGGCTCTCAGCTGTCAGCACAGAGCCCAACGTGGGGCTCGAACTCACAGACTGTGAGATCATGACCTGAGCAGAAGTGGACACTCAACCAACTGAGCCACCCAGGCGCCTCACCTCTCCATTATTTTAAATCAAAATAAAAAAAAAATGGAGAAAACACACCATCCTTTTAAAAACAGAAGGCTATATTTGAAGTACTACTCAGTTGATATTCTTTGCATTTACTCTTCCTTGAAGTTATTATACTACAAAGAGAAAAGGGAATCTGTGAAAGTGCTATCTCATATCTCATCTTTCTACTAGTTTGGAAATACTTTAAAATCTTTAGCTTCCTCAACTTTAACTCCTAGTTCCCATGCTTTTGCTTAAACCTGGTGTAAAACTTAATTGAGTGGCAAGAGCTCTTTTCAAGATTTGGCTGAAATATCATCTCTTCTCTGAAAATTTTCCTAACCCTTCTCTTTAACTCTTCGGGAAGAGTCAACCATTTCCTCCATTGGGTACACTCTGTAGCCTTGACATGCTTCTGCCATATCACCCCTTTCCTTGGTACACAGAAATTTTTATACATCTTTCTCCTTCGAGTGAAAGGACCTCTCAGAGACAAGAAAATCTTTTATTCTACAACCTCTCTAGTCTTATAAATAAGACAACACATTCTCATTAAGTATTTTTCATAAAGCATTCGCTCACATAGGAAACGAAATGCTACAAACATTTGATAGAAAAACCAGCCCATGACATCTGTACCACCATAGTCCTAGTGCATCTTCTAAGAAATTAAAACAGCAGTCCTCTGACTGTTTTTTTGTTTTGTTTGTTTGTTGTTGTTGTTTCTGTTTTTTTGTGTTTTTATTTTATTTTATTTTTTTTACTACCAGTTCATTTATTTTGGCTGAGACTCCTCCTACTTAGGTATTCTGGGGCCAAAGTCTGCCCTGTCCTCCTCATCTCCCTACTTCCCTGGTGGTCCTCTGACTGTTTTTAATGTATATTATCTTTATCACTTAAACCACCACCTCTGTCATCACTTCTAGCTAATTTTGTATTAACTCTTTAGATACCAAGCACCATGCGAAGTACTGTCTCAAGTAATCCTCATATAAACCTTATAAAGGCTGTTCTATTATTACTCCCTAAGGCACAAAGTGCTTTAGTAAATTATCTATGTCAATTTTTAGGTGTCTGACTCCAGAGCCCGAGCTCTTCCAAATCACTATATCATGCTGCCTTTGAAAATTAAAATAACAGCAGGATACTCCACATTTTCCAAGGAGCTTTCACATTTATTTCCACTATTTATTTGGTTATTTTATTTTGAAGAGGCCAAAGCAAAGTTTCCTTCCTTCCGTCTTCCTTCCTTTCTTCCTTCCTTTCTTCTTTCTTTCTTTCTTTCTTTCTTTCCTTCTTTTCTTTCTTTCTATAATTTGTCAGACATCAGCCATATGCCAAGACCTGTGCATAGAAGAAAACACAGACATGACATTTGCTCATGTGCCACTTGAGGGAGTTGGGGTGAGGTAGACATCTCTCGAACAGTGGATGGGAATGGCAGGAAGAGAGAACTAACATTTGAAACTGCCTACTATGTATCAGGACTGTTGCACACGTGGATCTATTTAAATTTTGTTGCAAGCCTATGAAATAAGTGTGATGATCTCCATTTAACAGGTGTGAATACTGATGCTGACGCAAGTTCAGTAAATTCTCATTGCCATTTAACTATTTAGCAATAAATAATATTAAAATTGAGATGTGACTGAGTCCAAAAGTTGTGCTCTATTTATTACATATCCTAGTCTTCTAGGGAATAGAAATATTTTTACGATATGCAGCATTTACTTGTCCTTCCCTCTTTTCTTCCAAAAAGAACTATGGCAGTAACAGAAGAGACTGTATTTGCTTAGAGTTGTGGAAAGAGGCTTCTCCAATGGAGAGATAGATTAAGTTGAGCTTTCAAGAACAAGCAGCTTTTCATTCGGTAGAAGAGCAGGACAGGGCATCCCAGGCATCTGGCACAGCATGGTGAAAGGCATGGGTGTGAGACCCTGCAAGAAATTGTAGGGATCTGAGAAGGGTGACCATAAGCAACAAGGTTAGTACTAATTTAGGTCAGAGTATCTTGAAGGTCATGGTAAAGAGGATCATGAAGGACTCTTTATTAGCCAGGAGCCTTGGGAAAGAAGATCCGCTGACAGGTGTTCTTTACTGACTGCTCATAAGTGTCCAGGCACAACATAACCAAATTATCTCCCCAAACCAGAGACCAAACAAGTGTCCATTATTTAACTCAACAAGAGAGATAACTTTTAAGCACAGGCAGAAATCATGGAATTTCATAAATGTCCAATACAATTCTGTTCATTTAAAACTGCGGTATCAGCAGTTGCACAGAACGATGTTTTCATGAATTGCCAGTAAGGTTTCAAACCCCTAGGGAAGCAACCAAGACGTTACACTATCATCAAGAGCTGCTTCGAACCCATTGCTAATTAGCATGGTGTGAGAAATGTGGTCCTTGAGGAGTCTGGTTTATACCGCCGTCTGTCTGTTCCAGGCTGAAATTTCTTGTCATCCGTTGTTTTTCCTAACGCGATCATAATCGCACTACCCTGGAAGCTGTGTGGAAAATGCCTTGCGTTGCCACAATTTTCATTATTGACTTATCGTTGCTCTTTATGTGAATTTTCAAAGAGCTGCGGTAAGAATTTCATTGGTTATATGTGACAGTCACACACACATACACCTCTTTTGGTGAAATGTTGAGAGGGGTGCGGTGCTGGGCTAGTTTTTCATGCATAGCGGCCCTGGCTGTGTGAGTGCAGGCTTTCTTCTCCATGTTCATGGAATTCATAACTGTTCAGGAACAGAGTTCAGGGGATCAATAAATTCCCCCAAATGGCATGCGAAGTATTTGTACATTTTTTCCAGGTTTTCATCAGGTATTCAAACGGATCCTGACACCCCTCTTCCCCAATTTAAGAACCATTAGCATAGAGAAAAGAGTGCCTGGGATTTGTTTTTTCCTGTTTCAAACACAGTGGAAGGCAGGACCATAACTGGTCATGCATCTTGAATGTCTGATATGAAAAATAGACCTTAACTTAATAGTCCTTAACAACCTAGATGCTTTGCAAAGAATGTGTGCTCAGCTAAAATAAGTATAAGCCTCTTTCCCTCTAGGTGTGAAACAGATCTTAAAACTCCCAAGGAACTACCTCTGGCAGAAATGGTTGCTGTTTTAGAGAAGATGACAAATGACACATGTGTTCTCCTGATATCCATTTAAAAATTGGTGTAGGACAGTATATATATGCACAAGAGGATAAATATATATGTGTGTGTGTGTGTGTGTGTATGTGTGTGTGTGTGTGTGTATATATATATATATATATATATATATATATATATATATATAAAGTGTCGTCTATCTGATTTTAGAGGCAAGAAGAAAAAGTAGCACAGTGTTAACCTATTAATGTATTTCACAACAAACCGTGGTGTTAGCTGACCAAAATATCACTATTTGTCCCCGGAAAAACAAGCTGGCACACTTCCTCTTTTGCATTGTCCTTATTAACATCTGTTTAGAGTTGTCTGAGCTCTACTTCTCCGAATTCCAGCCACATGAGCGATCCATTAACTTTATTTTGTTCCGGGAATGTCTAAATGTTTTTGTTATAAATTCCTGCAGTTCACTTAACCTTTTGTAGGATGCTAGTGCTCTTTTGAAAGGCTTTTTTTTTTTTTTTTTTAATGTGGAAGGCCCATTATGGTAAACAGACTCAAATGTTATCAGGATTCTCCCTGATACTATTGTGTCTTTTCAATGACTGTGCGTATATACAAGCTCTGGGCTTACTAAATTATCTGGAGTTCTTTTAGTTTCTGACATATGACAAATCGTGGAAATCTAACTATTGGTGTTTAGTTGCAGAGAATACGGTGCTCAATGCACTGGTATGACACTATCTATTAGATATTTTAGAATCCCATCTCACCCGGATTCAGCATGTTAGATTTTCAGTGTTACTTCTGATGATTTTGGACACTAGCAAGACAATATGAATGGTACTACTACTGTTTCTTTCAAATATTACATTCTAGCATTTTGGCACATTAAAAACTTTCTTTTATTTTTTTTTCTCGGTTTTTTAGGCTATTTTACAAACACATCAGCGTGACATTTAATACATTTTGTGTCATGTGAGCTGTTTTATGTGTGGTGCCGCTAATGTTTGTCTACTTCCGCTCTGATCATTTGTTACATATAGAAACATCAGAGAGCATAGTGTGGGAATCATGTCAGTTTCTCTTTCTGTCTCTTTGGTCTGCTTGTTTCTCACATGTGGAATGAAACACAAAGCTAGGCTATGGCTCTTAACATCTTTCTTCAGAGAGTGAGACCTAATTTCTGAAATGAAGGTATTTGCATTACATTTAAGCATGTTTTTCGAATGCCTTGCTGCAAATTATGGGCGCAGTGTTCTTTTTTCATCTAAACATAAAAACTTTGTAAGTTTCCTTGCTACAATGGTCCTAGGAGGAAAAGTACCAGGGGATCCTCAGTGTGCCGGAAAACAAAGAAATGTTCACTTCTAATGCTGGGGTGTCAAAAAGAAACAGAAACTGAAATAAAAGAGGCTCTCACTGGCCAAATTTGGGATACTTTGTGCATGAATAAGAATTTTGACTTTAATAATTACAAATATAAAACAAATAAAAATCCATGAGTCTAAAATAAAATAAAGGGAGGGGGAGCTCATTTGCCTCCATTGGAGATGATGATTGTAACAATCCCTAACTTTGAAAATTGGTAATAAAAGGGAAAGAATGAGTTGTTGTCCTGCCTTTTTCAGAGGAAATCGAGTTCATTCTGGTTGACAAGAGGAAGTTTTCCTTTATAGAAGAATGCCAGGAAGTAATTCTAGCTAGAAGGAATGATAGAATTAGAAAAATCAACATTTTGTAACTCCCAATACAATAATTAATTCAAGCAAGGATCATCAGTGGATGCTAAAATCATTATGGGAAAGGAAGTCAAAGGAATAGATAATTCACACTCTGCCAAAAGGGTCAGTTTGCAGACTACTTGCCAATTGCAATGGGGAAAAATGTACCTTTACAATGGAGACATCTGGTTTTCTCTACCTTAACCAAGTTTTCAAATGTGGGACAAACCTGATATTATGTGCGCCCTGATATGGAGTGGTTTGAGGTACACATCACCATCTATGAATCATTGTCTCAAACATATTTAACCAGAATCTAATCATTACTTTAAACATAACTTATAACTTATAGGAAGGAAAGAAGGAAAGAAAGAAAGAAAGAAAGAAAGAAAGAAGAAAATAAGTGAGGGCACACGAAAATATTCAGACAAATCCAGAATGTAACACGTTCTATAAGAGAATAACCCTGATTTGGTTGTGCCTGGGCATAAAAAATAGGCAGCAAGACTATTGTAAATGAAGAAAAAAAAAAGACAAAATACCCAAATGCACTAATATAAAACTGCACTGAGCATAGATTTTTTTTTTTTTCCTTAAAGCCATAAAATACATTTTAGGAACAACTGGGAGAAATTTAATTATGGACAACTATTTAGATGATACTATGTAATTGTTAATTTCTTAGGTATAATAATGGCATGTTATGGCTCTACATGAAAATGTCTTCATTCTTAGGGATACATGCTAAGGGATACATGCTTAGGGATACACTGACTTTCATGTCGCTCATTTTTAAAAAAAGAAATATTCACACATTTATACCTACATTAAACAAATGTGGCAAAAGTTAACAATTATTGGATTTAGATGTTGGTCATATGGATGTTCATTGTTCATTTAAACATTTCAGAATGTTTAAACGCATTCTAAAAATTTGGGAACAAAAAAATACCGTATGTGTTTTGTATGTGTGATTTTATCTGTGGATATATATGTAACTTAATCTCCATAAATTCAATAAAAATCTTTTGTGTCAAGATTCCTTGTATGTTCATACGATGCTACTTTTAGGGGGTAGGCGGGCCCCCACGTCAACCTGTGAAGTAATGTCAGCTCAGTTGGGTTGGAAGTGTCCTCCCTTCCTCTAAAATCTGTAACGTATGCACAGAATTTATGTGGTGTCAGCAGAGTGATGGATGTTCCCAATACTATGAAGGAATTATAGACATATGTTGCAATCATAACTATATAGACTGCCATGAAATGAGAAACAACAGGGCATGGCAGTGAAACCTGGGATGAAAGTAGAAATCAGAAATCTAAGAGCAGGGAAAACTTGTCAAAGTGTATATAAAGGGGATTAAGAGAACGGTGAGCATAAGGAGGAAGGATGTATGGAAGCCATGTGGCATAAGAATGTGCCATATGGTGTTGGAAGGTGGCAAGGAAAGGGCAAGTGCCCTGAAGAGATGATGACGGTAAAATCACATTGACGAGGACCAGACGGAGGTCAGCACAGCATAAGTGGGTGGCATTCCTATCACAGTGATGGGAAACCTAGAAACAATTCAAAGCTAGCAGGATAGTGAAAATAAAGGAATCAACTTGAGCTGGTGAGTGGGGGATTTTGAGGTCAGGAAAGTCAAGTGATTTGAAGCCAAGTCAGCTTGGGAAGAGTGAAAACAGTATGAGCTTTGGAATTGGGTAAGTCTAATTTTATAATCTGGCTCTGCTGTTTTCTACCTGTGTGAGTGACCCTGGGAAAAACACTTGGGGCCTCAATGTCATCTCTTAAAACTCATGCCATAATTTTGAGTAAAGATAATAGATGAACAATGAGCTTTTAATTTTATCTATAGTATTAATCAGATTTGATGTGATACGATACATACATTAATTTGATTATGTACATCATGATCATATAAATAGAACAGCAATTTAGAAAGGATTGTATCTATTTGGAGTTTGGGTATTATTATTAGCACTCTCTGACCAGGCGTGGAGGTATGGTTTAGTTGAACAGAGGACAATCATAAAACAAAGGAATTACACTAGACAAAGACCCTTGAACTGACCTCATTCGTCATTTATGTTGAGTCAACAGGTATTTATTGAGGACATGCTATATTCACCAAGCATCATTCTAGGCACAAGGCTTATACTGAATAGATAGTATATCTATCCTTCAGGCATTTAAAACATGTTACTCTTTATTTATTCATATATTCTTTCAACAAACATTTCCTTTTTTTTCAATATATGAAATTTATTGTCAAATTGGTTTCCATACAACACCCAGTGCTCATCCCAACAGGTGCCCTCCTCAATACCCATCACCCACCCTCCCCTCCCTCCCACCCCCCATCAACCCTCAGTTTGTTCTCAGTTTTTAAGAGTCTCTTATGCTTCAACAAACATTTCTTGAGCATTTTCTATATGTTTCTATTGGCCACTTCTTATGTACCACGTTCCTAAAACTATTCGCACGTATGTTTTCTTCCTTAGGTTTTGCTTTGATGAAACATAGGACAAGAAAGTGCTAGAAACTGTGCTGCGTAGAAGATAAGATAATCAATAAGTTCTGTTAACATTATTCAAAAATCTTGCAACCCGATAAATAAGGTAGCACACACACAAATGACAAATGCCTGATAAAATGTGGTATTCCAGAATAGACAGGAATAAAGCTCAAAGAAAGGAGAAATTGAATGAACTATCTCTTTTGCTAGTGAGGAGGAAGTGGTAGGAAAAATCTTGAGAAAAAAATGACATTTAGGAAGATCTTAATGGCTGGATAGAATTTCAAAGGTTTAAGATGGCATATTCGTTTCTCAGGCTGCTGAAGCAAATACCCCAAACTGGCTCATCTGAAACAACAGAAATCTGTTCTCTCACAGTTCAGGGGAGCAGAAGACTGAAATCAAGGTACTGGTAGTTTGTTTCTTTCTAGAGGCTTTGAAGGAGAATGTGTTCATGCTTCCCAGCTCCTAGTGATCGTTGGCAATCTTTTGTGCTCCTTGGCTCATAGCTGTGTCACTCTGTCTCCGTCTTCAAGGGACATTCTTCTTAGAGTAACTTGGGTGCCCGTACACTTTCTTGTAGGATCCCAATCATTGGATTTAGGGCCCACACTAAATCCAGGATGATTTCATCTTGAGATCCCCAATGACTTACATCTGCAAAGATGCTATTTCCAAAAAGAGGTCACGTTCTGAGAATGAGTGAATATGAGTTTTTTAGAGGATACTATTCAACAGTACAAACAGGCAAGGCAGTCTTCTAGGTGAAGAGAAAAAGTATGATCAAATGTACTTTAGGGATGTGTTTACAAAGAAGAAAGTAATCTAGTTTGTCTGGAAAGTGTACAAAATGTGAGAAAAGAGTGAGCAATATGACCTAAGGGAAGCCTTTTCTATCATTTAATAATCAAAGCCAGTGACATTTTATGGAACTCATCTGAACAATCTTCTTCCCATCCTCCAAGATGTGATCCCATGGTATTTTATCCTTAGCTCTATAATAGCACTCACCACATTGTATTGTAACTTTATGTACACATATTTAATTTTACTAGACTGACTGAGGGTGCAACTACGTTATTTGACTTAGTATTCCCAGGATCTACTATAGTGTGGAACATAAAATAATCAATCTGTGAGTACTCATGGAAAGGTAAAAGAAGAACCAAAATAATAATAATAATCATAATCATAATAATAAGGAAGAATAGAAGGAGGGATGGGATGGATGGGTGGATGGGTGGATGGTTAGGTTCGCCTTAGCTAACAAAGCATCCTGAATGCCAGATTGAGAGTTCTGTGCTTTATTCTATAGATAATAGGCAGTCTATGCAGGATTCTGAATAGGAGAATAATAAATTATAACTATACTTTAAATGAAATATCTGATAATGGTATTTAATGTAAATTAAAAAGAAAAAGAAAATCCCAAAAGAAATACCCAGTTCAGAGATAATTGTAATAGAACAAAGATAGGAACTGAGGACCTGAGATAGCCCCCATACGTTAGAGATAGACAGAAGACAAAAATTGGAGGTAAAATGAACAAGCTTAGTGATTGGACTGCTGTAGTTTCGTTAACATAAAACTTTTCTGTGTAAGTCATTAAGTCACACTGGGATGTTTTAAAGGTTTAGGTAGATCATTCCAGAATCCAGACTGTAGCATTCAACTTGATATTCAGGCATCGCTTTGAAGAGACCAAGCTTGAAGTTTGGTATTGGAAATCATTTAAGGAGGCGAAAGATTTTCAGCATGTCTGAGACTGCCTCTGAAGAGGATTAAAAAGGAGAAGAGAAATGGTTAAGGAGAAAAGTTTAAAATGTGTTGGTATTTAGAGAAATTGAGAAGGAAGAAAAACTGGTAAAAGAAGTAGAGAAACAGTGAATAGGTTCTGTCCATGCCCCACTGTTGAGCAGAAAACGTCTTATGCATTTGTCTAACAAAGTACAATATACTCATTCCGGATTTCAATTTTTTTTTACAATGTGTCCACCTAGGATTATGAACAACAAATTAATTGTAGATTGGTGCCCTGTATAGTTTTTTTTTTTTTTTTTTTTCCCCTTGTGACTGATAGGCTCTGGGAAGTAAGTACTGCTGTGTCTACTTTGACGCTTTTTAAATTTTGCGTTTGAAAAGAAAGGCATTTGAATAAGTGTTTGGAGGTAGGCATTCAGGGCTAAATCGCAGCACAAAAAGCAAAATTGTGGCACATTAAAGTTTTGTATCTAGAGCCCTTTCTGCTTTGGAATTTTTCTTCCTTGTAAACATGTCTACCTTACGTAGCTAAGGATCTCTCCAGACACTCAGCAAGTAAGGAGACTGACCAGTACAATTATACCGATGTATACAGATGTAGTACAATGTATACAACTGTGTACTAATTATACAAGTGTATACATTTATACAGATGTAGCCGGCAAATAGGCAGCATGTTTCCCATCTTGTGCCCATGGCAGACATCATTAATCAACCTCGGCCAATATTCTTGCTGAACTCCCCTTTGGAATCCAGCCCGATGTAGCTTTCCAGGTCATTAATACCAATTAACCGGGAAAGGGCTGGGATGGTAGAAGTGATAATGGGCATCTGTAATTGTATTAAACCATCAAGGATTGCACGTACCATCAAGAGAAAACGTGAGCAGAGACATTAATCCAAATGAAGAAGGTGTTAGTATTAGAATTTCAGGAATTATAGAAGAATTTTACTGGCTACTATGCCTCAAATCAAATGACATCAGTGAGTAATTATCTTGTGGGTCAAGCTTTAAGGTAAGGCTGAAAGGGGAAATTATAAAATATCAGTTTTGTCAACAGTCATGTTTAAACAAGAACCGGGAAAAGCTGTCTTGGGATCAAGGAGTGAGGAATATTGATGTCAAAAAGACAAAGATCTTAAGGGAAAACTTCAGGGTGTAATTAAAGGAAGTGAGACAAGTAGAGAAGCAGAATCTTTGGCTCTGGAGGAAAGCGGATGTCAGTGTTTCTTAGTTGCATGAAACATATTTTCAGGTACTGTTACTCAGTCCTTTGAAACTGCATGGGTGATCCTGACTTAAAGCAGCATTAATTTTGAAGTGCAAAAAACATATATATTCATCTTTCTGGACACACACAGGACTGGACTTCAGTTTTCACGTCAAGGAAAAAGCAAAACTGTTTTTAATTGGTTTTATTAAAGCTTTGCTTTATTGAGCTCCCACAACTTGTCAGGTATGTGTTAGTCACCCTCACCCCTTAGCTAAAGCAAAAACGGTCATTTGCCTTTCGGTTTGGGATCCATTTATGCGGGGGAAGGGGAAGTAGCAAGGTTGAGAGTTCAAGATCACCCTAATATTTCTCAACATCTCTTTCATTTCCTGTTGTGAAAAGATCTCAAATTCAATTAGTGCTATTTTTCAGCCGCTCGACCCCCTGAAAAAAATATCTAAAAAAGTGGGTCTTGATGTTAGAAAGCAAGGATGGTACAGATTCTTTCCCTTTTCTGACTGTGATGTCAACCTACCAGGACTGTGTTCAAGCAAAACTCCAAAGGCGCTCTGTGTTCCTAGACTTAATGGAAGAATTTAACAATTCAGTCTGCTGTCCTGGTGTTTTCTACTTGCTCAGGGCTGGTTGTCAGCAGCTCATTTGGCAACCCGGTAGGAGAGGTTAATTAGCAGGGAGAGTTGAAGAGTGCTACCCAGAGGGAGCAGGAGTTCTGTGCCCACTGGGAGCCTGGAAGACAAACAAAGAAGTTGGGAAGTATTTATTTTCTCTGTTGGGGAATCTTTTTCTCCACGGGACTTGAGTTCAAACAGGGGCCAGCACCTTGTTGCCTCCACATGAGAGACACAGAATCAAAGTGCCCTGAAAATGAATGATGGTTAGAATGGGGATCAGAGACTTGACTTGCAGTCAGGAAGCCGAAAAGGTTTTGTTGCTCTCCATAGTGAAAGGCTATTGATTGCTGCACGTGAGAGCTCGCTGTTCCCTGAAGTTTAAGTTTATTCAGTCTTTTGCCCTTTGAGAGTCCCTTGCTGTTAAGAACTACTATGGAATTTAGCACTTGTTTAATATAAAATGAATTATTTGTGATCAGCCATGACTGTTCTCCCAGGCTACAAGTCCTCTGTCAAGGTGACACTGAAGGACACTTTAGATAAGGTAGATTTTACCGAGTGGCCATCTTTGAGGGGCTCTTAGCCCAGCACACCTTGGCACGCTGAACACTGTGTCTTACCTTCAAACTGGATGGATTAGATGCCGGAACAGTAAAATCTTTTACAAATTTTCCCACTACTGTGCAAGAAAGCACCATGGTTGTTTTAAGCTGGAAAGATAGAAACAGCAGTACCAGAAAACTAATGTCTTCTAAACAGACAGCAGCAATTAGGTTTGCAATTACTGATACATGTACTAGTGTGATGTCAGAGAAGAAAGTTAATCACGCCTGTGTCTACCCACTTCTTCTACCTACAATCTCTTCCGTCAGGGTCTGGGCATTCATAAAATAACCAGTGAGGGCCACAGAGGCTGTTTGTGGCTTATCCTTTGTTTCTAGCTTATGGGATAGTATGAAATGATATGTGGCTGTATTTTTTTTCAGATTACAAAAGTAATACCTAGTGATGAATATCATTAATATATTTTTTTTAAAGCTAGCTTTAAGATTCTTTTTTTTTAACATTTTATTTATTGTTGAGACAGAGAGAGACAGAGCATGAATGGGGGAGGGTCAGAGAGAGGGAGACACAGAATCGGAAACAGGCTCCAGGCTCTGAGCCGTCAGCACAGAGCCCGACGCAGGGCTCGAACTCACGGACCGCGAGATCAAGACCTGAGCTGAAGTCAGCCGCCCAACCGACTAAGCCACCCAGGCGCCCCTCATTAATATTTTTTAAAGACTTTGTTTGTTAGAACAATTTCAGGTTTACACCAAAATTGAGAGGAAGGTGTAGAGACCACACCCCCGGCCCCCAGTACTCCCCATGCCCACACATGCCTAGTCACCGCCATTACCAACATCGCTCGCCACAATTGTACTTTTTTTTTTTTTTTAATCAAGGATGAACCTATATTGGCACATTATTATCACCCAAAGTCTACCTTAGAATTCCCACTTGGTGTTGCATATTCTATAGGTTTGGACAAAGGTATAATGACATATCCATCATTATAACATTTTACAGAATATTTTTACTTCCCCAAAGATCTTCTGGAAACCACCTGGAACCCCCCCTGGAATCATCCCCTGGAAACTACCAAACGTTTGATTGTCTCCATAGTTTTGCCTTTTCCAGAATGTCACATAGTTGGAATCACATAGTATGCAGTCTTGTGAGATTGGTTTCTTTCATTTTGTAATACCTATGCATTGAAGGTCCCTCCATGTCTTTTCCTGAGTTGGTAGCTCATTTCTTTTTAACACTGAATAATATTCCACTGTCTGGATCTACCACAATTTATTTATGTATTCACCTACTGAAGAAAATCATGGATGCTTCCAAGCTTTGGCAAGTGTGAATAAAGCTGTTATAAACATCCATGTGCACGTTTTTGTGTGGACATGTTTTCAACTCCTTTGGGTAATACAAAATATATACATAAGCATATATAATCAAATGCATGGTTGCTATTATTATTTCGAACAAACTGTTATCTGTTAGATCAATTAAGAATATGAAAACTAATTTATTTTACTGTCACTTATTGCTTCTTTGATGCTCTTCCTTCTTTTATGCAGACCAGTCTCTGACCTATATTAATTTCCTTCTCTCTAAAGAATTTCTTTCAACATTTCTTGCAAGGCAGATCCACTGGTAACAAATTCTTTCAGTTTCCATTTGTCTGAGAAAGTCTTTATCTCTCCTTAATTTTTGAAGGAAAATTCCACAGAACAGAGAATTCTAGGTTGGTGAGTTTTGTTTTGTTTTGTTTGTTTGTTTGTTTGTTTGTTTCCATGACACTATAAATATTTCATTCCACTCCTTTCTTGCTTGCTTGGTTTCTGAAGTGAAGTGTTTTTTCCCTCTGAATTCTATTAGGATTTTTTTTTTATCTTTGATTTTCTGTTTTTTGTCAATGATGTGCTGAAGTGTAGTTTGGGGGGCATTTTTCCTGTTTGGTGTTTTCTGAGCTTCCTGGATGTGTTGTATGGTGTCTGACATTAATTTGGGGAAAATTCTCAGTCATTATTGTCTCAAATATTTCTTCAGTTCCTTTTCCTCTGTCTTCTCCTTCTGGTTTTCCTATCATGTGTATGTTCCACTTTTATAGTTGTCCTATGGCCCTTAGATATTTTGTTCTGTTGGCTTTTCTCTTTTCAGAGATTCTACTGACATATCTTCCATTTCAGATTCTTTCCACGGACATATCCAGGTTACTAACAAACCCCTCAAAGGCATTCTTCATTTGTATTAGCTTTTCTCTATACCATTTCGCTTTGGTTCTTTTAAAAAATCTCTCTCTCTGCTTACATTGTTTTGCATACCAGCCATCTACTTTATCCATTGGAGACTTTGGCATATTTATCATTGTTGTTTAAAATTCCCGGGCTGATAATCCCAACAGCCCTGTCATGTCACCTTCTGATGCTTGCTTTGTGTCTCCAAATTGTTTTCTTTCCCTTTTACTATTCCTTATAATTTTTTTTTTGACAGCCAGACATGATGTACTGGGTAAAAAGAACTACTATAAATAGTCCTTTAGTAATATGGTGGTGAGATAGGAGAGTGGGGGTAGGGGGACCATCTGGTCCTATGATTAGGTCTCAGTCTTTGAGTGAGCCTGTGCCTCTGGATTGTGAACTTCATAAGTGCATCTCAGTTTTTTCTTCACCCTTAAGGGGAACAGGTCTGGCTAGAGTGGGTTGGAGTTGGGTATTTTCCTTCCCCAGGTCAATTAGGCTTTGATGATAATTCAGGCAGATTAGGCTCTGGTTAGTTGGTGTCCACTGAGGGCAGGCGTCGTTCAGAAGAACACAGTGCTCTGGTATATTCCAAATAGTTCCTCCCCCTCACCCCCAACTGGTAGTCCAACGAGACTGCTCTCTGATATTTACTATGGAAACTTGCTTAATTAAGCTCCTGGAGATAAATTGAACAACGTGGTGGGTCCCAGCTCCACCCCCATGATCCTCTCCTCCTGGAGTTTTTAACTCTCAATGTTGTCCACACTAAACCTCCAGCAATTTGTCCATTCAAGTCCAGTTTCCCTACCCCCACACTGGTTCCCAAGGCAGTTTCCACTCATGAATCTCTGCTCTCGGCATCTTGACTCCCTGAATTTGCCTTTTGGTCTCCAATCTTGGGATAACAGTCTGCTATGTGTCCTTCCCTCTTATGGGTTGAACAAGAGTTGTTGATTTTTCAGTCTGTTCAGCTTTTTACTTGTTAAGACAATGCAGTGCTTTCCATCTTCATTCACATGCAGAACTAGACTGAACTACTTTTCGAACCTATAAAGTTTGACATCACTAATATTTTGACAATGTATTTCCTTTACATGTTTTTCTTAGTTTTTGATGTCCATTTTACCAGATTGAAGTGTTTCTAGTCTATCGGTTTATTTATAATTTTAAAAAATATTTAAACCATCTCTGTAATCATAACAAATTAAGCTCCCATCCTGTGTGAGATGAGAAATTGTATTCCCATCACTTTTCTTATATCCACTAATTCTCCATTTTTATTTATAGAATGTAGGATTTAGACCCAGATCATGATTACAAAATTAATGATTTGATACAATCTATTATCTTTTCTAGAATAATATCTGATATTTGCATTAAGCTTTAATGTCATATTAGAAATAATCATTTAGACTTAAGTATTTATCCAGCTTCACTGCTCATTTTTAATCTCATAATAACTTTCCTATTTTTAAAAATTCTTTTATTTTTTGTTCTGTTAGTCAGCTGGAAAATATCTTCAATTAACTGTTTCAGGAGAAGTATGCAGGTGGTTACTTTCTGAATCCTTGTGTGCCTGAGAATGTCTTTCTGATGCCTTATTATAGAAACCACTGGGGACAGAATTCTTCTATCAAAACTTCTTTGCTCAGAACTCTATGCATGATGACTACTTGAATGATGCTCCAGGGAAAGCTAAGAACAGCCTGTTTTTGGTGTTTAACAGTGACTCTAATATTTTTCTGTGTCAATACTTGTAGCATATTATGTTTTATTCCTAAAAATAAATCAGCATATGCCAAGGCTCTTTTTGGTTCCATGAGACCTTTTCTTCTTTAGATCTGCAACCAAATACTTTCTTTTTTCCCTCTCAGCAAAGTTTTCTTCTACTTTTCCCTTGACTGTGACTCAGTACCATATGACCTGCTATTTCATTATGAGGTTATTATTTTGCACAGATTTAATCTCCCAAATTTGTAGTTCGGGTCTTAGGGTTTTCATCACTTTGCCTGCCTCTAAATTTTGAAAATACTTTTTAAGTTCACCTTCTGCTTCACTAATTTGATGTTCTTCAGTATTAATTCTGCTACTGACTGACCTCATCGTGAGATTCAGTAATTGTTCAAAATGGACTTCTGTGTTTCAGTTTTCTTTCATTTATTTTCATTGTTCTACAAGGAGGTCCATGGTTCCTCAGTACTGACTCATGGAAAAGTAGAAGTTAAGAGATTCTGCCAGCTATTGGTACAGGTGACTGTCTGAACCCTTAAGATCTAGCTGAAGGGAAATTGTATTTACTGTAAAATCACAGTAAGTATTCAGAGAGCCTGCAGTCTTGGGAGAAAGGGAGGGAGTTGAGGCCATAGGTATCTTCGAGAGGGAGTCCCTCCTCTGGGCAGACACATTGCCTTTGTGTTGTTTTCTGTTCTCACATGGCCACCTGCTCAGGAGCAAACTGAAGTAGTCTGTCCATCCTCTGTCTTTCTTAGGTGACTGGGTGTCCTTCTTTGGTGTTTGTGGTCGCCTGGGTGGGGCTGCCTGATTTAGCAAATAAAAATACAGCATGCTTGGGTAAGTATGACTTTCAGTAAAACATGGGAGCTTTTTTGCTTTTTTTTTTTTTCTTTTGGCATTTGTCACAAATACCGCATGAGGCATACTTATACAAAAATCTGGTTTTTTACCTGAAATTCAATTTTAGCTGCATCCTGTATTGTAACTGGCAACCCCATCCATGAGCCACAGTCCTCTTTTTGCCCTTTGTGAGGAAAGGAGGTGTTTAGAAGGCGGACTTTCCAGAACTCCACCTAACTCCTAAAAATGTTGTGCTTTCAGAGGATTGCATGAATCTGCGCTCCAGATCTTTCTTCACTCGGGCCCTATCTGCATTCTACCTGGTGAAAATGCCTTGATATTTCATATCAATGTTAGGTGTATGCAACATATTATAGATTCCAGAACTGGGCTGATGCAAGTTATCCACTAATGTTACATTCCAGTGGGAATTTCTATGGGATGGGAGTGTGCATATATAAGGGGAGCAGAAGATCTGATAGGTAAAGGGGAAGTTCAACTCCTGTGCTTACACGGTCATTGTACTAAAAAGTTTGGTCATGTCTAATTCAACTTTCCAGAGCTCCCGTGCCTAACCGTGAAGTGGCCCATTAGAAAAATGGTTGTTAAATCGAATGGGACAGAATGAGTTATGGGGTTGGATAAACGGGGCCATCTTAGGCTGTAACCAATTTAATAGACTGAGAAGAATAGCTTTTCCTAAACTATCCCCTTAGAGATTTATTTTCCCATCCCCTTACTCTATTCTCCGTTTACTACCTTACCACTTGGGCTCATCTACCCCTCTGGGAAGTTAATAAACCAAACGAAGATAAATGTTCGATGTGAAACTGCCTATCAATAGAAAGTAATCATACTAACATTTATTGAATATTTAATATATACCAGGCACCAGGCTAAATGTCTTATATACAGTACTCCATTCAGTCCTTTCTACACTCTATGGAATAGTTATTAACCCTTTTCCAGGCGAAGAAACACATACCCAGAGAGGTTAGTGGACTTGTCCCACAGTGAGGCCACACTGAGAGTTTTTTGTTTGTTTGTTTGTTTACTCTACCATATCGTTTCAGAGGTCTGTACTCCCAAATGCCCCTGTAGAAGCAGTTAAGATTTTTTTTTTTTTGGTTCATCAGTTATTTTCTATTTTAATTTATCAGGGAGAAATAACTGAGCTTGGGAATTAGTATATGCTGCTGGTTTCCATTAGCTGTGTCATTGTGCAACCATGCGCCGATAGCCATCGAAAGCAACTTTCTCTGTCCTGTAGTTACTAAAGTGTTGTTCCCATTTGCAGAGGTTCTTTTATCCATCCAGCAACTCACAAAGCATCAAATGATAACTTTATGATCTAAAAAAGGGTACTGAAATGTAGAATTCAGAAGGAAATACAGAGCTAGATTATGGCAAGGAGCCAGTTCCCAAAGTAAAGTGGATCAAAGGAAAATCCCTAGTACCTGCTCACGGCTGGAAAAATCATAATTGTGTCGCTTATTTATTTTGTGCTCTGGTGGTTCATGTTAATTACAGAAGATCTCCTGCAATTTCCCACTGGGTGTATCAGTGGTCCGCAATGTCTCTAGTTATTTCCACTGAAAAGAAATGACTTTCCAAGGCGGTAACTGTGTGTACTGTGCAGTATTATTGTCACATTAGCTTGTAATGAGACAGAGTATTTAATTCACACTACCACAGTGCATTCCAGTATAACCTGCTCATTAGAAAAATTTCTGACCATACTTCTGCTCATTGTTAAAATGAAGTGTCATGAGTAGTACTACCTGGAACCAATAAATGTTATATAAATATACTCATGCCATTTCCCCAAATCATTTCACTTTTGATACTTCTCACTGGGCCAATCCATAGGTGGGCTCTCAACCTCATTGGACAGATAGTCTTCTGTGTGATTGTTTTGTGAAGAAAGCAAAGTTTCAGTACAAAAATGAGAAATAAACAATTACTAACTGAGGACCTATTAATGCTTTCTGTGTGTTATTTAAGGCTCAAACAGACCTACAAACCATGTTTCATTGCTCCCTTTTACCAAATCCGGGAATAGAAGATCAGAGAACCTGTATGATCTGCTGAAAGTAATGTAGCACATTGCAGCATTATCTGACTCAAAGTTAACCTCCCCTCTAAAAGTTCCAAGTTTTTCTGCTTTAGCCACCAGCAACCCTCATTTCATTATCTATAAAACCTGTGTTTTCAAAAGTAAACTGCCAGCTTCATGTATGATTATTTTTCACCCTGCATTCCTGTTAATCATTCTGAATTTTAACTTAAAGATATTTATTGGATTAGCTGACTCTGACATGGATACACTTAGAAATACAAAGGAAACATTTTCTGCAGTTTACTGTTTGCGTAGTCAAGCAAAAATCAAGCAGAAATGTATCTAACAAGTGCAATTTATTACACCGCATTTTATAAATGCTAGGTTACTTAGACCCAAACTTGGATTAACAGTAATAGAGATCCAGAGATCCGACTTAGGGCTAGATCAACAAACAACCACACACAAATGAAAATACCCAAGAGAAGAAGAATCATGAAGAGTGTAAATAAAGGACAGAGGAAAAGCTCAAATTATTTTTCTCTTCTATATCTGTGGCCAGAATTATTTCCCATGTGGCCAAAAAGAAGAAAGAAATTCAAGACTCATCATGCTTTCTGTGAAATAGAGAGACCACAAGAGACTGCAATGAGCAGATGTCCATTTCTAAAACTCAAACGAACCTTCTCAGAAATTAGACTCCTTGTCTTCAGGGGGGTTGGGAGCAGTTAGCCAAACCTTAAAGTTGATGCGATTGAAATGCTGCATGTAAATATACATTAGGGGAGACATTCAAAGCAAAACAAATGCAACTTTAGGAGAAATGATTAAACTATAAACCAAAGTGAGACAAGTCCATAAACTCATCAGTTTTGTTTTCTAATCCACATGTCATGTTTTTCTTTGTTTTTATACATAGAATACATAGTTTTTATACATAGGATGGGATTCCAAACCAACGGACATAAAATAGTTTGTAATTCAAAGGAGAAAGCAATATCAATCCGCCAATAATAAAACAACAGCATCCTTCACCTAAGGAAGTCTTGAAACGCCCAAAAATAGCAGCTAATATTTAGTAAGCATGTACAAGGAGGGCCTGGCCCAATGCAAAATGCTTTACATGCCTTTCAGGGCCCTCCTACTGCGAACTAGCCACCATTCCAGGATTAATGGGGAGGCAATGTTCTCTTTTAAAGCAGCCAATTGAAAATGTGGTATATATACATATACGCATGCATGTACACATACATATTTGTATACATACATATATACCTATAGGTATATATACATACATACATACCTATATGTATACATACATACATATATCTAATGGAATACTACTTGGTGATGAAAAAGAATGAAATCTTGCCATTTGCAGCCATGTGAATGGAACTAGAGTGTATCATGCTAAGCAAAATAAATCATAGAAAGACAAATATCATATGATTTCACTCATCTGTGGAATTTGAGAAATTTAACAGATGACTAAAGGGAAAGGGCCGGAAAAATAAGATTTAAAAAAAAGAGAGAGGGAAGCGAACCATAAGAGACTCCTAAAAACAGAGAACAAACTGAGGGTTGATGGCGGTGGGGAGTGGGGGGGGGGGAAGGAAAATGAGTGATGAGCTTGAGGAGGGCACCTGTTGGGATGAGCACTGGGTGTCGTATGTAAGTGATGAATCACGGGAATCTGCTCCTGAAGCCAAGACTACACTGTATGTTAGCTAACTTGAGAATAAGTGAAAAGAAATAAAAACAAAAAAATAAAGCAGCTAATTGAGAAAGCAGCCAGCACAGCCGGGGCCAGGAGCACCTCCCTGTATGTGACGTAGCACGGTGTCCATACTCACCATAGCAGCCCCATGCGTATACAACCGGGCTTAATAATAGTGAATTGTCCTACTCAAAAATGGGTGCCTGAAGATCCAGAGACAGTGTACGAAACAGAGCAAACCAGAACCTGGATTCTGATTCACGATTAGAGATTCTGTTCCTGTGTCAACACGCTCATTTACTCATTCACACATTCAACAGGCATTCATTCATTGAGCCCCTTCTATACACCAAGTGTTTGAGCTAGCCGATGAAGATACAAAGATAAACGTGACACAATTTCCTTTCCCAAGGAGTTCCTGGGCTGGTTAGTGGAAAAGACAAACACTGTACCAATGAGTCCCAATGCAGGGTAAGTGAAAGAAGGTACAGAGACACTAGGTAGGAGGAAGGAGTTCTCAATCGCAGCGTATGTCAAAGGAAGGCAGAACTGGGTGAGCAGACAAGGGAGAAAATAATATTTCCGGCAAATGAATTAGCATTCAGAAAGCCCTCAAGCATGAACCAGCATGACATATAGTTTGAGGTCTCTAAATAATTTTTGGGTGGAGAGGACAGCATGAACTGACTGAGAAGTGACTTGTATGCATTTAAAGAGTTTGGATTGTCCCCGTAGGAAATTGAGAGTTAATGAAATAGAATCAGAATCCAATTTGTACCCGGGAAAAGTAGATTCTTGGTGACAACATGGATAATGAATTTTCAAGGATAATGCAAGGTATTGTGATAATTCTTATATGGAGGGGTTACGCATTGAAAGAAAAGTTTGCAATGCAGCCTGCTGATGAATTATCTCATGAAACATATTTACCTGATCTACTTTTGAGGTCTTAACTATATTATGCACATGTGTGCTTATGTGAGTGTGGGTGTGCTTTTCCAGATAAGGTCTTTTCCAGAGATCTTTATATGAGAAAAAAGAAAAAAAAATCACTAAGGTGATTGTCCTAAACAGCAATCGAAATATCACAATTAACAAATTCTTCTCCCATGTGATCTTTTGAACAAGGCATCTCAAGTTTAACTGTGACTAAAACAAATTTGGCTTTTTTTTTTTTTTTGAGAGAGAGAGAGAAGGAGGGTGAGGTGGGTGGGGGGCAGAGGGAGAGAGAATCTTAAGCAATCTCCACACCCAGTGCAGAGCCCGAAGCAGGGTTCAATGTTACAACCTGAGCAGAAATCAAGAATCAGATGCTCAACCAACTGAGCCACGCTGGTGCCCCCTGGCTTCTTTATTTCTGTTAAATATAGTAACTCTTCCACTATATAATAGTATGTATCTTGGAACAGGATGCCATTGATTCACAGTCTGAGGGGCTGGATCTTTGAGAATACTTCTACCCCTGGACAGGCTGATGACAGGCTCCACTGACTCACTAAGCCCTTCTGTTTCCAGTGACGATTGTTTGTCTGCTTTGATATGAGAAATAAACTGAGGTCCTTGGAATTAAACATTTTTATCTTAGTACACTGTACAGATTCATAAGGGGCAACAGTCAGGACCTTAGATCCAACAGCCTCATATTTTATCCCGCTGAACGGACTGATCTAGGCCCCAACCACACTTTCATATTAATGTAGTACCTGACTCTTTTAAATGCCTAAGACCAAAATATCTGTATTCTTGTTGTGTAAATGATTCAACAAATACTTTGCGCAAAAGATACTGGTCTGAGCAACACAGTAGGTCCTGAGCCTCTAGATGGGAAGTCTTTACGACAGGCCTGTTGCTGCCCTGACCCCACACTGTGTAGTCAGAATAACCTTTCCCAGTATTTCTACAATTATCGTAGTCTTTACATCTGGCTTTAGGCATAGGAGAGTATAAATGAAACAGAGGAAATGAGGCTCGACAACGGGGTATTTCAAAGTGCAGTACTTGGACCACCCATCCATATCATCAGTTTTCTCATCTGTAGAATGGAGACATTAAGAAGAGTACCTACTCTGGGGGTGCCTGGGTGGCTCAGTTGTTAAGCATCTGACTTCGGCTCAGGTCATGATCTCACAGTTTGTGAGTTTGAGCCCCGCATCAGGCTCTGTGCTGACAGCTCAGAGCCTGGAGCCTGCTTGGGATTCTGTGTGTGTCTCTCTCTCTGCCCCTCCCTGCTCGCATGCTCTCTCTCTCTCGCTCTCGCTCTCGCTCTCGCTCTTGCTCTCTCTCTTTCCTTCAAAATAAATAAACATTAAAAAAAAAAAAAGAAGAGTATCTACTCTGCCCATCTCATAGAAATGCTTTGAATATCAAATGGGATAATATATACAAGAATGCTCTCAGGGTAAAGGCCTCTCTCTAGCCAAGCTAATTGTTTCACAATGGAAAAGGAAGGTTGGGGGGGAAAATCACATGTATCCTTCTCCAAATAGAAAAAGTCCTTCGTCAAGGGTTTGGAACATGTGAAGGGACAGCTAGATAATACATGTTAAATGACATACAACAGAGGACTCCCAAAGACATCACCAGAGATTTTCTCCTTTACATTTGAAAGTAAACTGAAAATGAGAAGCCCCTCGCCTAAAGGTCACCCCCTTACACTGGCAAATACACCTGACTGGGGGGGAAAAGGAACACATGGCCTTTGATCTGTATGTGGCCTTTGATCTACACAGCTTTGTGAGCCCTGGAGAGACCCCCAAGCCCCAGGGCACAGTGAGCTCAGGGAAGGTCTGAGTGTCCCATCTGCTCATCCCAGCCCCATCTTTCCAGGAAAAAAGAGCTGAAATCACTTCCTCCCCAGCACATGCGTTAGAATCCAGGCAGTGTTTTTGTTCAGCAATGCAGAGTTCCAGGCCCCATCTGCACATATTAAAAACAGCTATGTGGCCGTTAGCAGTTACTGAACTTTTCTTCTTGACTATCTTCGTCCGAAAAATGAAGGTAACAGTCAGATCTGTTAGGGGTTTACTTAAGGATTAAATGGATTTCTTCTTCTTTGTCTTCTTCAAGTTATTATTTGTATAAAGCTCCTTATGAGCTATTAAATTTTAAAAATGGCTTGAAAATATCTCATTATCATTTATTTTATTTAAATTTTGAAAAACAGAGACCTTCCTTTTTCATTATCTGCATACATACAACATGGAGACTCTTGGTTTGTCTTTCTCTGTCTAGGATTTTAAATCTTAAGTTACAAATCACAGGACCATTTTAAAAGCTGTTTTAAGACAATTCATAGTCAAGTTGTAGTTCCCTGGAGACTAGCAGCCCTTCTCCCTCAGATGCGCTGTATTTCTCTGGGTAATCACAGGTCAGGCTGTGCAATTTGACCTGTGCAGAGCTGGAATGTATTCCTGAGAAGTAATAGGTAATTTGACCTAATTTGGCTTGAGCCTCTCATGAGTTGAGATGAGATTACCAATTGAGTACAATTATGGAGGGTGATTTGGTGCTTCTGACCTACAGTCAGCTGGAGATTCACGTTGGATCATCTCACCTATGAAATTTCCCTGAGGTCGTCCAGATGATGATTTTAAATGCTAATTACAACATGTAGTCAATGCTCTGATAAAATTGAGAGCGTTTTGATTTATGATGGATATTAAGTAAGAGCAAGAACAAAACCCAGTAGATTTAAAGGGTTTAAACACACTCAGAAGGTTTGGGCCCAAAAAGAAAACTGTAAAGTCCTTTCTTTTCAATTGTATTTATTTCAGCTCGGAAACATTTTCTCCTTAATATTACCAATGATGCTACAGTAGAAATTGACCTAATTCTGTCCAAATCTACAGCCTTTTTTTTTTTTTCTAGGAAAAAAAAATCCATCTTCTTTGACAGACAGAGGCAGGGCTGGCTCCTATACAGAAGCTTTGAGTGTTTAGGGAGGTTCAATGCTGGGCTAAATAGAATTTGAAAGGCAGGGCCAGTCTCTGGATAGCTCTTCCTGGATCTCTGTAGCTGAAAGCACATCAAAGGGGACCCAGGGATAGACACTGAGCATTTCCAGCCTGAGATTCACCCTACCCTAAATCTGACCCTTTAGATCATACCTATTCAAGTATCAGAGATGCCGCACATCTCGGCGACATGAACCTGGACACGAGTGTCAAGCCAAATGGAGTTCAGAAAAAGCTCTGACCTTCATTTGTCCTGTAAATGTGGTCACTCACTTAACCACTGGAACTTTCAGCTTTTGTAAACATGGTGATTAAAGCATTAATTCCTCATGCAACTGTTTTAAGCACCGAGTTAGGTGCACTCCCTCTGTGAGTGTTCCCTGAGTGCAAAGAAAACCTTTCTTCTTTTAATACGATTCAAGAGACCTGGGTTTGAGTTTTGGCTTTGCCATTTTGTACTCTTGAGCAATAACCTTTCAACCTCTAGGCTTCATTTTTCTGGTCTTCAGATGGGATGGGAAAGCTACATTAGGATTTTTCAAAGGATTTTTAGTTTTAAGGAACTGTCGTATTCCACAAAACCATCTCAGGGGGTGTGACTCAGATTTTTCGTTCAAAATATATTTTTAAAACTGTAATAGAGAAGAATCCATGCAGTCTATGACTCTAAATAATTGGCTTTCATTTTTTTTTCAAAATTAAAAAAGGGTAATGTTTATTTATTTTTGAGGGAGAGAGAGACAGAGCATGAGCAGAGGAGGGGCAGAGAGAGGGAGACACAGAATCTGGAGGAGGCTCTAGGCTCTGAGCGGTCAGCACAGAGCCCGATGTGGGGCTCCAAACCACAAACCACAAGATCATGACCTGAGCCGAAGTCCGACGCTTAACCGACAGAGCCACTCAGGAGCCCCTCAATAATTGGTTTTCTTCAGTTCCATAAAATAAAAACAAATGCACGTGTTCTTTAGCATTCCTTTGACGCGCTAGGTGGCTTGGTATACCGGAAGACATTTGAAATTTGGCCTCTTCAGCAGCTCTCCCAGATGTAAACAAATGCTCCGTCGGACTGCTTTGGCTGGTCGTTTCGCTGTTTAGTCGTATGGAATACACGCAACATGGTAAGTAATGCAGCAGCCCCCTCACAATTAGAAAGCTGAGATAAATGTGGATGTTGGATGTTCTTTCTGCGTTACTAAAAAAACAATAATCATCGTATGAAGCCCACCCAGGGTTCGATCCTCGTCACCTCCACCAAGAAAATAAAAGTAAAAATAATAAGCTGGTGATGACGGCATCATCACTGTTCCATAGAAACCCCTGTCTGAGCTCCAAAACTGGAATTCGTTTTAAAGAAATCTCTGGCCCGGAGTTTCTGAGTGATAGGGATTATTGTCGTGTTCCACATGCATGTGAAGAACAAAGAGTATAGATGGCTACACACTCTGTTTCAGAAACATTTAGTTGTTCCCAGCCAGTTGCTTACCTAGTACAAAAGGAAAAAAGGGGGGCGCCTGGGTGGCTCAGTCGGTTGAGCGTCAGACTTCGGCTCAGGGCATGATCTCACGGTCCGTGGGTTCGAGCCCTGTGTCGGGCTCTGTGCTGACAGCTCAGAGCCTGGAGCCTGTTTCAGATTCTGTGTCTCCCTCTTTCTCTGACCCTCTCCTGTTCATGCTCTCTCTCTCTCTGTCTCAAAAATAAATAAAATGTTAAAAGAAAAAATTAAAAAAAAAAAAACAAAAGGAAAAAAGGGTTGCCATTGTTTTTTTAGCGGAAATTCTTTAAGAATGAAGTTAGTCTTTCTCTTAGGGACTATCTTCATAAATCAATCTGTGGGTTGAGTCCCTATGGAAAACATTTTTCTTTTATGAACTTTTTTCTGCATCTTTGTGTTTGAAGACAAATGTGATTGATTTTACAAGACCGATTGATCAGATTAGTTTATTGGATTAGTCTTTTAAGATCCCTATGATTTATTTCTTTTCCATGAAGTACTTATGTAAGTATCTTATTGTTGCTTATCCTTGTACAATTTTGGAAGATGGTTAGTATACAAGTCAGCATTTAATTATGATCTTGGGTGAAGGCCATATAAATTATATGAGAAAGACACCATTAATTCTTACACTTAATAGGGCACATCGTGGACCTTGTAAAGTAGTGGAGGCTTAACCAGAGACAAGGTGAATTGTGTCATGTATTGGCCTATTCAAAAAAGTTAAATGCGTGAGGGGGTATTGAATTCCCCAATTTAAAGGTCATATGCATCCCCCCCCCCCAACCCCGCGCCCCATTGCTTAGGTGTACGTTTAAGCCAGCAAAATTCTCCAGTGAACTAAAAGGAAATAATCTGAATAAAAACTCTGGTTCAAAGGTCAAGGAAATCAAATTGAGTTTCAACCAGACACTCGTTAAGATCAAGCCAGTTACAGTGTATGTTGTGAAGGGATTGTCCATATTGTGTTCAGAAGGTAAAGGTTAAGAATCTTAAGTTTTGCATTTCTCTGGCAAGAAATTTCCCTTCCAAGGTTTAAGTCTGGTTTTTTTAAAACATTTTGAGGACGCATCGTGTACCAATACAAGGATCGCTGGTCCTAAGCATTAGCTTCAAAGAGGCAGAAACCAAGTCTGTCTTGTTCCCTGCTCTATTTTCTCTGCAGACCCAACCCTTAGGACCCGTAACCGCCTGTTGAGTAAAGGGGGAGAGGTGGCTGAGCGGAGTGGGAAGGCTGTGCATTTTGGAGAGAGAAGAGCTGTCTAAAAATTCTGGCTCTACGAGTAGTGGCTCTTTGACTTGAAGCAAATGGCTTTTGTAAGTTCATGTTATTTATTTGTAAAATGAGGAGGATAATCGCTACTGCTGAAGACTGTTGAGCATGGAACCCGAAAGCCACAGCAAAGATGCTTGCCAATGCCTGGCAAGTGCCAGATGCTCAACTAGTGCTAGCTTCGCCGTTCCCAGAATGTTCTCCGGGTAATGGAGTTGCCGTCGTTTATCATGTTTTCTGGTTTCCTAGCGCCTTTTGTATTTTTAAATTATAAAAATGAACTCGTCACATTGTTCCAGGCCAAACAGGTCGAATTCTCTCCCTTCATTTTCAAGTCTGCTGACAACTGCATGTCTACTGTGATAATATGATAATAATGTATAGTTAAATACCAGGTACTCCTCATTCCACAAGCTTTCACGTTTCCCTAAAATGTGAGGATCATCTGAAAGTTATGTATTCAAAGCAGTAAATGTTTCCAAAGATATAATGAACACACTCTGTATCAAAATCTAGCAAATCTAGAACGCTCTCATCATGAAGCTTGTGATTTAAGATTGAACAGCTGCAGAGACAACACTCAGGGTTCTCTGCTTCTGTGGATATGGTGAGAGCTGGGAATAGGGAAAAAATGAAGGACAGGCACGTTACAAAGCAAAATGAATTAGAATAATTGGTTTTGCCAAAAATGCTACAGGAGAGTGCCATTCTCTCCCCATTTTCTTCTACATGAGACCCTGCCAGGAAGTTTCCTCTATGAGACATCTAAGACCACAAGAGCCTCCGTTGCTGAAAATATTTCCAACAATGGTGAACAGAGCAACTCTATCAGAATCTCCAACTCGAGCTCCATAAAGCCCAGCATGGCCTAATGATGAAAACAACATTGTTTTAAAGACAAATAACTTACTTGAGGTAACCATCTGTCTCAGTTTGCCCAGGACCATCTTGGTGTTAACACTGAATATCCCGCATGTTTAGGCAAACCAGACGGTTGGACACTGCCCTCCATGTGTTTCTGCCTAGACCTGCCTTTCAACACGACCTTAAAATATTGGGTCTACTCCTTCCCAACCATGCTTGTCCTGGGACTGATACTTTCACGTGCGCATAAATGGATTGGAGCAGATAAATACACACAGGACGGCACGTTTGTGGCGTGAATTTTGATAGCCTAATAGAAGAAAGGGATTTATTTGGAATTTCAGAAAATCAGACACTTGCTTATAGGGGAATGGTCTGACCTGGGCCCCATTTTCTTCTCATAGGAAGCATACTTCAGGAACACATTGGAGAACCAAAGATAGATATTTCTGTATATCCGCATGCCTGTATGACACTTTATCTAAAACGCACTTTTACATCAGAGGTACACAATAAAGACATCATTTTACAAATGTGATATTTAAAGTACATTACTATAAAAGCTTTAAAATGTAATGTCTGATCCTGAGCTCTGGCCACATTTTCTGACTAAACATGTTGCTTATTGCCACTTAAATGATTTAGTGGCAACGCCTTTGTCTTCTTGGATGAAATCTGTGTACAATTTCCTGGCAAAGAGGATAGAATTAGCATGAAGATGGATCTTTGATCAAAAAACATCTGGAGAAATTGCAGAGACTGGTGAGTAAACAAGCAAGGCTATTCTCAGATGTGGAGTCAAGGAACTAACGAATCAGATTTTTTAGTTGCCACGATGATCAGACCTCATCCTGTGAAAGGGTTTAGGTGAATGTTAACAAACAGGGCCCAGTGTTAGTTTCACACTATTCTTTTCTGAAGATTGCCTTTATTCTCATATGCTTGCAATTTTATTTTATGTACTACCACTCAAGAATGTTAACGGACTCTCATTACTGGAACCACATTTTGGAGCTGTGATTTAACATGTAGCACTGGGCTGAAGAAATTTGATTATAAGGTAGCCAAGAATTACTCAGTCAATCAATTATGCTTCAACTGTGTGCAGTATGAAGCTCCAAATTACACACAATGCATACCAATCACTTCCAGTAAGCTACTACAAAATATAAATATTAATGATTTTGGTGGAAGGTTACCCACTTTCATATGGTGGGACCCTCTCGAAGAATACACAAATTTATATATGTCGTGCTCTTTAGTGGTGTTGTCTTTCTGAAAGAGGAGGATTTATACAAGATGACAGGGCTCTGGGACTTTTCTGACTCAAATGCCAGTGGTATAAAACTCCCATTTGGAAAGAAAATGTTAGCTACCATGCAATATTCATTTTGCACTTTCCAAAATGCTGGAAAATCTGTGCAACATACTAGCAGCACAGGAAGTAATGGGAGGCAAATTTCACAAAGCAGAAAGACCACACATGAAATAGACTATGAGATAATCATTCACTTGTTTATTCATTTCAAAAGCATATAAAGCATCTATTAAATGTTTGGCACAGTACAACACACTAGGATGACCAGAAAATATTTTTGCTCTAAACAGCTTGTGTTCTAACAGAGGAGATGGATTTTTTTAACAATAAATGATAAAAAAGAAACAAATTAGTTTCTATGAGAGTTCAGATATTAAGAAGAAATAGTTCCTTCCTTCCTCCCAAACTCTCATCTTCCTTCCTTCCTTCCTTCCTTCCTTCCTTCCCTCTTTTTTTTTTTTTTCTTTTTCACATTCAGGGTTTCAGGGAAGGTTTACTATAAAGAGTTTCAGTTCTGTGATGGTAAGACAATGTTATATATAGGTTAAAACATTCAGAATAAAAAAGATATACTATGAAAGTAAGTCTGAAGTTTCCTTCCCTAGAAGCACCTCTCTTTGCCAGATTTTTGTGTATTCCATCAGATATTCAATGCATGGGCAAACATTTGCACACATTCCCTCTTTTTCTTTTTATGTATAGAAAACCATCACATATACATGGTTTTGCCCTTGATTTTGAAAAACATAGTATATTTTAAAACTTTAAGTATATTTAATTAATGTAATTTTAGTACAGAGAAATTAGTCTTTTTGCCATATGTGCTGCAAATATTTTCCCAGTTTATCATCTGTCTTTTGACTTTGTTTAGGTATTTTTACGATGCAGAATTTAAAATATTTTACTTGGTTGAACTTATCAATTTTTAAATTGACTTTTGCATTTTTCAGTCTTTTTTGTAAAGCTCTCTCAAATCAAGAGTGAAAAATAGATCCTCCCATGTGCTCTTCCAATGCTTTTATGTTCCACTTTTTTTTTTTCAAGTTAAACATTTCCTCCGTCTAGAATTTATTTGGATGTAAGACTTCAATTTAATCCAATGGCTAGCCACTGGACCCAATGCCAATTACAGACTGACGTCTCTTCCCCTCCCTGAAATGAAGTGCGAGAATAATAGTTTGAGATTTTCAGAGAAGGAAAGGACAAAACTTCAGGCAGAGAGAATAATGTGACCTAAGGAAGTCTGTATCAGCCTTCTGACCCTTCAGTATCTACTATATACACTAGATACCCTGCTCTATCTCAACCTTTTCAAGAGAAACTGCCTCTGGAAATAGCGACCACGACCACCACTCCTGCCACCACAGCTCTGACTCCATTGTCCCTGTCTTCCAGACACGGGGCAAACATTTTTCAGGCATTATCACACTCAGTCCTCACATCAGCTCAGTTGCGTAACCGCCTGTAAAGTCAAGGTAAGGAACCCAAGAGAATGAAATGTTCAGTAACTTTCCCATGACCACACATCCAGTAGGTATTGTCATGTGAGCCTGAGCTAACCAGGTAGTTTGATACCAGATTCTGTGCTCTTAAACCCGAGAATGTAACACATTTCTTTGGCCTCACTTGAACGGAAACCCAGGTTTCCCCTGAGAACGTTGGCTTCCAGTATGTCCTCTTAAGTGATGATTGCTCGTTTTCCGAATAACAAATGGAGGAGGATGGGATTCACGACTGGAGGCTGAGAGACGATTTTGAAGGTTGTTTCAGGAGTTCAGAAGGTAACGTTCAATGTCTGAATTAGACTGAAGTAATTGTGAGGAGAGGAGAAGACACATTTCTGAAATATGTAGGATAAAATGGCCAGATTAATGGTTAACCGGGGAACAAAGCTTGGGAAATCACGGTAAATAGGTGTAAGCTGAAATTTGGGAAGTGAGTGAGAGAGAATGAAATGTGAGAAGAGCAGCAGGACAAAGACTGAAACTTGGTGAACATGAGCATTCAAAACATGAGTGGATCCTTTCAAAATGGACAGAGAGAAAAACAGAAGAAACTGGAGACTCTAGCGTCAAGAAAAGTAGAGACCCATGGAATCAAACACAACCAAATTCAACTGTCAAAATGGAAAACAGCCTTTGGTTGCGCTTATGAGGTCATTGATGATTTCGTTAAGAATACTTTCAATAGACTGGAGCGGAGCACAAATTATAGGCAGGGAGTTGAACTATTTATGAAAAATAATGTTGAGGTGACAGTATGGATTAGTCTTTCAAGATGTCTGAGAGACAAACAATTGAATGGTAACTCAGGGAGAATGTGAGATCTGGAGCTTTTCTTAGGGCATGAGAGACTGGAGCATGGGTTTTGCCTGAAAGGAAGGAGCTTGCATAGAGATAGCTGAAAGAGAGAATCTGCAATCATAGAAGACAGAAGAGAAAAGGCCCAAAAATGCAGATGGTATGGGGAGACTGACTTCCTCCTTTAAGATGGAAGGAAATGATATACTGTTGGGTTCAAGGTAGATGAATTTGCATACAGGGCAATTAGTGACTTGGGGGAGATTGGAGGAAGTCACCCCTAATGGCCTTGATGTTCTGTTTCTCACCACCACATTGTTAATTTGTTGTTGTATTGTGATTCTGTTTTTTAAGTATCCTTCCTCAATGTGGGTTGCTTTAAAACAGAGTTGGGTCACATACCTCTCCCTTTGTAGTTGGCCTGGTGTGGCTGACTTGTTCCTGGTGAGTAGAAAGTGGTGGCAGGTTGTGCTGTACTCTGAGGCCAAGTTGTACATGGAGTTCAGCTTCCACCCGGTTCAGTGTTTCTTTGGACGGTTACTCTTGGAACCCAGCTTTCATGCCCTGCAGAAGCTCAGGCCACATAAAGAGGTGATGTCGAGTGTTCCAGCTGATAGCCTCAGCTGTGGCCCCAATTGTTAGCCAGTGTCAACTCCCAAGTGTGAGTAAGGAAGCCATTTAGTTGATGTTACCTCCAGCCACCACCCGACTACAACCACATTAACGACCCTAACTGAGAAGCATCTAGTTGAGCCCAGTCAACCCCATAACTATTATAGAAAATAATAATAAATGATTATTGTTATTTTACAGCATTGCAGTTTGGGGTGGTTTGTTCTGTAGCTATAATCAGACCGCTCAACCATTGCATTAAGCTTCGCAGCTGTATTGTCAATGGTTATTTAGAGGTAGCATATTTTATTGATTTATTTGATTAATCATGTACCCCATGTTACCCTTTCCTTTGTGTTCTTGTTTTCATTCTGATGAACTACGTACTGAAGTTTTTTTTTCCTCCCAGAATGAACTGTGCATCCCTGCGTACCTGAAAACTACTTGAGAGAAAGGATTGGCCTTGTATAAAATCCTAGACTCAGAATTATCTTCTCTCTTCTTTTTTTTTTTTCTAGCATACAGTTTGGCAAATGAGAGTTTTGATTCCTGTGTTATCCTTACTCTGGAGTAGTTGCTGTGTTTCCTTTTTTTTTTTTTTTAAGGCTTGGTGTTCGGAACCTTCATCAGGACACATACAGATATTCCTTCGGTTTGGCATGCTCTCCTCCCAGATCTTTCCATGGCTAACACTTTCTTACTGTTCAGAATTTATAGTAAATATCACCTCCTCGGAGATACCTCTACTGACATCCCAATATAAAGTAGTTTCACACGGTCATTGTTTATCTCATTAACCATATTTTTTAAAAAAACGTGTTTAAAGTTTTTATTCATTTTTGCGACACAGAGAGAGACAGAGTGCTAGCAGGGGAGGGGCAAAGAGAGAAGGAGACATGGAATCTGAAGCAGGCTCCAGGTTCCAAGCTGTCAGCACGGAGCCTGACACAGGGCTCGAACCTACAAACCATGAGATCATGACCTGAGCTGAAGTCAGGTGCTCAACCGACTGAGCCTCCCAGGTGCCCCTATCTCATGAACCATAATACTTTGTTCAGAGAATTTATCGCTTTTACATTTTTGTTTGTTTCTTAATTTATTAATTTTGTCTCTTCTTTTTAGAATATAAGCTCCATGAAAGGACAACCTGGTCTTTCTTGGTCATGACTGGGTCTCTAGTGTGTCTGGCATGTAGTAGATATTGAATGAAATATTTGACAAAGAATGAGGGAGTGGGTGTATTTGCTTTATTTCATTTTCCTACTAAATAACCAGTAGGCTTTTCAATCTGGAGACTCGAATCTTCTTCACGTCATCCTTTGAAAAAGCTATCTTTTTGATTGTTTACTTTTCTTACTGCTCTTTTCTCCTTGGAATATGAATACTGGATACAGTGGAATTATCCCTCATATCTCCTAAAACTTTTCCTCTGTATTTTTCATTTATTTTACTCTGATATGTGCACTAAAGTATTTTCTTGGCTTTACATTCTTTAGAAATGTCCATTTACACACGCAGCCCTTTCATTCATTTTTAAAAACTTTAGCACTTATTTCCAAGAATCCTTTATTTTCCTGATTGCTGTCTTTTACTGATCTTACTTTTGCTTTATGAATTTGGTGTCTTTTTTTTTTTTAATGTTTACTTATTTATTTTGAGAGAGAGAGAGAGAGAGTGAATGAATAGGGAAGGGGCAGAGAGAGAGAGGGACAGAGAATCCCAAGGCTCTACACTGTCAGCGCAGAGCCTGACGTAGGGCTCAATCCCATGAACCATGAGATCATAACCTGAGTGGAAATCAACAATCAGAGGCTTCACCGGCTTAGCCACCCAGGTGCCCCACGAATTTGGTGTCTTTTAAATCTCTCTGAATTACTAAAAAAATTTAAGCTCTGTTTTCTGTGTATCTCTGTAACTTCAAATTGTCTTTAGCTTTTTCTTTCATATTATCTGTCTTTCTTGGAGGTCTGATGGACTTTGGTTTTTGTATGTGTGTGAGTTAGAAGGTGAAAGAATCTGTTGATTAGTTTAGTTGACTGGGCTGTGTTTCCTCCAAAGCTGTGTGACTCGGTCCCCAAAGCAGATCTTTCACTGAGACGAATCCTTGCCACCACCTTGCTCTTTGCACTTGGCGCTTCTGAGGTTTCAGTTGCTGAGAAGCTTTGTTGGGACAAATGGGTTCTACACAGATAGGAGTATTCTATGACCTATTTGGGCCATGGTTTTATTCTGCTTAATACATCTAATTCCATCTACTTTACCTCATACCCTCAAATGCCCTTGGTCTGCAAATGACAATGATCTGTATTAGTAGATACAGATACAGAGATGTACATATAGATACATAGGGAGATGTGCGTTAAAATTTTAAAAACATATTTAAACATATTTTCTATCAACATCAATAATACGTTAAACTCGGTGACTTTCTTCCCAAATAAGACAGGGATGTGAGTCTGTTTTAATATTTTTCAGCACTGTGATGAATTTTTTCTCTTACATATCTTTTCTGTCATTTTGATGGCATGTTGGGAAGGAGGGTAGGCAAAGCATTGCCAAGCCGACCATCCTTATCTGACTACAGCTTCCAGACTTGCACTCATATTCTCGATTTCCTCAGCCTTCATGTTTCCTAAACTTCTTTCAATCTGGTTTCTATCTCCAGTGGTCCATTCCCAGCCCCGTGGACTGATTAATCATCAAAATCTGTGTCTATCTGCTATTCTCCAAGTCATGCTTTTTCTACTTTCAAACCCTTCTCTCTCTAGGGTTTTCTGGCACTATTTTCTTTTGATTTTTTTCCCTGGCCTTTCTTTCTCTATTTTACTGACTCCCCTTGTCCACTACTTAAGTCTTTGATGAAGTTAAGCCATAGAACCAGTCCACAGCCATTCAACCCACTCACCCTCAACTCTCCTCACTGATCGGCATACAAACCCTGCCTGTTCAGGGTGGTATCTTATAGTCCCCCAAGCCTGTTGTGTGCATTCCAGACTCCACACTGGCTTATATTATGCATCCTACATGAAATACTTGCCATCTTGGCTACCATTCATAATCTTATCTGTCCTTCAAACAGGAGCCCAATTCTCCATCCTCCAGGAAGCAGTTCCTGGCAAACCCAAAGCAGTTTCTTTGAATTCTTTTAGCTTCTCTAGATGAATATTATTATTATTATTATTATTATTTACCATAAACACCCATGTATCATTAATTACCTCTAAATTTATATTTCACTTCCCTGGTTAATTTCTTTAAGAACAGAGCTTGTGATTTATACAGTGTTTAAAATTCTCTTCCCCCATACGCCATCTAATAATTTGAACATAGAACATCGCCATTGAAACAATAAACAAGAAATCAATCGGTCTATAACTAGGGCTAATTACTTCTTGGCAAGAACAAAAGAAGTGAAAATTTTAGAGTTTTGAGGATTGGGGCCACCTTTAATACCTGCAGGTGAAAAGTGTTAATAGCATTTTAATAATGACCTAATAGGGAAAGCACATTAGCCTAGTTAACAGGGTTTTAAACAGCATCTGGGTAGTTTTTCTGTCTTCTGGCTTTTTTTCTTGTTTTGTTTTTTTTAGGTTCTCACTTTACTATGGGGCGTTAGGGTATCAGAAAAACCCTTCTGCTTATTTGACACAGCTGGTTTCAAGAGCAATACCTATGACCCAGACTTAATGAGGATTTCATAGCTTCATAAAATTGTATCGAAAAGGAAAACACCTGTTAGGTCAGCTACCTCAGATAAGGATGTTTCCACGCATACTCTCCAGGAGATAAAGTGCTATGAGAACTCGTTGATTCTGGGCATGATGTGTAAAAGAATCAGGATTTTTGAAATTCCTTTAAAACAAAATTCTTATTTCTCTACTTATAAAACAACGAATGCTTCGCGAAATAGGTTTGTATCTTTAAACTCTCATTTATCTATTTTCTAATATATCTTTCCAGAACTTAAAAATATGAAAATTATGTTTCTATATTATCAGGTTAGATATTAAATGAGGGCAAGTTCATATAATTCCTGTGAAATATCTTTGAAAAAAGCGAAATTATATTGTTGTTGAGCTGAACTCTATTTTTCAGGTTTTCTAAGGTTCTATGGTCCGGGCATTAGAAGAAGTCTGGTCGGATTTCTGGTTTGCAAGCTGGACACACGTGGCTAAAAGTGCCTATTGGACTTTAGGCAAAAAAATACAAATTTTCAGAGGAAACTGTCACACAAATAGGCATTTTCAAAACAACTTTTTCTACTTAAGAAGTTCTCCGCTTTCATTTTGTAGAATTGCTAAAAAACGCCAGTTGTTTTCAGTGGAAGAATATTTGTGTCAGGGTCTTCCTGGAATTTGCGTAATGGTATTTGCTCTTGTTTATGTTCTTGAAATCTACAAACACTCATTGCCAAGAGTAAAAGCTTTAAAGAAGTTATCACAAGTTCTTGGAAGCACTGTGTTATTTTTTTCTACAATTGTAACAGCTCAGAAACGCCATTCACTCGCAAGATGATATTGTAGTGAGATACAGTGAAATATCACCACACAAATATTTGTTGCTGCCTCAGTTCTTTGGAATGAGGTGTGTGTAACCTAAGCCCCTTTCAAGCTGAAGTTTAGTTAGCAATATTAATACTGAAACCTCAGTTTCATCTTGTGTTATCAGGGGACAAAGAGTTCCATATATGCTTTAGTTGTCTGAAAAATTCTGGTAAGGCCTTAAGCACCAAAATTGCCTTCAGGAATTTTCACTAAATTCTCTATAAATATGACACATATTCATGGTTTTCACTCTCAGAAAACACTGAACAAAATTTAAATTCATTTTTCATAATCCA